>NW_008343385.1:9509192-9510289 GCF_000622305.1 Nannospalax galili | reverse complement strand
TAGGTTGCTTCCATCTCTTAGCTATTGTGAAAAGAGCAGCAACAAACATGGTTGTACAAGTGTCTCTACAATAGGATGAGTACTTTGGATATATGCCAAGGAGTGGTATAACCAGCCATATGGTAGGTTCATTTTTAGTTTTCTAAGCATTCTCCACACTGTTTTGCACAGAGGTTGCACGAGTTTGCAATCCTACCAGCAGTGAATGAGCATTCCCCTTTCTCCACATCCTCGCCAGCATTTGATATCATTTGTTCTCTTGATCCTAGCCAGTCTGATTGGGGTAGGGTGATACCTTAGGGTGGTTTTAATTTGCATTTCCCTAATTACTAATGATGTTGAACACCTTTTAAGATGTTTCTTACCCATCTTTATTTCTTCCTTTGAGAACTCTCTGTTTGGATCTTCTAATCTTTTAATTGGGTCATTTGGTTTCTCGCTTCTTTGTTTTTTGAGTTCTTTATATATTCTGTATGTTAAACCTCTGTCAGATGTGTCACTGGTGAGGATTTTTTTTCCCATTCTGTGGGTTTTCTCTTCACTGTTTTGATTGTTTCTTTTGCTGTACAGAAGCTTTTTAGTTTAATTAGGTCCTACTTATTGGTTGCTGACCTTAATTCCTGAGCAACTTCTGATTTAGAAAATCCTTTCCTATACCTATATCCTGTAAGTTACTGCCAATATTTTCTTCTTATAATTTCAGGGTTTACAGTTTCACATTGAGGTCTTTGATCAGTTTGGAGTTGACTTTTATGCAAGGTGAAAGATAATGATCTAGTTTCATTCTTCTACAGGTAGAGATCCAGTTTTGCCAGTACCATTTGTTGAAGATACTTTCCTCCATTGTGTGTTCTTGGCACCTTTGTCAAATATGAGGTGGCTGAAGTTGCATGTACTCAGATTTGAATCCTCAGTGATGTTCCATTGATCTATGTGTCTGTTTTTGTGCCAGGACCATGCTGTTTTTATGACTATGGCTCTGTAATATACTTTGAGATCTGGTATAGTAATCCCTCCAGCATTGCTCTTTGTGCTCAGGGTAGCTTTGGCTATCTGGGGTCCTTTGTGCCTCTATATGAATTTAAGGATGAATTTTT
>NW_008343385.1:9507201-9509047 GCF_000622305.1 Nannospalax galili | reverse complement strand
TCTCTTTAACAATTTAAAATTTTCATTGTAGAGATCTTTGGTGTCTTTCATTAGATTTACTCCAAGATATTTTTTTTTTTACAGCAATTGTGAATGGGAACATTTCTCTGTATTCTTTCTCCAACTGCTTGTTATTGGTATATAGAAAGGCTACTGACTTTTGTAGATTGATTTTATAACCTGCCACTATACTGAAAGTGTTGATCAGTTCTAGGACTTTTTTGGTGGAACTTTTGGGATCTCTTAGATATAGTATCGTATCATCTGCAAAAAGTGATACTTTGACTTCTTTTCCAATTAGTACTCATTTAATTTCCTTCTCCTGTCTTATTGCTCTAGCAAGAGTTTCAAGCACTATCTTGAACTCCAGTCCAATTTCCTCTAGGACTTTGAACATAAATGCATGTTGAATTTTGTCAAAGGCCTTCTCTGTATCTGTTGAGATGACCATGTGGTTCTTGTCTTTGAGCCCATTTATATGATTTATGATGCTTATTGACTTACATATATTGAACCACCTCTGCATCTCTGGAATAAAGAACCAACTTGATCATGGTGGATGATCTTTTTGATGTGTCTGTATGCGGTTTGCAAGTATTTTGTTGAGAATTTTTGCATCTATGTTCATTAAGGACACGAGTCCATAGTTTTCTTTTTTGGCTGTGTCATTACCTGGTTTGGGTATTAGAGTGATGCTGGTTTCAAAGAAGGAATTTGAGAGTTCTCCCTCTGTTTCTATCATTTTGAATAATTTAAGTAGTATTGGTTGGAGGTCTTCTCTAAACGTCTGGTAGAATTCTGCCATAAATCCATCTGGGCCTGGGCTTTTTTTAGTTGGGAGGCTTCGTATTACTGTTTCAATTTCCTTATATGTTATGGGTCTGTTTAAACTATTGATCTCTTCTTGGTTTCACTTTGGAGGTTCCCATGATTTCAGATATCCACCCATTTCTTTTAGACTTTCAGATTTAGTAGTCTATACGTTTTTTTAAATATTCCCGTATAATGCTTTGGATCTTTTGGGTGTCTGTTGTGATGTTTCCCCTTTCATCTCTGATTTTGTTGGTTTGGATTTGCTCTTTCTTTCTAGACATAACTGGACTAAGGGTCTGCCTATCTTGTTTAGCTTTTCAAAGAACTTGCTCTTAAATTGATTCTTTGTATTGTTTTCTTTGTTTCTATTTCATTAATTTCTGCTCTGATTTTTGTTATTTCTTCTCTTCTGCTGGGTTTAAGTTTCATTTGTTCTTGCCTTTCTAGTGTCTTGAGTTGCAGTGCTAGGTCATTTATTTGGGCTATTTCTAATTTCTTAATGTAGGCACTTAGAGCTATAAACTTCTCTCTTAGGACTGCTTTTAATGTGTCCCAGAGGTTGTGTTGTGTTGTGTTGTCCTTTTTATTGAACTCCAGGAATTCTTTTATCCTTTCTTAATTTCTCCTTTCACCCACTCATTGTTTAGGAGTGTGTTGTTCAATCACCATGAGTTCATATTGTGACTAGGGCTTCGTCCAGTGTTGATTTTGAGCTTTATTGCTTTGTGGTCTGATATAATGCATGAAATTAGTTCAATATTTTTGTATTTGTTGAGGTTTTTTTGTGGCCCAGTATGTGGTCAATTTTTGAAAAAGTTCCTTGAGGTGCTGAGTAGAAAGTGTATTCTTTGGTGTTTGGGTAGAATAATTGAAAGATGTCTGCTAGGTCCATTTGATGCATAGCATTGTTTAATTCAGATGTCTCTCTGTTTATTCTTTGTCTAGTTGACCTGTCTAATGGAGACAGTGGGGCATTGAAGTCCCCAACTGTTAGTGAGTTAGGATTAAACTGTATCTTAAAGTCCTGTATGCC
>NW_008343385.1:9496054-9506895 GCF_000622305.1 Nannospalax galili | reverse complement strand
CCTTTGACTGGGGAATTCAGTCCATTGATATTTAAGGTTATTATTGAAAGGTGTCTATTGGTTGCTGTCATTTTGATTGCTGTTTGTGTTGTCTGTGTAATTTTGTGTTTTCTAGATTATATCTTTGTTTATTTTCTTTCATTGCCCCACAGTATGGTTGTTTTTCTCTCTCTGCTCTCTATATTGCTTCAAGTATTCTTTGAAGGGCTGGTTTTGTGGACATGTATTCTTTCAGGCTATTCATGTCATGGAAGATTTTTCTTTCCCCCTCAACTATAATAGACATTTTTGCTGGGTATAGTATTCTGGCCTGGCATCTATTGTCATGTAGAACTGGAAATACCTTGGTCCAGGCTCTTCTGGCTCTCATAGTTTGCATTGATAAGTCAGCTGTAATTCTGATGGACTTTCCTTTGTATGTGACTTGTTTTTCTTTTGCTGCTTTCAATATTCTCTCATTGTTCTGTACATTTAGTGTTTTTACTATGATGTGTCATGGGGAGTTTCTTTTCTGATCCTGTCTATTTGGTGTTCTATGTGCTTCCTTTATTTGTATGGGGATGTCATTCCTTAATTTCAGGAATTTCTCTTCTACAATCATACTTATGACCTGGTCAGTACCATTATCCTGAAATTCTTCTCCTTCCTCTATTCCTATGATCTGTAGATTTGGTCTTTTCATGATGTCCCACATCTCTTGCATATTCCATTCCTGTGTTTTTTAAACTTTTCTATGATCTTTGCTTGAGTGGTCCAATTCTTCAACTTTATCCTCCAGTGTTGATATTCTGTTTTCCATTTCATTCATTCTAGTGGTGAGGCTTTCCCCTGTTGTTTCAAGTTGGCTTATTGAGTTTTTCACTTTCTACCTGAGTTTTCTTCAGTTTTTCTATCTCTTTTGTTAATTCATTCAGAAGTTTATCCCTATCTTCTTTTAGCTCTTTGATTTGATTGTTCATGTGTTCTTTAAATTCATTCAATTCCTTGATGATGTTTATGATTGTTCTTTTAAATTCAGTGTCCTGGATTATCTCTAGGAGGTTCTCCTTGTAGAACTCTTCTACAGGATTGGTGGGCTTTGCTGGGGACATAGTGTTTTGGCTTTCCATTTTATTATTCTTTCATTGTGGTTTTGGCATGTGAATTTCTTTTGTTGTTTATGATTCTGATATGAGAATTAAGTTGAAGTATGCTTCTGTTTGTATTATCCGGGTGCCTAGATCCTTTCTTTGTTGGTTATGTAAAGCTGGTTGGTACAGGGTTCAGGTTCTCTCAGGTTTATTTTGGAGGGAACTGATGGCTAAAGATCAGCTGTTCAGGGTACCCACAGAGCCCATTTCAAGTTCCAGTCAGGTACACTCAGGCTTCCTTCACCACGCAGAGGCAGGATCCAATCTCTCTCAGGCAGTCCTGTGCATTGTCATCCCTATGCCAAAGGAACGCCAGAGAGGGGCCAGAACTCCATGCTCTCTGGTGGTCTGCTGAGATCCCAGCCTTAGCCTACCAAAGCCAGATCTGCCCTGGGGCCTTGGGAGGGGCCTCACAGAATCCCAGGTTAGGGGATGGTATGGCCCAATTAGAGGAAGCTCATCACCAGTAGAGGCAGGATAGGGGACTGTCAGGCTGTCCCCTGGGTTCTCAGGCCCTCTGGTAGTTGGAGGCCAGAGGGAGGCCAGAACTCACACTCTCTGGTGGTCTGCTGAGCTCTGAGCAGCTACCCCAATAGAGGAGGTTCGAACCCACCCTCTCAGGCTCAGAAAAAGTTATTCTAAGGAAATGAAATGAAGAAAAAGGAAGGCATAGATATTCTAATAGCCGGCAAAGTAGACTTCAAACCAAACTAGCAGAAGCAATAGGGAAGGACATTTCATACTCATTAAAGGAAAAATCCATCACGAGGACATCAGAATTCTAAACATTCATGCACCAAACACTGAGGCACCCAACTTCATAAAAGGAACACTTTTAGCTCTAAAACCACAGACTGACTCCAACACAGTGATATTGGTGACTTCAGTGCCTCACTCTCACCAATAGACAGATTGTTCCAAGAAAAACTAAACAGAAAAATGCTAGAATTAAATGTTATCATATATCAAATGCATTTAACGACATCTACAGGTCATTCCACCAAAACACTAAAGAAAACATTTTCTTCTCCACAGCCCATGGAACTGTCTCCAAAATGAATCACATATTAGGACACAAAGCAAGCCTCAACAAATACAGGAAAGTAACATCCGCATTCTAGAAATGACCACAAAGAAATAAATCTGGTTATCAACAGCAATAGAAAGTCACAAACTCATGAAAACTAAGCAACATACTATTAAATGAAAATTGGATCAAGAGAGAAATCAAGAAGGAAATTTAAAAATTTCTAGAATTGAATGAAAATGCAAACACAATGTCCCAAATCTATGGGGCACGAAGAGGGCAGTCCTAAGAGGTCAATTTTTGGAACTAAGTTCCTAGATTAGAAAATTAGAGACAGCTCATATTAATAACTCAATAATGCACCTGAAGGCCTTGGAAAATCAAGAACAAACAACTCCTAACAAGAGTAGATGAGAAGACATAACAAAAACCAAGACTGCAATTAATGAAATACAAACAAAACCAACAATAAAAGGAATCAATGAAATGAATAGTTGGTTCATTGAAAGCGTAATAAGATTTAACCAACCTCCACAAAAGAAAAATGAGGAGGAACCCAATAGAGGGATGCTTTTGGAAGCCCTTGTCAAGAAACTCCAATGGACTTTCATATGAACATTTGAAAATTGCCCTGTTCTGACTTTTTTTCTAGTTCCCTGTCTAGAACCTCTAATACTAATTACTCTTGCCTTTACTTCTCCTTCACATCTCCTATTCATGATTCAAGGACTTTCCTTTCCCCTTAGAGACAAGAGTTATGCAATTGGGGAGTCTTTTCGATAGACCCACTGAAGGGGTACTCCAATTGCTTCACCCTGTGTCCCTGTTCAGCATGGAAGAGTCTGCATCCCTATTCCCTATTGGCAATTTAGGTAACCCCTTCAGAGGATGGCGTGATAAGAATAGGAGGTAGGAATTAGACTGTCTAGCCAGTTAGGGTAAAAAGACCCCAAAGAAAAGTAGCCAGTTTCTTGGCTAAAAGTCAAACTGTCCTTGGGCCTGTTAGCAACATACTCTGTTCCAAAGGCCAAAAATGTCAAAAGTATTTGGAAGCTTGTATCTAATCCTTAAAAGATTTTAGGGTTACCTCTTCAGAGGGGGAAATGTTGGAGGGGAGGGAGTGGCATGGATTTGATCAAAACACCTCATATACACATATGAAATTCTCAATAGAGTTTTTGTTAAAAAGTTTAAAAAAAGAAAGAAAATACCTCACAGACATGGTTACAGGCCAGTCTGATGGAGGAAATTTCTCAATTGAGATCCCTCTTCCCAGGTGACTCTAGTTTGTGTCAAGCTGACAAAAACTAATCAGAACAGTGACTAAAGATATTGGGTGTCTTTACATGTACTTATTTGCCATTAATACATGTTCTTAGGTAAAGTGTAAGTTCAAATCTTATTTATTTTTGCTTACAGATGTCAAGTAACATCAACACTATTGGTTGAAAAGCTTATTCTTTCACTGGGTGTGGTGGCGCACGCCTGTAGTTCAGCACTTGGGGGCAGAGGCAGGTGGATCTCTGTGAGTTCAAGGCCAGCCTGGTCTACATAGTGAGTTCCAGGCCAGCTGGGGCTACAGGGAAACCCTGTCTCAAAAAGACACACACACACAAAAGCTTATTCTTTCTCCATTGAACTGTCTTGTATATCTGCCAATCAGTTGTCACACATATAGACATATTTCTAAACACTTCATTTGGTTCTAGAGTTGTGAGTTTTAAAGACATGTCATAATACTTCTTAAATTCTTCCAAGAAATTCAACTATCAAATTCCATGTAGACTGTGACCTTATTTATGGATTAATGAAGCCAGAGTGAGCACATCTCATTGTTAAGGAGCACATCTCTGAAGTGGAGTGCAGACACAAGATACTCCAAAGGGGCCTGGAAAAAAGAAACCTTGATGTGTCTGCCCTGTTTTCTGGGCCTCTGACTACATATTTGCCAAAAGGCCATGCCCCTTCCCTTTGCGCCTCCCAGTGCAGTTGAGTAGGATGTGGTACTCTCAGAGCTGGGTAGGGTGAGAAGAGTAAAGTTAATGAAGCACACTGTACATATCTGCATTGAGATACTTTGGGTAGGATTTTTCCAAAGGTGAAAACTGGAGTTAAAGTTTTCCAGATTCTTCCTAATAGAGAAAGTGTGAAATTACAGAATGATTTGCTTTCTTGCATGCACACATGCACGCACACTGCAGCAGAAGGAAGATTTTATAGTTCAAAACCTTTTGATATTTGTGTAAGTCCCAAATAACAGGATTCTCTTTTGTTACCAAGAGCTTTCTTTTCTCCTTGTATTAAAACAAAGTGTTAGAAACTGCTGCCTCTTTAGTTTCAGCTGAGAGGATCTCAAAGTAAGTAATACAACATGTCTAGCAGTCATTTGTTAATAAAATGGTTCAGAAAATAAAAATTAAAAATTAAAAAAAGAAAAGAAAAGAGAGAAGACCCAAATTAATAATATCAGGGGTAAAAGGGAAAGCATTACAATAAATGCTGAGGAAATTCACAGAAGCATGTTTTTTAAAATGTCTATTCCAGGGGGCTGAAGAGACAGCTAAGTGGTTAAGAACACGGGCTATTCTTGAAGAGGACTGGGGTTTTGTTCTCAGCACCCACATGGTGGCTGACAATTTGTCCATAACCCCAGTTCCCTGGAATTCAGTGTCTTCTTCTGGCCTCTGTAGGCATTGCACACATGAATGCACTTACACACATACAGGCAAAACACTCATACACATAAATAATAACAATAAATCAAAAATTAAATAAAAATCTGTATTCCAATAAACTGGAAAATCTAAAAGAAATGGAAACATTTCTAAATATGTATGATGTATAAAAATTAATTCAAGATGAAGTAAAAAAATTTAAATAGCCCCATAACAACCAATGAGATAGAAGCAGTAATGAAAAATCTCCCAACTAAAAAAAGTCCAGGACCAGATTAGACACAATGAGGAATTCTACCAGACCTTCAAGGAAAGGACTAATACCAATATTCCTCAATTTAAGGAAAAAACACTTGTGTTGCCTTGATAACAAAACCAGACAAAAGATCCAATAATAAAAGAAAATTATAGGCCAAGTTCTCTTATGAATATAGATGCAAAAATTCTTAATGAAATTCTTGCAAATGGCATGCAAGAGCACATCAAAAAGTTATCTACCAACCAGGCGTGGTGGCGCACACCTTTAGTCTCAGCACTCGGGAGGCAGAGGCAGGCAGATCTCTATGAGTTCAAGGCCAGCCTGGTCTCCAGAGAAAATCCAGGCCAGCTGTAGCTACAGGAAGATCCTGTCTCAAAAAGACAAAAAAAAATTATCCACTATGATCAAGTTGGCTTCATCTCAGAGATGCAGGGGTGGGTCAACATACATAGATCAATAAATGTAATCCACCACATAAACAAACTCAAGGACAGAAATGATCATCTCATGATGCAGAAAAGGCCTTTGACAGAATCCAACATCCTTTCATAATGAAAGTCCTGGAGAACTTAGGCATACAGGGGACATAGCTTAACATAATAAAGGCAATATACCACAAACCCATAGCCAACATAACATGAAGTATAGAAAAACTGAAAGCATTTCTACTAGAATCAGAAACAAGACCAAGATGTCCATTCGCCATTCCTGTTCAAGACAGTGCTTAATTAAAGCAATTAGACAAGTGAAGGAAATAGAGGGGATACAAATAAGTAAGAAAAAAGTTACAGTATTCTTAATTGCAGATGTTATAGTTCTATATATAAAAGACCATCAGAAAACTCCTACAGCTGATAAATACATTCAGGGAAGTAGCAGGATACAAAATTAACACACAAAAATCAGTAGCCTTCCAATATATGACAGACAAGCATAACAAGAAAAAAAAAATTTAGGCTAACCTAACTAAGAAAGTAGGAGATTTGCGTAGTAAAAACTTTACGGTATTGAAAAAAGAAATTGAAGAAGATAGAAGAAGATAGAAAGACCGCCCATGCTCATAGATTGGTAGGATCGATGTTGTGAAAATGGCCATCCTACCAAAAGCAATCTACAAATTCAATTCAATCCTATCAAAGTTCTAACGTAATTCTTCACAGAAATTGAAAATACATCTTAAATTTCATACGGACCCCCCCCCAAAAAAACAAAGGATCACCAAAATAATCCCGAACAATAAAATAACTGCTGGAGGTATCCCTATCCCTAGTTTTAAGTTGTACTACAGAGCTGTAGCATTAAAAACAGCATGGTGCTGGCATAAAAACGGACACATTGCTCCACAGAATGGAATTTAATATGAGCTTGCACACCTACAGCCATATTATTTTTGACAAAAGCCTAAAATATACACTGGGGAAAAGACAGCATTTTCAATAAACAGTGCTAATTAACCTGGAGAGCTGCACATAGAAGACTAAATCCGTATCTCTCACCTTGCACAAAACTTAGCTCCAAATTGTTCAAAGACCTCAACATAAGACCTGATACCCAGAATCTGATAGAAGAGAAAGTAGGGAACACTGGAACTTATAGGCACAGGCACTGAGATTAATGATTGACAAATGAAACCATATGAAATTAGAAAGCTTCTGTACAGCAAAAGACACCATTAGTCAAGTGAAGGGGCATTCTACTGAATGGGAAAAAAAACCTTCACCAGCTATACATCTGACAGAGGATTAATAGCTAGAATATGTAAAGAAGTAAAAAAAAAAAAAACTAAACATCAAGAAAATAACCAACCCAATTAAAAATGGGGTGGAACTAAACAGAGAGATCTCAAAAGATGAAATGCAGATGGTTGAGAAACACTTAAAAATGTTCACCATCCTTAGTCATTAGGGAGATGAAAATTAAAGCTACTTTGAGATCTCATCTTACTCCAGTCGGAATGACCAACATGAAAAAAATGACAACAAATGCTGGCACGGATATGGAGAACAGGGAACCCTTTTCACTGCTGGTGGAGCACAAACTGGTATAACTGCTATGGAAACCAATGTGGAAGTTCCTCTAAACACAGTGGAATACCATTTAACTATTAAGAAAAACAAAATTATGAAATATTCAGGCAAATGAATGGAACTGGAAACAATCCTCCTGAATAAGGTAACCCAGACCCAGAAACACAACCATCACATGTTTTCTGGCCTATGTACGACAAAGGAAGGATATAAAAAGGAAGTGATATAAACAGGGAAAGCAGAATGATGCTATAGGAAGGATTAAAAGAGGGAAGGATTGGGAGGATAGGGAAGAGGAGGAAATGTGGGGAGGAATAACTAATAGTGAAGGCCTTTTGAAAAACCATATGGGAACCTACTATTTTAGAAGAGTTCTAAGCTGTATACATATACACATATACAAAGAGCTTAAATGGAGTTTCCTTATAATGGAGGACAATACCCCATCTTGATACTTCATCCTAGCAATAAAAACCCCAGTACCCCAGTTACTTCTCTTTGAATTGTTGGTCAGCAGGATCCTATAGACCCCCAAACATTATAGGCTGTTGCTATTGTTATTGGTTAACATCTACTCCAAACTTGATAGTAAGACCCTATTGTTAAAGTCAAGACATACATGAGTCATAAAATATGGAGAAATCAAGTGGGTACTGACTTAGAAGCTTCATCCCTTCTGGCTATCTTTCCTAGTATTGGAAGGTGCTACACGGGCTACCAGGAGAGAAAAGTAATCTCAGTTCTACCCAGCTGTAAGCTGCAATAACGACTCACCTGGCAAGATAAGCCCCGTAGAAATAGTGCTATAAATGTTATGGGAGTAACCAACCCCTTTGGATTTAAGGTCTAGCCCACAAGATGGAATCCATACCTGGCACTGTTACTGGGGCCAAGAACCTGTGATAGATAGGTCATGGGTCCTAAGGGAGAAACTGATATTAACATTCTACTTAATGGACATGTATTAAAATGACTCCTAGTGACTTACTGCGATACCCACCCATTAATACATCTCTCATCTCTCATCAGAGAGGCTTCTTTTTGCAGTACAAGGCAATTATCACAGAGACTCACAACTTGTCTCTGTGCTGGGGAGCTATTGGCATATGATAGCTTCTAGGAGGGGGAGGGTCAGTTTTCTTTAAGGGTATGGCCCCTGGTAGGCGGACAATGCTCCAGGTCAGTTCTATACTCAAGAGTATTTGAGCAATACAATTTGACTCAACACTACCCATCACACTAATTATGATTAGTTCCAAAATTCTTCTAAAGACGACTTTCCAGATATTCCTTAAACTTCAGGAAAGTTAAAATCCCACAAACATCAAGTGCCTGTAGGCTCCACACTCCCTGGTCACACAAGGCGTCTCCACCTGCTGTTAACAAGGTCTTATGCTCACTTCTCAAAGTGTGGCCCTAATCAGCAACAGCAGCCTTATCACCTGGAATGTATTCGAAATGCAAATTCTGGGCCCCGCCTCAGACCTACTGAGTCAGCAGCCCTGGAGATGGAGCCAGCACCCTTATCTGATTGGCGCCTCCTTCAATGAATAGCTTTCTCCTGGTACTGTTCTTCGGAGGGAGGCCAAAATGGCTGGCTGGTGTGTTCGCAGTATGGCCTCCAGGTGGCGCAAAGTTAAACTCACTGGTAAGCATCATCCTCTGGTTAGGGTTTCACCTCCTTGCCTTTCACAATCGCGTAACTCCATGAAAGTCATCATCAGGCCTCATCTGTTATCGGCAAGGTGAACATTCCAGTTTTCCAGACAACTGAAAATCCAGGCATCAGTCTAGTCTTGAAAATCATCACAAAGAAGATGACTAAAATCTACCATATTCTGTTTATAGAACATGCAAAATCAAAAAACTTGATTTTTTTTTTGTTGCTATTGCTTGAATGCTAAAATCAAGAAGGATAACCAAACACAATCAAGGAAATCCAAGAACTATATTTTAAATCAAGCTCATGAGTTCTCATGATGATCTTATATTCATAGAAAGCACCAGGAATCTAATTGGAAATATGGGACAAAGTTAAGAATCACACAATGTAGTACAAATGTTACCAAGTGCTGTCTGCAGTTTAGGGCAAAGTTTTGAAACAGCAAAGCCCTAATCACAGCTGTTTACAGCTAGTCTAGTGGTGTGTTGAACAGACAGACACCTGGGCAAACAATGAAGTTGGTAGCTTGCCTACAACAATGTAGTATCAGAAACAAAACAGGGCTAGGAAACTATAAATGCCACAACAAGTGTATTGGGAAAGATTTTTTTCATTCCTACAAACCCAAAAAACATCCAGAGGTCTCAGTTAGGTTAAGAGGTACAACGATTTACTGATTATGATAGGCACGTTTAAAATAAAATTGTCTCTCAGAAAGATGAGGGCCAAAAATGTATCTTTCAAATGTGAACAAAAGTATTATTATGTAAAATAAAATTAAAGAAATATGTTTTAAATGGTATTTTTTATTAAAAAAAAAACCAATATGTGGCTATAATTAACAGTCAGTAGTGTATACATCATTGAGTTATTTTGACTGAATGCAGTGTTAATAAAAAATGCAAAGAAGAAGCATGAGAAGTTAAAAATCACTGTTGTATGACTAAATTCATGCACCACTGCCAATCAAGGTAGACCAGACGCACAAAAACATTCATTATATTTTATTTTTTAATTAAATTTTTTTGTTTTTATTTGCACTTTATTTTGTGGGTGGGGAGGTCGCATGTCACAGTATGAGTGTGGAGGTCAGAGGACAACTTGCAGGAGTTGATTCTATCCTTCCACTATGTGGGTTCTGGGGATAGAACTCAAGTTGTCAAGCTTTGTGGTAAGCACCTTCTCCTACGAAGCATGTTGCTGTCTATGTATGAGCACTGGGTGGTGGCACTCTTTTTTTTTTTTTTTCTTTTGATACAGGTTCTCTAGCCTAGGCTGACCTCAAACTTCCTATGTAGTAGAGAATGACCTTGAACTTCTGATACATAAACATAAAATAAAAATGAAATAAATTTCTAAAAATTAAAAAGTCATTTCTGCCAAATTTTTATGTTTCCATTGGTTTCTTATCTGAGTCGTTGTAGTCCTATGAAACTTCATGCATTAAATCCTTCTACCCAGCTCTTTTTCAAGTGTGCCCTCTTAGCGATTTGCATGGCCCTAACACCCACCATTTCCTGTGTTTATTGATCTTTGGCTAACCCTGCCTTTGAAAGATCTATTCAAATCTTTATCCTACTTTTCTGTTCAGTGAGCTGCCTTTTGCCTGTAGTTCTCAGGGGCTTCAAACTGAATTTATTACATTCTTGAGTTTGGGATAATGGATAGCTGACTTTTGCATACTGTGGAAATCTGTTATTGTTGTTTTTGTAAGTTTCTTTTGCTGTTTATTTAATTTTTTAGTATTTTATTTATTATTTTTATTTTATGTGTATGAGTGTTATGCCCGCATGTAAGTGCACCCATGTCGTGCAATGCCCGTGGAGGACAGAAGAGGCTGTCGGATCCCCTGGAACTGGAGTTATGGATGGTTGTTAGCTGCCATGTGGGTGGTGGGATTTGAACCTGGGTATTCTGCAAGAACAGTCAGTGTTCTTAACCGCTGAGCCATCTCTCCAGCCCATGTTGTTTATTTTTTTAAACAAATAATTTATTGAGAATTTCATACATGCATATAAGGTGTTTTGATTAAATCCATGCCCACTGCCTCTCCTCCAACG
>NW_008343385.1:9468773-9496025 GCF_000622305.1 Nannospalax galili | reverse complement strand
CTCTAATATTCCCCCCTCTGAAGAGGTAACCCTAAAATCTTTTAAGGATTACATGAAAGCTCCCAAATACTTTGGACATTTTTGGCCTTTGGAACAGAGTATGTTGCTAAGAGGCCCAAGGACATTGTGAGTTTTAGCCAAGAAACTGGCTACTTTTCTTTAGGGTCTTTTTACCGTAACTGCCTAGCCAATTCCTACCTCCTATCTTATCACACCACCCTCTGAAGAGGTTACCCAAATTGCCAACTGGGAAGTCTTTTTTTTTTTTTTTAAATGTGTATGAGTGTTATGCCTGCATGTGTGTAAGTGCACCTGTGTTGTGAAGTGCCTTGTGGAGGACAGAGAAGATTGTCAGATCCCCTGGAACCGGAGTTACAGGTGATTGTTAGCTACCATATGGGTACTGGGATTTGAACCCAGGTCTTCTGCAAGTGCAGCCAGTGCTGTTGACCACTGAGTCATCTCTCCAGTCCCCTGTTTTTGTTTTAAAATTTTTTAAAATTTTACTTATGTATATGCGTGTGTCAGTGTGTATGTATTCACATGTGGATGAGGGTGCCTATGAAGACCAGAAGAGGGTGTCAAAACACTTGGAGCTGGAGGTATAGGCCAGCTGGGAGCCACCCAGTGTGAGTGCTGGGAACCAAACTTGGGTCCCCTGCAAGGTCTCTTCCTGCTAATTTTGGCATGTGGTACCTTAATTCCTGGGGAGTTTGATCTGGTGAGAATCCATATCCCTGAGATTCTTTGGCCTGCTTCCTCCCACAGGTATTCATATTCCTGGTACTAGGTCTGATCTTCAACAGCTCCAAACTCAGCTGGCCATGAGGTATCTGGACCATGCATCAGAGGTGAAATTGGGATTACAACCACAAGGGACACCAGCACACACGTGTAACTTCTCAGGGCCAGGACTTTCCTTTTGTTTACTGTCCCCTCTCTGTAGTTCAGCTTGTTTTTCCTTATAGTCTTCTAGAGGAACAGAGTGAAAATGGGTTTATATTTACTTCTGACTAATGCCTAACCCAGGGAATTAGCCACTGAGGCTTAATTTTATGGGACAAGGTTTCTTATTGGATGCCTCATCTTTGGTATAGCTCAGACTCTAATTTCTGAACTTGTGGTCCCTAAGAGGATAGAGGATATGAACCAGGTTTCCAAAGACTCCCCAAAAGAGGAAATAAAATTCATAAACTTAGAAAAATGTTTAACTTGACCAAAAGTTAAATTAACTCAAAATAATGAGATGACAATGTTGACCCACTAAATTTTCAGAACAGTAATACCCAGTCATAGTGAATATGTTGCAATCAATATTTTTATTGCACTTTGGATGATGTATAAACTGGCAGGACTCTTAGAAAGTGATGTCTGAGGAGACTGAGGCAGGAGGATGTGGAGTTTGAGGTCAGCCTAAGTGAGAGCCTGTCTCAAAAGAACAAGAAAGTGATGTGAAAATAAATACCATCATTTCACTTCAAAATAGATCAAATGCTTTGATTCAGGAACTTCACAGTTGACGTTTAATCCCAAGAACAGAAACTCGGTGGTAGAACACGCACATAACCTGCACAAATGAAAGGAAAAGGTGTGTGGGGGGCGAGGGGGTCACACATGGACAATACAATAGGCATAGAAATGTTTGGTATAGTTATTCTTAAGAATTGAAGGCTAAGACTGAAGCGATAGCTCAGCAGTTAAGCGCACTGGCTGCTCTTGCAGAGGACCTGGGTTCAGTTCCCAGCACTCACTTGGCGGTTAACAACTGTCAGTAACTCCAGGTCCAGGGGATCCAACACCCTTTCTGGTCTCTACAGGCATTGCACACACAGTGTACTTACATACATGCAGACAAAACACTCATATACATACAATAAAAAATAAAATTTTAAAAAAGAATTGGAGGCAATCTAGCTGTTCAGTGGAAGGAATGATTATAGTTAATCTTCTCAGTGGAAGCTATTACTGTATTGCTACACACACGGGGGAACAAAGAAAGCAGGATGTGACAATTTGGGGTATGTTTTTTGGGTGTTTTTTTTTTTTTTTTTTTGGTCTTTTTGAGATAAGGTCTCCCCGTAGCCCCAGCTGGCCTAGAACTCACTATGCAGACCAGGCTGACCTTGAACTCATAGAGATCCACCTGCTTCTGCCTCCCGAGTGCTGGGACTAAAGGCATGCACCACCACACCCAGCTTTGGGTGTGTTTTATACAGAAAAAAACTGGAAGAAATATTCTTAATTAGAAATGATCATATTTAAGTGGTATCAGATTTTCCTGGTTATTTCCAGTTTTTGAGTTTTGATATTGGTCCTCTAGAGGGAGTGCAAGCATTTAAAACACACAGAAAGTGAACATCTTCGTCTGACCAGTGCTTAAGACTTTAGAGCTGCAGGAGTGCCATGGGGGAAGATGCTGAAGACAGGACACCGTGACTTTTAAACTCAGTCACACACAGATGATAACCTCAGGCTAGAACTGTTTTCATTTCTGCTGGTGCTGCTTGAGAGCTTACATGCCTCCCATGGAACACGCAGGCCTCCCATGGAACACACAGGCCTCCCGTGGAACACACAGGCTTATTTAAAGTTTCCACTGGGGAGGAAGATGACAAAAAGGAAAAGAAACCAAGGACACAAACTACTCTCAAAGCCCAAATTAATGACTGTGCTGGATAGCTTTAGTTGTCAACTTGACACACCTGCTTAGAGGGAGCCTCAGTTGGGGAATTTCCTCCACTGGACTGGCCTGTGGCCATATCTGTGGGATAGTTTCTTGATTTCTGAGTGATGTGGGAGGGCCCACTGTAGGTGGTGCCACCCCTGGGCAGGTTGTTTTGTATTACAAGCTGAGCATGGGCCAGGGAAACAAGCCAGTAAGCAGTGATCCTCCATGGTCTGCGCTCCAGCTCCTGCCTCCAGATTCCTGGCCTGAGTTCATACCTTGGGCTCCCTGATGAATTGTGACCCAGGAGATGTAAGCCAAATAAACCCTTTCCTCCCCAAGTTGGTATTGGTCAGAGTATTTTGTCACAGCAATGGAGAAACAAACTAAAACAATGACATCAAATCACAGTCCTACAACTTTCCCATGAAATACTAAAGGAAAGTGCTACAAGCCCATGCAGTATTTTTCCTCAGAGCACCAAGTTTGAAGAGCAGTCTCCCCAAGTGGGGAAGTCTGATCAAGGGCCCACTTTGGAAGTTGGATGTGGTGACACATGCCTGTCATCCCAGTACTTGAGAGGCTAAGGTAGGAGGATCCCAAGTTTGAGGCCAGCCTAGGCTACATAGTGAAGATGCTGTCCCCAAAACAAAACAAAAAAGCAGAACACGACACAAAACGGCCCTGAAATGAATCTCCTGCTCTGGCAGTTGTAACTGCAAAAAGCAATGGGGTTTAGTTTGGACAGTTCTCAAGTCACATTTGGACTCAGCAACTTTCTAGCTCTGAGACCACGTCAACAGTTTCATCTGTTTGCTGAATTTGAATTTTAAGATTCCCAATCCAGGTGCATAATCTCTTTACTGT
Source organism: Nannospalax galili (assembly GCF_000622305.1). Classification (NCBI taxonomy): domain Eukaryota; kingdom Metazoa; phylum Chordata; class Mammalia; order Rodentia; family Spalacidae; genus Nannospalax; species Nannospalax galili. Next base: position 9,492,493 of record NW_008343385.1, on the reverse strand, counting down.
AGCCCAGTTTTGCATCAAAGCAACTTGGAATCAAGAGCAAAACAAAAAGCCACAACTTCCTGAGAAGTGTATATTCTTCCTTTCACCCAAGGTGACAAAATACCAGGAAGATAGGAACCTGAGAACTTTTGGGGGTACTTGACCTGAACAGTGAAAATCTTTTCAGACATTCTTAGAACTCTCTGGACTCATAGGCAAAGGAATAGCAAGACTTTATTCTAGGATCCGGAGGTGGAAATTGCCCATTAAACTCTTCTATTTGGAGATGACTTGCTCAGGAATCTTATCCCTCCCCTAGTCTGTTGGATGAAATAAGAGAATAGAATTGTCTACTACGTTCCAGCTTGGGAGCCCTGGCCCCACCAGGTGCTGTGCTTCTTTGCCTTTGGGTGACTTCTCACACATCTGCTTTGCACATTCAGCCTAGTAGTATTAATATTGATTGTTATTACTCTTGTTATTATTATCATAAAAATGATGTGTGCATTGTAAAAAGTTGTAAAAAGAGAAACAAAAATGGTGATAACAGCATCATATTCCACACCAAGAAATTACTACTATGAACACCTCAGGCTAAATCCTTCCAAATATTTATGCGTGCCATTGAAATGTGGCATGTTATGTTTTGTTACCTGCTGGTTTGATTCAAGGTTTTCTAACTTTCTGTAACAATACAGTTTCATCCTGTCCTATACCCACTCTGGATTCAAATCTCTACAATGTGTTCTCAAAATGTCCTTTTACAGTTTATTTTTTCAAACCACAACCTAGTTCCAAACCTTGTTTTGCTTCACAGACCCTCTTTCCTCTTTGAAATGGTCTAACTTGTTAAAGAAACTTGTCCGGTTGTCCCACTTTCTGAGTTTGCTTGCTACCTTACCGAATAGTTCAAATTGTTTACTAGTCCTTGACATTTAAATCCAAAAGTTGAAAAGACTGGAGGAGGGGCTGGAGAGATGGCTCAGCGGTTAAGAGCATTGTCTGCTTTTTCAGAAGACCTGGGTTCAAATCCCAGCACCCACATGGGCGCTAACATCCGTCTGTAACTCCAGTTCCAGGGGATCCAACACCCTCTTCTGACCTCCACAAGCACTGCCCAACACAGGTGCACTTACCTACATGTAGGCAATAAAATTATACACAAAAATAAAAATAATAAAGAAAATATTTATTTAAAAAAGGACTGGATGAGTTTGAGGTTTTTAAAAAATATTTTATTTATTATTTTTATTTTATGTGTATGAGTGTATTGCCTGGATGTAGTAAGTGCACCCGTGTCGTGCAATGCCCGCGGAGGACAGAAGAGGCTGTTGGATCCCTTGGAACTGGAGTTTTGGATAGTTGTTAGCTGCCATGTGGGTGCTGGGAATCGAACCCGGGTCTTCTGCAAGAACAGTCAGTGTTCTTAGCTGCCGAGCCTTCTCTCCAGCCCCGAGTTCAAGTTTTTTATGGCTAGAATATGTCAGATGCTGTACTTCGTGTTGCTTTCTTTTTGTCACATTGGGGAAAATAAGCATTGATTGGATGCTAAGGTTTCCTCCTGGGACATGACAGTCTGAGCTTTAAAAAATTATTGCATTTATTTATTTATTTATATATTTATTTATGTCCTCAGTGTGTGTGTGTGTGTGTGTGTGTGTGTGTGTGTGTGTGTGTGTGTGTAGGGATCAGAGGACAACTTGTGGGAGTTGATGCTCTCCTTCAACCAAGTGGGTTCTGGGGGTCAGTTTGGGTCGTCAGGTTTGGTGGCAAGCACCTTTACCCACGGAGCCATCTTGTTGGCCCAGTCCGAGCCTTTTATTGATGAATTAATTTCTCTTTTCCCCTTGCCACAAGAAAAGAACTTCTGTCATGTTACTTTTATTTTATGTGACTTTCTAGGTCCCAGAAACCACAGGCTTGCATGCCTTAAGAATGATTGGACATACTTGACTGAATCATCTATTTTTTTTTTAACTTATTAGGATGACTTTAATTTTTTTTAAAAAAGCCCCAAAGTCTCTGAGCAATACACTAAAATATAGCAAAAACTAACAAGAGTGTTAGTTACACACCTTACTAGTTGTGGCGTGCAGTGGTTCTTTCAGGGAGAGTAAAGGCTCTCCAGAAGTTTCCACATAATTTTCCAGCATTCTCCTTTTTTCAGAAGTTCTTACTGAAAGGGGGGGTACTGAGGCACAGAGGTAAAGGGGCTGGCATGAGGCCAGACTGCAAGGAGACACACAGGGAATCAATACTTATAATAGGGATTATAGAATGCTGATTTTCTGATTCTGTCATTGAGGCAATTTGGTTATCCTAAGCTACATTTCCTACAGAAAGTTTAGATAGTGTTTAATTCTCTCTTTGGTTACCAATTTTCAAACTAGGAAGATAATATACAAGCCATTTCAAATGAGAACAGTCTCTCTCTCTCTCTCTCATTTTTCTCTCTCACTAGAGTTTTATAATCCAGTGTGCTTCAATCCAATAAGTTATTATTTTTGATATTCAAATTGATGCAAATTTGGGCAATGGCTAGGTTTCTATTTTGACATCATTTTATCTTAGATTTTTATAGGTAACATATTTTTTTTCTAGGCAGTATCATAGCTCCCAGTATATGCTGAGGGAGTATGGGGGAGGATAACCAACACTAAACGCCTTTAGGAAAAGCCTTAATGAAACCTACCACTATATAAACTTCTTAAGGTATATACATATACATTATAAAAAGAGATTAAAAGGAGTTACCTTATAACAGGGGACATTGCCCCTATTGGACACCATAGGCTAACAAAATAAAACTCCATGCCAGGAATGAATTCCCTCTTTTGACCAGGGGTCCCATAGACCCTCAAGCAATGTTGGCCATTGACCCTGTTCTCGGTTACCCACCAGAGCTCAACAGTAAGATGCTATTGCTGAAGACACTCCATATATGAGCTGTAGAACAAGCAAGAAGAAATCAAGCTGGTGCTGACTTCAGAGCTTCATCTCTACTGATTAGCTTTCATAGTGTGGGAAAGTGCTATGCATGCTACCTGAAGAGAAAAGTAGTCATCAGCCTTATCCAGCTGCGAACCTTGCGAGCTACAGCAACAACTGGCCTGGCAAGATATGCCCACCTGTACAATAGTAGCATGAATAATATGGGAGGAATCAACCACCTTCCAATTTTATTTGAGGTCTACTTCATAGGATGGAGTCCATACCTAACATTGATATCGGGCCTAGGAACCTGAGACTAGACAGGTCACAGGGCATAGGGGAGAACCTAACACTAGTTTTCTACTAAATTGTTATCATAGTAAACTGATTCCTAATGACTTTTGTTACGCCCATAGATTAATGCATCTATCAGCTCTCACCAGAGAAGTTTTCTTATGCAGCAGATGGTGATTAACATAGAGACTTGCAATTGGACAACATGCAGATAATAAAAGACTACAGAGTACCTATTCGTGAATAGGACACCTATATCAAACTTCTGCCTCCCAAAGCTCAGGGATCATTTGCGGAATATGGGGCAGAAAGATCCTAAGAGCCAGAGGGGTTAATGACTACAAAGAAACAGCTTTCCAACAGGTGATCAGTTATACATATGTACTTACAGCAATGGTGTCATGATGCACAAGTCCCAAGTAAACTCAAACTGGACAAATCCAGCACAGATGTGGTGAAGTAGATAAGAAACCCTAATCCTACCTGAGGAACTATTGGCAACAGATGGCTGTTAGGAGGAGGAAAATCATTCTTTTTCAAGAATGCGACTCTTAGTAGGTTAACCAGGCTCCCCTGGATGGACCCACATTGAAGGACATTTGGGGATACAAATTGGGTTCTATAAGCTTCATTTTATATATATAATAAAGTATATTAAATTGGTGGGGAGCAGTAAGGGGAGGTGCAGATAGGGGAGGGGATCCAAATACCATCAAATTATATTGTTTAAAATTTTCAAAAATTCAATAAATTTTTTGCTACTGTTTCTTCTAAATCATCTCTTTAAGCCATACTCTTATGTGTACATGTTCATGTATGTTCACATGTGTGTGTCAGAAGTTGTCATCTGGTGTCTTCCTCAATCTCTCTCCTCATGTTTTGAGTGAACCTGGAGCTCCCTAATTCAGACAGGCTGACTGAAGGTCCAGGGATTCACCTGTCTCCACATCCCCAGTGCTGGGATTATAGGCACGTGTTGCCTCACCTGGCTTTACCGTGGGTACTAAAGTTTGAACTCAGGTCCTCGCAATTGCAAGGCAAGGACTGTAATGACTGAGCCATCTCCTAGCCCTAGAAATACTCCATTACTTTATATCTTTGTATGTGTTTTCTAATGTAATCTACTTTCCATATTTTAACTTTCACTCATAAGAAGTATTTCCGGCTTGCCAGATCAGTTATTTGTGTGTATTTCTCTCCAATTTTCAGATTCTTTCTGTTGTTCTCTCTTCTCCCATGGTCTTTGTCTTCATGGGGAGATACCCAGGAATCAGGGCACAAAGGATCTTGTACATCAAGACAAATTTAGACTTTGACCTAAGGAGAGTTGGGAGTACTCATGATTGGACTTTGGGGGAGTGATTGCTTGATCCATGTAGAGAGAATTTTACAGAAGTGAACAGAAGTAAGGACTGAAAGCCTGGTTGGGAACCTCGCCTGCAGTAGCTCAGGTAAGCAGACCTAAGGAAGCAGAAGTGGTGACAGAGAGAAAAAAGAGACCTAAAAAGGGTTTTGGAAGAGTCACCAACAGGATCTGGTGATTAATTAGTTGTGGTGGCCAAGGGCAAAGGGAGTATCAAAGATGACTCCAGGGTTTTGCCTTGGGCAACTGTGTGAGCCGGTACCCTTCAGGGAGACTGAGCACAGTAGATGAGAAGCCAGTTTGAGAGAGAAGCATAGCATCTTACCAAATGTCAGCATCCACTACATCTTATCCTAACAAAGACAGAAAGGATCATGGATCACATTCTCCCCCACAAATGCACTTTCTACTCCAGGAGACAAAAACATACTTTTGTATTTAAACTTTTTTGTTATATTTTATTTATTTTTATTTAACGTGTATTTTGCCTGCATGTATGTAAAAGTACCACATGTATGCAATGCTTGCAGAGGACAGCAGAGGGTGTCAGAGCCCCTGGAACTGGAGTTATGGACAGTTATTAGCCATCATGTAGGTGCTGGAAACTCAACCTGGGTCCTCTGCAAGAGCAGATTCAAATCACTGAGCCACCTCTCTGACCTCATACTTTTGTACGTAAATACCCAACATTCTCAGCATTTGCTGTCAGTTTCCTCCTCTGCTTATACCCACAGCACTGACTTCCATGCAGCAGAAATAAGAAAAATGTGTCCATGCTTCCTCACAAGACCTCTCTACTACTGTTCCACATCCTTCTCTCAATTCTTGCATTTGTGCTGGTGGTCGCTGATTTTTTCCTCTTAGAGCTCATCTCTCTCTGTCAACTGGAGGGGTCCCCTCCATCTGCTACCACCTGTCTTCAAAGTTCCTGCGGGCTGCCTCTGGTTTCTCAGTACCTCTCACAGCACCAGCTCACTCTGGCTGCTGTCTTTATTTCCATCTTTACTTCCCCCCTCAGTCCCCTCCCAGTTCTCTCCAGCTCCAAACTCTTCTTGGAGTTTTTGTCCTTACTACTCCGCCAGGAGCCCTCAGCAGGGTCACTGAGGAAGGGACCTCTTGCAGAAGTCAAACTCTTCTTGGAGTTTTTGTCCTTACTACTCCGCCAGGAGCCCTCAGCAGAAGTCAAACCAGTTATCTGAAACATCTTATCCAGCCTCCCAGCACCAATGGCTGACCCATTGCTCCTTCCTCCACTCAGTCAACACGCAGTTTGTGAGTGCTTACTCTATGCCAGGCATTGCTCTATTCCTGGGGTACATCGATGAATTAAAAAGACAAAGGTCTTTGCCCTCTGGGAACCTATGTTCTAGCAGGAGGAATCAGTTAAACAAGCAAAAAAAATTAGTAATATTAAATTCATTGGCATGTTAGCATTAAGAACTGGAGGTGTTAAGACATTCAGTTGGTACAGTGCTTGCCTAGCATGTAAGAAGCCCTGGGTTCAACCCCAGCACTACATGAACTGAGGGTGGCGATGTATGCCTGTAGTCTCAGCACTCTGGAGGTGGAGGCAGGAGGATCAGAAGTTCAAGGTAATCCTTACCTATATAGATAGAGTCAAGTCTGGCCTGGGATGTAAGGCGATCCTGTTTAAAAACAGCAAAACAAAACACTTCAGTAATATCTTGGGAGAATTTCCTTTTTAATCTTATTAATGCAGTTACTTCTATGTTGCCCTACCTACCATCAAGGTAAATTCTGGAGTGTGTTGGAGCCATGTTTTCACTTGGATCTTAAGTCAGTGCCGTTTTCCCTCTTACTTTTCCTTATTCTGATGTGAGGGTTCAGGAGGAAACGTGCTAGTTCAAGAGAATGGGTAGCAGAGATGGGTCATTCCCTACTTTTTGATAGGTTTTGGGATCTGAGGCAGCCAGAGGAAATGAACACAAGTGACTCCTCTCTCACTCATTTTCAATTCTGTCCTGATAGCTATTTTATAGTGAAGAATAAATTATGAGGTCAATGTGTGGTCAGTGGTCCCAGAGTGGAATTGTAGAAATGTGTTTCAATTTTAAAGAAAGCTAAGCTGTTGTGCTATATAAGCGCTACAGTAATCCTGGGTCCCACAGTGGGATGGCAAGCTGTCTGCCACTATTCCTCCTGTCCATGTGTACACTGTCCCACCACTGTAGACCCTGGTTCCCAGCTTCTTTTAACAGGCCGCCTTGGGATTCACACTGACTAATGAGCAGAATGTGGTGGAAGTAATGGTGTGAAGCTTTCACCTATGACTCTTCCTGCTAATCTCACTCGGTGGGACACTGCCCTGCCAGGACCCAGCTCAGGCTCACCTGCCTCAACAGAACAAGCCTTGGCCGCTAAAGCCTCGGGGACACACGCCTCACTCCCCAGCAAAGACTCCACCAGCTGCAGTCACAGAAGGATCCCACGGGAGACAGGGCTGGGGTCTCGAGCTGGGCCCAGCCCAACATTACTGACTCACTTGTCATAAAAAACTAACTATTGGGACTGGAGAGATGGCTCGGTGGTTAAGAGCACTGGCTGTTCTTGAAGAGGACCCAGGTTCAGTTCCCAGCACCCACATGGTGGCTAACAACCATCTGTAACTCCAGTATTAATGTGTTTGGGAACTAGTAATTTCTCATCCTTCAAACCTTTCCCCAGGTTCAGCCAAGGCTGGGGTGTTCTATTCTTCCTACCTCTAAGAAAAAGCAACATAAAAAAACACGTGAAGACTCAGGGCTCAGCCCTCACTTCTAGGCTGAGACAGCCCTTCCAGGCTGTGAAGGAGGAAAGGCAACGTTCATGAGAATAGGGGGAGCTTAGATTTAACACATGGTTTTCAGTCTAGCTGCAAAATGTTTGCATTTGTGAGTTTCTTACAATATAATGATTTTTATTTAAATGATTTCCTTAATTCTTCAATACAGTTACAAAATTAAAAAGCTGGTTTCCCTAGAAGTCAATTTTTATTAACAATTTTTTTGACACTTTGGTGTCTTTTTTTTGAAACAGGACTTCCAATAATGGCAGTGTCAGAACTGGGATGAGCAATGAACTGAGGGGTGACAAGCACCTAACATCAAAGTAGTTATTTGCAGAGAATAGGCCATCATTTTATTAGAAGTGGCCAGGGGAGACGGCACAGTTGGTAGGTGACTGAGGCACAAGCATGAGGACCTGAGTTCAGATTCCTGTCAGCCATGTAAAAGCTAGGTACAATAGCATTCACCTGTAACCCCAGGGCAGGTAGACAGAGAAGGGCAGATCCCTAGGGCTCACTGGCTATCCAGCTGGTCTAGCAGAAATGGCAAGCTCCATGGTGGCACACACCTTTAATCCCAGGATTCAGGAGGCAAGGCAGGCGGATCTCTGAGTGTTCAAGGCCAGCCTGGTCTACATAGTGAGTTCCAGGACAGCTGGGGCTACAGGGAGACCCTGTTTCAAAAAAACAAACAAAACAAAACAAAACAAAAAAACACAAAAAATACTGTGTGTGATCCAATTAAAGCTTTGTTCTACCAAGGTTGACTAAGTTCCAGGGGACTATGGAGCATCTCTCAAAATGTCCTGTAACTGTGGTCCTGTCCTCTTGTTCAGGGAGGCCATGGAGATCCCATGAGATGGACTTAAACCAGTGTCCAGTCTACAAAGAGGAGGGTCGACTCAGAGGAAACATCTCATTTATGCTTCCAAGTGAAGTCAGACATGGTCGAGCAGAACCTTCGACTTATCTTCACATAGATGGAACTGGTAAAAGGAGGCAGGAGCTCCTCCCAAGCCCATGTGACCCCTGAGGAGCAGATCCTCAAATGATCTTAAGTATAAAAAGAAATTGATTTATTTGGGCCAACTGTATGGCCTTAAGCATCTAAAAGGAAAGTATAACCAAAGAGTAAAGTCATCAGTATATTTCTTTAAGAGTTCAAGAGATTACACTTCCCAAACATTAGGCTTAAGTCTATGTAAAACGTTATTTAGAAAATTATTTCTCATTGATGAATTTATGTTCTTAATCAGAAAGTGCTGCTCAGATGTAAGACTTCAAATCTTTGTCTCCATTACTGTAGTGCCCACCTGTACCTAAGGGAGACAACCAGCTATTGTTCTAAAATGAAAGATAAATTTGTTTTCTTCCCCTATCTAGAAGCCTTTGAGAGGGAACTGACCCTCTCAAAGGGTCAGCAATTCTAACCACTCCAACAGCTATCAAAATATCTGAAAGCAAATCCTGAATCCATTACTCTAGAGTCCAGCCTTGGCAGACAAAAGAAAAATGAGGAAGAACCCAATAGAGGGATGCTTTTGGAAGCCCTTGTCAAGAAATCCCAATGGACTCTCATATGAACATTTGAAAATTGCCCTGTTCTGACTTTTTTCTAGTTCCTTGTCTAGAACTTGTAATGCCAATTACTCTTGTCTTTACTTCTCCTTCACATCTCTTATTCACAATTCAAGGACTTTCTTTTCCCCTAGAGATAAGAGTTATGCAATTTGGGAGTCTTTTAGATAGACTCACTGAAGGGGTACTCCAGTTGCCTCACCCTGCGTCCCTGTTCAGCATGGAAGAAGCCAGAGCAGTTTGCATCCTGATTCCCTATCAGCAATTTGGGTAATCTCTTCAGAGGATGGCGTGATAAAACGAGGAGGTAGGAATTGGCTAGACAGTAAAAGGAACCCAAAGAAAAGCAGCCAGTTTCTTGGCTAAAACTCACAATGTCCTTGGGTCTCTTAGCAACATACTCCATTCCAAAGGCCAAAAAATATTGAAAATATTTGGAAGCTTGTATCTAATCCATTAGGGTTACCTCTTCAGAGGGGGGTGGGAATGTTAGAGTAGCCAAAGCCCCATTTAAAAAAAATACATAAATAAAAGAAGAAGAAAGCGTACATGAAGTTGTCAGAAAAAAGTGATGGCGTGATATGGGAGGAGTTGGAGGGGAGAGAGTGGGCATGGATTTGATCAAAACATCTTATATGCATGTGTGAAATTCTCGATAAGTTATTTATTTAGAAAAACTTTGTCCTAAACCAATGGCAACTTCTTTGTATTTCCTAATACAAAGTAGTGCATAATTACAGAAAAATCAACCAAAAAAGACCAGTATAAAAAATACTGTCTAGAGAAATTACCATTGACATTTTGCGGAACATCCTTCTAGAAAATGCTCTATGCAAATATTTACACATATAATTTTATATTGTCTTAATACATCCTTTAAATTCAATGTTTTAAAGGTAATCATAGATATGCTGGAGAGACGGCTCAGCAGTTAACAGCACATACTGCTCTTGCAAAAGAACTGGAGATCAGTTCCTAACACTTAGGTAAGGCAGCTCACAACTGCCTGTAACTCCAGTTCCAAAGCATCCAGCACTCTCTTCCGGCTTCCATGGGTACCTGCACTCACATGTACAAACCCACACATAGACACAAATATACATATAACTTTTTTAAAAAATAAAATATTTTAAAATAAAGATATGCACTTCTCTTTTAATGACTACATATCCCAAATTAAAGCAGTGCCCTACAGGACATTTATTTCTAGATATAATTACAGATATTCTTTCTATCTATATATACAGCTGACACACACCTATACAAGTACATCTTCCTGTGCTTATCAGATTATACCTTCCTAGGGCAGAACATTTTAATAACATTATTTCTGGGCTAAAACATTAACAACTTTTAGTAATTTAAAAAAATACCATCAGAAAAGTCATATCCACTGACACTATCAACAGTGAGCCCATTTCTCTTTCATTGGCCATACTGGGCATGTGCAGCCTTTATACATTTTACTGATCTATCAGACAAAAAGTAACATTTAAATTTTGTCCAGCTGGTTATCTTCCCAAGGTGCTGCTTTCTGGACACCATGAGTAACAATCAAGGGCTGAAAACATGGCTAAGATGGTCTGGCTATCATACTCCCAGACACACTGCATGAACTCTGTGTGTTTGGAGCCACTTAACCCTTCCAGGCCTCGATATTTCACCACATGGAAAGGAGGATTTAGACTGAATGTCCTTAAACTTTCTTTCCAGTTATTAAAAAGGGAATGATGGCGACTGCACCATATCAGTCTCCAGTAGACACTGCTTTTGACTAATTCAACAGCCATCCCCAAGCCTCTTTGCCTGGCCTTACTCTAGAGGGGGCTGACAAAGCTCCAAGTGTCCTTTTGTCCTCTCTTTTGGAGTCAAGGGGTAGCCAGTGTTACCAAAATCTGGCCGATGACACATAAAGGAGGTCTGTTCGGGTGCTTCTAGAAAGCTGTTTGCATTTTTTAAAGGAACAGGCATAAGCTCACTGGCTCTGTCTCTCCCTTGCTCTGCCTTCAGTGCAGAGGTGACGCCTGGACCCATGGAGCTGTGTGGTAGCTTTGTGTGTGTCAGCTAAGCAGAAAATGTTGTCCAGAATCCTTGCACAGACCCAGGTTAGTGTTGGTCACAAGAGACATGTTGGCATGAGAGATCCGAGAAGCAACAGAGAAGTAGCATCCTAGTTTTTCTGCTCTGAAGGAGAATGCCAGGCTCTAGGCATGTTAGTGGTTTTCACACACTCCCACTAATCTGTTGGCTTACCTTCCTGCTAGGGTCAGTGCCCAGACTTGTAGATTCGCCATCTCCTCCTGTAGTTTCTTCAGGTCTGAAGCCAAGTGCATCTCCATATCATAAAGGGGCCAGCTTTTTCTGCAGGGCAGACACTACTGGGGCTAGAGGTAGGATGATACCTGCAGATCCAGCCTGTCCTCAAAGACTCAACTATTCATGAATTCTAGTTTGCCTCGTGGTTCCAATCTGCTTTTGCTCTCCTCTACAACCAGCTTTCTATCCTGAGCACCATTCTAGCTGAGGTTCAGACTCAACTCAAGAGCCAAACACATCAAAACCCCTGCATGATCTCCTCCACCAGTCCCCACATCATGTTGGATCTAAGGCAACACTGTCTAACTCTAACAGAACTTCTGCAATAAAGGAAGTATTTTGTACATTAGCTGCCCTGTAGCAGATGTACTAGTCATATATGGCTTGTAATATGCTCAGAGCAACAAATGTACCCGGAAATTCTAAATTTTGTGGCTGGAGACATGGCTCACTGTTTAAGAACACTGGCTGCAAAAAATCAATAAATAAAAAAAAGGAGTTATGTTTTGAAGAAGCAGCACAAAAATTTGCCTCATGAAAAAAAAAAAAAAAAGAAGAACATTGGCTGCTCTTGCAGAGGATCCAGGTTTAGCTTCCAGCACCTGGTGGTGGCTAACAATCGTCTGTAATTTCAATTCCAGGGGACGAACCTGATGCCCTCTTCTGGCATCCATGGGCATTGCACACATGGGTGCACTTACATGCATGCAAGCAAAACATTCATACACATAAAAATAAATTTTTAGGGGGCTGGAGAGATGGCTCAGTGGTTAAGAACACTGATTGTTCTTGCAGAAGACCCAGGTTCGAATCTCAGCACCCACATGGCAGTTAACAGCTGTCCATAACTCCAGTTCCAGGAGATCCGACAGCCTCTTCTGTCCTCCACAGGCATTGCACAACACGGGTGCACTTACTTACATGCAGGCATAACACTCATACACATAAAACAAAAATGATAAATACTTAAAGAAATAAATTTTTAAAAACTTAAAAACTAAAATTTTACTTTTAACTAATTAATATTTAAACAGTCATGTGGCTAGCATATTGGGCAGTGTAGCGTTTGTGCCTAATAATAAAGTCTACCTTCTTTGTCACTCATAGTGACTCTCTTTCTCTATTGAATCTTGATTAGCACAGCAAGCAACTTACAGCTTCAAGGGGGAGAGCCTGGAGTCAGAAAGCCAAAGTACAAGGAATGACAGGGTGAAGGATGAGAAGAGCTCAGCAGCATGCAACCTAAAAACTTTGCAAACAAGAAAAAATAGATTCCCTGCAGAATGTCATCTGTCCTTTCAATAAATTCTCTCTCTCTCTTTCCTTCAGTGACTTTTGTTTGCTTCAGTGAGTATTGTGATCCTTGTCTTGGATAATAAAGGACTTAGATGGAGTTTTTGGAACTATATTTGAAAAAATGTATTTATACACATGGAAATCATTAAGTAAAGATTTAAATGAGTGTTTTGAAAGAGGTAGATAATGTGAATTGATCTATAAACAAGAATTAATATTTGCTTTCTCCCTACACAGGAGATTTTTCCTTCATGCTTACTTTTGCTTAAGAATGACCTACAGTAAGTAATTTGCTTTCCAAAATAGTTCTTTGAGTTCATGGATACATAAAGGAAAACTGAATTTTAGATTCTAAGTAATATGTATCACAGTTCTTCAAAGAAACAGAATCAAGTGTGTGTGTGTGTGTGTGTGTGTATCCTGTATATACAATCATATGCCACATAATGATGTTTTGGTCAACAATGAACTTCACAAATAATCATAAAACTGCCTAACAACTACTTTCTCAGACTGTATTTCAGTCCTTAAGTGACATGTGGCTGTCTATATGTATGTTTACTTATAAAGTTGGCGTAGCTTGAAGGGATCTCAGACCTGGAGAGCGGATGGTACCGATTGTTGTCAGTCCGAAGGCCTAAGACTCAGGAGTGCCAAGGGCAGAAGACCAATGTCTCAGATCAAGCTGAGAAACCACCTTCCTTCACCTTTCTAGGTCTATTTAGGACACCAACAGATCGGATGAGGCCCACAACACTGGGGAGGGCCATCTGATTTAACTGGTCCACCAGTTCAAATGCTAAGCTCTTCTAGAAACACCCTTATAGAAACAGCCAGAGATATTATTTAACCAGCTTCTGGTCAAGTTAACACATAAAATTACCTATCACGTGGTGTTCTCCAAACACAATGGCCTCACAAACAGGAACTAAAAATTAGCAAAGCCTTATGGCTCAATACTGGAACTGGGGGCATTAATGTGTTTTCTGTTAAGAAATTCTAGACTCTGGATGAACTGAAAGTATATTAAGATGCTGACACTAAAATTAGAAATGGGAAGAACTAGCTTTTAAGCTGCAAGATAAGATTTGGATTTACAGGAACCAATCTGATGGTATAATTGAGGAACTAGGGATAACAAATTAACCTATCTAGTCAGACTTCTGAAAACATGAAACACAACAAAACTGCTTACCCTCACACTCCTGTGTACTCCCATGCCCTTCTGTAAAGTGTGCATCCCAGTGGAGTCATTGATAAGATATGAGCACCCAAGGTTTACAGGGCCCAATTCGGGCTTTCTCTGGCCACATAGCCACCCATAGGTAGGGACTGCTCACTGAGACCAAATGCCCCTTCTCTGTGGACAACCTTCTTACACCGGATATCATGGTATTCTCTGCTTAAATCTTTGCTCCAAGCTCAATTCCAGGACTTCACACTGGATTCTTCCCCAGACTCACCCATGGGTCTTTCACATGCTAGGGGTGTACATCCCCAGTTCTGGGGGGTGACCTTTAGGGAAAGGATGTGCACAGAGTTTGGCTATCAGAAACTACATTGTTCACACACCTCTGTGAGAATCTTCTCATAGTGCATGGTTGAGTTGGAGTGGATATTAGTAAAATAAAAGCAAAAGGGTTTGGGGTAAGGATCTAAAATTGTACTCAGGTATCCATTAAGGTCAGAGGAGTCTGTGGCCATGTATCCATACAGTGAAAAGCTAGTGACAGGTATCTAGGAAAAGTTCAACAAGAGGCTTTTGTTGTAAGTGGATTGTGAAAACACAAGAGGTTTTAAAACATTTGAAAAATAAGCACAGTGAAAAAAAAAAAATCCCATGATTTTTAAATCCTTTAATGGTAACACTGCAGTGCAGTATCGTGCCGAAAAGTTACAAGCATAGTTACAGTGCTTTCCTATCGGAAATAATTTGGAATCATGTCATTTCCCCCATTGATCGATACGAAATAGGACAAGGTTGGTGGGGTCGGGGGGAATAGTTCACATGGAGTGGCTAGGTTGATGAGGATGCTGGCCTGCAGTATGCAACTTGAAAGAAAATGGGAGGAGTTTTGACACCCCCTTGTTGCCCATGCTCTACAAAGATTAGAGACTGAGGGAATGATTGCTGCGGTAGGCTCTGCAAGTGACCCAATAAATCATGCTTGCTTGTTTTGTTGGAAACCCCCTCTCTTCTCTGGTCCCTAGGCCAGAATCAAGGTAAGCAAAGTCATAGAGAGCAACTTGTGCTCTGCAAGCAATCTTCAACAAGATGACTTTTTTTTTTTTTTTTTTTAAATAGGTCCCTTTGCAAACCTTTCTGTCTCAGGGCTCTGTTTTTCCCCCAGGTGAGTATGTAATTTCTAGCAGCATATAAGTTACTCACATTGTCTGTCAAACTGGGCTTTTTCAAATTTTAAATATCAGTTCATTTTCCATCACTGTAACTATGACATCAGGTGATAAGCAACCATTTTTGTCAGTTTCATTGTGAAACTGGCGAGTTACCAACACACTACCCGGAATGGGTCTTTCTGATGGACTCGGGCAGGGTTAACTGAACGTGAAAAGATAATGGCTGAACAACCTGTCGACAGTTTCTTACAATACGGAGTTTGAGAGAGAACAATAAAGCACAGGCACGTTCAGCGAACATGATTGTATACAATTACAAGAAGCATTCCTTTTTTTTTTCTTAAAGGTTGCTTAAACAAGTGGTTGTATGTTATGGTGCAGGAAAGGCGAGCGAGCAGCAGGCCACGAAATGGTGTCATGGTTCGGTTCCTTGGATGGACAGACTTGCTTTTCACTTCCTTCCAGTTTTTGTCCCGCCCTCATTGGGTATCTTCCTGGGGATGTCTTTTTTTTAAAACCCCAAAAAAGCACTTATTGGTCTTACTTTAAACTGTCCTGATGTCCTGATGTCTTATTTCCTCTGTTCTCTCTATCCCATCAGACTGTGTACTGCTAACTTCTCCACTGTTGGTGAGTTGTTTACTTTCCTGTTGTCCCGGCTCTATGGCTTTCTGTGCTTTCTGCTAGATACCCTGTTCGAGTTCCCAGGCCTCTGCGGGGGCTAAATGTTTCCTAGCTGAGCTCAGACTGTCTAGCAGTTTCCTACCGGGGACTGCGAGGGAGTGAAGGCCAGTGCTCCAGCTGGCTGCGGGGAGCGCCAGTACACCCGTGGTGGGCACAGAGTGGGCGCTGGGACCCCTTTCACTGCCCGGGTGCAGCCTGGCTCCAGCGGCAACCCTCAGGGATGGCACTTGCGGGGTCTGAACGCCAGTGCTGGATCCGCCCCCGGACGGCGCGGGCGGGGGCAGCCGCTCCTCTCACTGTGGCCAGCAGCGGTGGCTGGAGACCGTAAGGCGCAAGAGCCTCGAGGGCGACCGGATGTTTCGGGGAAGCGGCCACTGGGAGTGCGGCCGGAGACCTGAGCGAGGCTGCCCCTGGCACGAGCTGGGGGTGGGGGGGTCTGGATTTCGGTCCCTCCTCTTTCTTTCTGGGTCTTGGAGCGTTCAGCCTCTCAGACCCTCCCAGGTACCGGCCTGGAGAGGAGAAAGCATCTCTCCTCCGCGCCCTCCACCATGGGCAATGCCTCCAATGACTCCAGTTTGGAGGACTGCGAGACCCGGCAGCGGCTCCTCTCCGACGAAAGCCCAGCCATCAGCTCAGTGATGTTCTCGGCCGGGGTGCTGGGGAACCTCATCGCGCTGGCCCTGCTGGCGCGGCGCTGGCGCGGGGACACCGGGTGCAGCGCTCGCGGCAGGACCTCCATCTCCTTGTTCCACGTGCTGGTGACCGAGCTGGTGTTCACCGACTTGCTGGGCACCTGTTTCATCAGCCCGGTGGTGCTGGCCTCCTATGCGCGGAACCAGACTCTGGTGGCCCTGGCTCCCGAGAGCCGCGCGTGCACCTACTTCGCCTTTGCCATGACCTTCTTCAGTCTGGCCACGATGCTCATGCTCTTCGCCATGGCTCTGGAGCGCTACCTCTCCATCGGACACCCCTACTTCTACCGCCGCCGTTTCTCGCACCGGGGGGGCCTGGCGGTGCTGCCAGCCATCTACGCGGTCTCCTTGCTCTTCTGCTCCCTGCCGCTGCTGAACTACGGGGAGTACGTCCAGTACTGCCCCGGGACGTGGTGCTTCATCCGGCACGGGCGGACAGCTTACCTGCAGCTCTACGCCACCGTGCTGCTTCTGCTCATCTTCGCGGTGCTCGCCTGCAACTTGAGCGTCATCCTCAACCTCATCCGCATGCACCGTCGGGGAAGGAGAAGCCGCTGCGGACCCTCGGGCAGCGGCCGAGGTGGCCCCGGGTCCCGCAGGAGAGGGGAAAAGGCATCGATGGCGGAGGAGGCGGACCACCTCATTCTACTGTCCATCATGACCATCACCTTCGCTGTCTGCTCTTTGCCTTTCACCGTAAGTCGCTTGTTTGCACAGCCGAGTTGTGCGCACCCTTCTCAAACTCTTGCCTCTCATCCCCCCCTTTTCACAGCCCTGAAAATATTTTGCAACTTGAAAAAAATGCCCTAATTTATTAAAGAGCTATATCCTTCCCCTCTTGCTTCTTACCTTTACCCCATTTCCTTCCTCTCCCAGTCTTGGTATATGGGCGTCTCTTTAACGCTTCTCCTGCAGTACTGCAGGATCCCAAAAGGGAGCCTTGACCCTCCTCTTAGCCTGCCCAGAGTCCATCCTAGAGTCATAAGCCCCTCTTTACACAGTTTCTTTCCGGTTGTTGGGTAGCATTGCTTGATAACTGAAGAGGAGGGAGATCCTCCAGGTTAGGGCGATTGACATTCTTTCGATCTGATCAACAGGAGCCCAGTTTGCTGGCTCGTAACTCCCATCTCTCTCTCTGGTACCAGTTCTCGCTTTGCCTTCTGTTTCTCCTGGGCGACATAGTTCCCTACCCTGCGCATTCGGAGTCCCTGGTGTAGAACCTCAGAGCCTTTGTTATTTTTTCCTTAGGACTTTTAAGCTCAAAAAAATGTAGTTTACAGGCTTCCCAGTTTACATATTCAAGTATAACGCTTTGTGGCCACGAAAATGCATGACTCTTTCATAGAGATAATCAGAGGAAAAGACAGTTGCTTAGAGGAAACCCTGGCTAAGCTTTGGCCATCCCACACAGGAGACACTTGTAATCTTTTACAAAATATTCTCTTGATGTCATTGTCAGGAATACACATAGATGTTCTTCATTTTTATGTGTGGACACAAAGCCACATGCAGCAATATCTGGTACATGCCAGGGAATGGGAGAAAGGGCTGCCCAGGGAATCTGAAGGCAGGAGCCAGGGTTCCAGCACTGGTGCAGCATCAAGCAGTTAGCTCTAAAACAAGTTCTGAGCTTCCGAAAATCTAATGTGGCCTCTTACAGACAGCTAGGAACTCAGAATTTGGGAAAGGAAGGCACGGCTGGTGCTTGGCATAAGCAGATCTGACTTGTAGAAAGTGGAGAAATAGCTCTTTCCTGCCTCCTACCCTCATCACTGTCTCTGACTGGCTCAATGCATCCATCCTCAGGGATGGGAAGGGATGTAGATGTGATCCCGCCCCCAGGAGCTCCCTTCTCAGCTGTGTTCTCATTGCTGTGTTCCTGGTTGTCTCACACTCATACCTCATCCTCTGTCAGGGGAGAAGCTGGTCTGAACTGGTAAGCTACACTTAGTGGCAAATGAGAAGGATCTGGTCAAAAGTGCCCCTCTTAAGTAATGTAGCAGGACTACTAGAAGGTGGCCCCTTCCTTTGCATCCTAACAGGAAAGTTTGTGTTGTGAACTGTTGGCCTATAGAACCCAATGCAGCTCCTATGCCTTGGTTTGGTTTGGTTTGATGGGGTAGAGGCTTTTAATCATGTTAGGAGCCAAGTCAGGTTTTGGGGATTGCGATAGGATGCTGAGCATTATCTGTGAAAGAAAGCACCTCAGGTCTCTCTAAACAACAGACTTCAACTTGGGAAAAGTAAGCCATTCCTTACTGGGGGAGTCCCTGTCTTAGGCTGGTAGGAATTAGGATGCCAACCCTAGGACTTTTATCTGTCTTAGTGATTATATGTATAAAAATACCTCCAGCTACGTAAATAGCCTGGGAATGGGCTCGGGGCATCTGAACACTTGTAAAAAGGACTGTTACTCCCCTTCCTAAGCCATTGAAAGGAAGCAAGCAAAAAGAAAAGGTCTCCCCTTTGACTATAACTGGCAAATTGCAAAAAGTGTTATTTTAACACTAAAGACAGCAATTTTCAACAGACTCCCCTATGTTCATGTAAGTTTTGCCTTTTATCAATCACTGATGTCAATCATTGTCAATGTTGATTTTTAAATACATATTTTAAAATATGTAGTCTCCTTTTGATATTAAGCTAGAGATAGCTCCGACCAAGAGGGAGGACAGTGCTAGAAGTCTATTAGAAAGGATGAGGAAGTAGAGGTATACTTTGAAATTACACTTTTATTTCAATTGCCTATTGATGGTTGGTGGGGGTGGGACACAGAGATTATGAAGGGATTTTAGTTTTACCAAACTACCTCTTAGAATTGATACTGTCAGCAGACTATGTTCTAGATTTGTTTCTGCAAGTATTCATGGTAAAGAGTCCCCAAGAGCACAAGAAAATCCCCATGTAAGTGTAACTAGATGACCCTGATATCACAGCCACATCAACTATAGGTAATCAGGAAATGCAAAATAGAAAGTCACATTTTTCAAGTCATCTCTCAATAAAAAAGCCAACTTTGCTCATTGAGAACTTTTATTTTGTCAAAACATTATTGGTAATAACTGTAGCATCTTTCATCTCATAGCACATTCAGCTTTATAAAGCACTACACTATTTTGATGTATTTTTATTTATTTTATGTATATCAGTGTTTCCCCTGCATGTACATCTGTGTACCATGTTAGAGCCTGGTACCCACAGAGGCCAGAAGATGGTGTCAGATTCCCTGATACTGGAGTTATAGTGGGGTTTTAGCCTCCATGTGGGTGCTGAGCACCAAACCCTAGTCCTCTGCAGGAGCAGCCAGTGCTCTTAAACACAGCCATTTCTCCAGGCCTTGATATTTTTTTGAGGGCTGATAGGACAATTCAAAACTCAAGACTACTGTTTGGTTCATACATTCTGCTCTTTCCAAATGCTTGATATGTGTTCCAGGGGGTGAATGTCCCCCAAGACCTTTGATCCTACTTGGGCCACACTAAAATTGCAATCAGACAAGGCCTCCCCAAATCTCCCACATGAGCCAGGAATCATTTGCCTGTGTCCTAAAAGGAAGCACAGGAAGACCAGGCAAAAGTTTACAATTGCCACCAGAAACTTTATTTCTCCAACAGAGTGCACACATAGTCCAATCCAGATACAATAGAGTCACATATGGAATTTTAGGTCTTTCTAGAAGCCGTACAACAAAAGTAAAAAGAAACAGATGAGTTTAATTTTGACTACATATTATTTAGCTCATTATAGCCAAAATAGTATCGTTTTAAAAATTAACTATGTAAAATACTTATTGAGATATTCCAACTAATTTTCTTTCTTGTATCCTAAAAAATAGCAGTAATCCACCCATTCCCTTCCTGTTTCTCCCTCGGAAAAGCAAGAACTACTTTCCAGGTCTCTCAAAAGTGGACCAACCATTGGCCAGCAGGAGGGAGCACTCACAGCTGTGGCCAGTGGGACCCCAGTCTATTCCGTAGCTGTCCAGCAGGGGAGGACGACGGGAATTGGGAAACCTAGAAGTAGTAATGAGCTAGTGATGCTATTATTGCGCCAAGCTGTGAGCAGAGTGGACAGACTGCTTCCTCCCAACATGTCAGTCTAAGACCTTCAATGTTCAGGAAATAAAACTCTCAAAATGAAAAACAAAAGGCCCAGAAACCCTGAAATGAAGTCAGGTTCAGCCTCATATATATATATATATATAATTGTCAGTACCCAAAAGACTATGGGTTCTGAGTGTCAATTCTTACATTCACGCATTGTCTTCACAGTAATCTATAAAGTAGATAATATGGTTCCCATTATGCAGAGGAGGCACATGATTACCTCCAGGTCCTGCAGCCTGTAAGGAGTAGGGCTGGGACTGAAAGTCAGTCATCTGAAGCACGGACTTGTCCATATTTAATAGTAATGTCTAAAAGACAGCACTCATTTCAAGGGTGACACGAGAAAAGATTAAATCAGTTTCTCTGGAGAATTGTGAAGATACGACCAATATTTGGGCCACTTCATCTCTTAATTCCAACTTATTTGCTTTAAGCACAAAGTATCAAGGAGCCTTTTCTCTGTGTTAGTTCGTGTGTCGCTCCCTTTCACTTCTCCATGGCCCTGTGACATGCAAGTCTGAGACAGATTTTGGGAGATTGGCTAGTGTAAATGCTGATCTAAATTAAGAAATAATCAGATCACCCCTCACATAAAATCTTCCATCGGTGTCCATAAAACATTCCTTTAGTGATTAAAAAAGCATGTGGTGTTTAGGAAATGACACCATTTTGGCTGTCTGATATGAAATCATGCATGAGACCAACAACATATTTCAAACTGTTTATTCACTAAAGGAGTATTGTATAAATTAATAAATTCCTCCTTATGTTAATCAGCTGTTGTCATCATTTCACGGTGATAAATAGAAACTTTTTTTTCTTCCCAAAATGGAACAGAACACAGGAAACATATGGGACCTTCACTCTTGTCTCAAATGTTGTTTGTGTCTTAATTTCCAATCCGTGTCCAGCCACTTTCTCACCACTTTACTAATTGTGGACAGCTTCTGGTCATTTTACACTGTTTTCCACATGCCATTAGGATAAAGGGTTTACGCATTTTATTTAGTTCTGAAATTTCAAGAACAAACTATTGACTCACTCTAAAAATTCTTCATCTTTATAGATTCTCCAGGCTTATAATTTCTAGGTAAATCGGATTAGTGGAAATCTGATCTTTACAGTACAGAACTAATTCAAGTAAACAGTCCTGGAGTTTCCTGTACATTCCTAGTGTTCCTTGTGCAAAATGCATAGTGAATGGGCTTTGAAAGGCTGGTATAAAATTAGCCAGTTACATACATATGAAGTATAATGTTTCGGGGATGGATGAAGAGAAATTCAGCTGTCTCGGTATACCCACAATGAACTTTGCATGGTGATATTTAAGTGAATGTTCAAAAGAGCGAGAAGGCCTTTTATCATTGAGACATCATTAATGATGTTTGGCAATTGTTGGGATGGTTTTCATACACATTACCTTTTAAGAAAAAGCTTCTTTATATGAACAACTTCATTTGACATCTTTTTCTTTGCCAATTTGATACTATGCAGTAGTGACTGTAAATATAGACACAGTTACATTGGTTTTCAAAATGTATTCTGCAAGAACCATGACCTTTTTCCCAGCAGAGAATTTGAGCATTCTGTCTACACCTTCCTTTCAGTTCCTCTTCACTGCCGTTTCAGATGGGTCAGGCCAGGTCTTCAGCTTAAAAAAAAAAAAAAATCACAACTTTTTGAGAGAGTCAGAGTTTTTCTTTGGCATGTCAACAACCCATCACATATGACATTTAAAAAAAAATAGATGCAGTGTTTCAGAAACACAGTCAACAGAGCTCTATCCATCTAAAGGCTTAAGAGCCAGTTAATCTGCAATTTGGTCTGCTCGCTTAGCCTCTCCTGCCCCCTGTTTTGGGTTTCTGACCATCAGTCCCCATCCTGATCTTGTACTCAAGTTTATTGGGCCTCAACCCACATCATCAGGGTGTACCAAGCTCCATTTTTTTCTGACACTTTTGCTACCTAAAATTGCTCCTTAAGTGAAAATAGACTTAAGTACCTTGAAATTAAGACATATGTGTGATGTGAAGGGCCAGAGATAGGGAAAGTACATTTAAGGAAGGCTGAAACTTCCTGTGGACCAGGGCTGTTGTTGATTCATGCTCCATGATCTTTCCAAAACTATTTGCATAATGCTGTGTTTGTAGGAATTCTAGGTGAATGGACAGTGCCCATTATTTCCTCAGAGCCACTCTCTAAAGCACCTTAGCATCCAGCCCTCATCTCAGTGCTGGAAAGCATAAAGCCAAAGCTAGGCTCATTCTGGAGCCATATCGATGCTCTAGTTTTTTCTTAGATGTAAAATGGCTTCAGTTTCTATGTACTGCAGAGCACCTGTGTTTAGGGAGAAAGACTTCCTTTAATCATGCCCCCACAACCAAAATAAAAGTTTTTTCAGAGTTCATTATTCAAAGGCTGTGGCTAGGACACCCTAATGTCTTTCAGAAGACAAACCAACACAGTAAGTGCTGCCTGCAATTTAGCTGTGGGTAAGTACAGATGAAGAAGCCCTAGAGAAAGCCAAACAGCTGCTTTCTTTTTTTTAATTTTTACAAAAACTTAACTGAGAATTTCATACATGCATTTGAAGTGTTTTGATCAAATCCATGCCCACTCCCTTCCCTCCAACATTCCCCCCTCTGAAGAGGTAACCCTAAAATCTTTTAAGGATTAGATACAAGCTTCCAAATACTTTTGACATTTTTGGCCTTGGAACGGAGTATGTTGCTAACAGGCCCAAGGACAGTTTGACTTTTAGCCAAGAAACTGGCTACATTACTTTGGGGTCTTTTTACCCTAACTGGCTAGCCAATTCCTACCTCCTATTCTTATCACACCATCCTCTGAAGTGGTTACCCAAATTGCCAATAGGGAATTGGGATGCAGACCGCTCTGGCTTCTTTCATGCTGAACAGGGACGCAGGGTGAGGCAATTGGAGTACCCTTCAGTGGGTCTATCTAAAAGATTCCCAAGTTGCATAACTTTTGTCTCTAAGGGGAGAAGAAAGTCCTTGAATCGTGAATAGGAGATGTGAAGAAGTAAAGGCAAGAGTAATTAGCATTACAAGTTCTAGATAGGGAACTAGAAAAAAAGTCAGAACAGGGCAATTTTCAAATGTTCATTTGAGAGTCCATTGGAATTTCTTGACAAGTGCTTCCAAAAGCATCCCTCTATTGGGATCTTCCTCATTTTTCTTTTGTCTTCCAAGGCTGGACTAGTTGGCTGGGAAGAGTGGCTGGATACTCAGGTGAGGGTCCAGTGACCCTGATTGGCCCGCTTTAATGAATGAGCACAACCGTCAGCAAGCCCAATTGTGACTATGTTTAGCAATCAG
>NW_008343385.1:9457946-9468379 GCF_000622305.1 Nannospalax galili | reverse complement strand
GGTCATATGGTAGGTTCATTTTTAGTTTTTTAAGAGTTCTCCACACTGTTTTCCATAGTGGCTGTACAAGTTTGCAATCCCACCAGCAGTGAATGAGTGTTCTCCTTCTTCACATCCTTGCCAGTATTTGCTATCATTTGTTCTCTTGATCTTAGCCAGTTTGATTGGGGTGAGGTGATACCTTAGGGTGGTTTTAATTTGCATTTTCCTAATTGCTAACAATGTTGAACACTTTTTGAGATTTTTTTTTTAGCCATTTTTATTTCTTCCTTCGAACTCTCTATTAAGATCTTTAGCCCATCTTTTAATTGGGTCATTTGGTTTCTCGAGTCTTTGTTTTATGAGTTCTTTATATATTCTGGATGTTAAACCCCTGACAGATGTGTCACTGGCTAGGTAAGGTCCCACTTATTGATTGCTGACCTTAATTCCTGAGAAGCTTCTGTCTGATTTAGAAAATCCTTTCCTACACCTATATCCTGTAAGTTACTGCCAATATTTTCTTCTAATAGTTTCAGGGTTTCCAGTTTCACATTGAGGTCTTTGATCCATTTGGAGTTGACTTTTGTTCAAGGCAAAAGATAAGGATCTAGTTTCATTCTTCTACAGGTGGAGATCCAGTTTTTCCAGCACCATTTGTTGAAGATGCTGTCTTTCCTCCATTGTGTGTTCTTGGCACCTTTGTCAAATATCAGGTGGCTGAAATTGCGTGTACTCGGGTTTGGATCTTCAGTGTTGTTCCATTGATCTATGTGTCTCAAACAGCTACTTTAAAAGTGCCATAGTTTCTCGGTCTGTAAACAGAAATAAGCTGATAGCCATAAGTCTCCACAACATCTTTGAACAGAAGTGTTCAAACCCATAGTTCAGTCGGTCATTTGGGAATCTCACATGAAACTTTGTGTCAAAGGTTTTGTGTATAGGAGGCAGCATATTGTGTAGGGGCTGAAAGTGAAATTAGTGCCCTACCACTGCAGTTTGACTACAGAGCTTCCCTCTTTACTCAGAGTGTGACCTTTGGCAAAGTAACTAGTCTCTAAACTTTGGTTTCTTCTTGTCTAAAATGAGAGTAATAATACTTTGAGGTTTGAGTAAGGATTCAACAGACTATGACTTACAAAATGCTTAGGCCAATGCCAAGCACACAGCACGTGTTTACTAAATATTAGTTGCCATTTCCATAGGGTTTGATTTCCAAAAGAAATTCTGATTGATGATCAGAATCTGAATTCTGGGAGCTCAGTCATTTGTCTGACTGAGCAGCATGCCTAAGCAAGTCTTTTTTTGTTTGTTTGTTTTTATACATATATATTTTTTATTTTTTAGAAGAAATGTTTCATTACAGTTCTAACATACTCAATAACAATTTCCAGAGCAAAAATACATCTCTTTCAAAAGTGGCTATAAAATTTTTAGGTTCACAGTTGAATTAATACAGTTATACAATATTGAACTCAGTATAAACCCTGTAAGACATAAAAATTGAATGAGTTTTTAACCTTTAAAAAAGATCTCCATTTCATTTTAAAATATACTGTTTCTTACAGAAATGCTCATTGTTTTTGTTAATAACACTTAGATGTTGGCAAATGTGTCTCTAATCTGTATGTATCTGATTATTACTAGTCATAGTCAGTTGCACTCGGATCATTGGCACCTGTGTATGGCTATAAAGTCCAAGATCAACTGTAGGTATTTTGTTTTTAAGAGTGAATAATACAAAGCTATTTTAGGTTTAAGCAAAGTTCTAAAACTGAATTTCTCAACTCTGGCTGTGCAATAGAATCACCTGTGGGAAGGGAGGGAGGCTCTTAAAAACCCCGAGACCTATGTTACAGCCAAGACTAAATAAGTGAAGGGAGCAAGGGATCTGAGTGTTTTAAAGTTTCCCCAATGATTTAGTTCAGTGATCAGCAAATCAAGTGCTCATCTGCTCAAAAACTTTGAACCCACTTTGCAGCATAGTAGAGGCAGGAAAGTAGTTTAAACAAACAGCGTCTGCCAAGATGAAGCTTCCCATGGGTCTAAAACATCAGATTCCCATCTGTGCTCCTTGGCACATGTCACAACTCTTTGGAAAACCTTTTAGAGGGGACAGCCTTAAGAAATTAGCTCACTGGACTCATTTAGACTAGCACTTGGGATTTTTCTCACAGCAAATACATATGCCAAATAATGCATAAATTCTCACCAACCTCCAAATCTTAATTTCAAAATATCACTGACACATCACTCACTGTTTTGTATCCCATGTACCAGCCTTTTGTTAAAAACTGATCAGGGGCAGCTGGAGAGACGGCTCAGCAGTTAAGAACACTGACTTTTCTTGCAGAAGACCCAGGTTTGAATCCCAGAACCCACATGGCAGCTAACTGTCCGTAACTCCAGTTCCAGGGATCCGACAGCCTCTTCTGTCCTCTGCAGGCATTTCATGACATGGGTGCACTTACTTACATGCAGGCAATACACGCATACACATAAAATAAAAATAATAAATAAAATGCTTTTTAAAAACTTATCAGGGGTTAGAGAGATGGCTCAGCAGTTATGCACTGCTCATACAGAGGACCTGGGTTTGGATCCCAGCACACACAAGGTGGCTAACAACCATCCATAATTCCACTTCCAGGGGATCTGATACCCTCCTCTGTCTTCAGCAAGCATTGCATGCACAGGTACACTTGCATACATGCAGACAAAATATTCACACACATAAAAAATAAACATGAATAAATCAAAAACATTTAAACTCTGAAGATAGCTAGAGGGAGGGGAATGTACAGTTGTGATCTAGATTTATACTTTCAGTTTTGAGACAGATGGTGGTGATGGCTGTTGTTCCATGTTCTTTTACTTCAGGGTCAGTCACGTGCATTTACAAGAGAAGACACATGTGAAATTTGGGAAGACAGATGCTGCATCCCAGGCAGGGCTGCATGAAAAGCACCAGTGTGCTGTTTGGGATGCACAGGGCCAGAAGGGATCCCAGAACCTGGTCTAGGGCCTTTATTAGAGTTTCTGCAGAAAAGGCATGTCAGAGTAAACAGATTAGGACTGAAAAACTTAGATAGAATGGGTTGTAAGTTGTAGGGAAGTCCCTAGTTACCTAGTATCCTCCCCTGGGTGATGAAGAGGGAGGAATATTGTTCTGGGCTTATAGGGGTTGCTAAAGGAGGTGAGTCTCAGGACTGGTTAGTACTATGTATAGAAAAGACATGCTCCCTGCTGAGCCCTTTGCTGACTCCAATAATTAGCCAGACCAAGGAGGTCTTTTCCCAGCTAGAGACATTTCAGATATCAGCTATCAAAACATCATAATTGCGGGGTATGATGCTGCATGCCTTTAATCCCAGCACTCGGAAGGCAGAGGTAGGCAGAGTTCTGTGAGATCAAGGCCAGCCTGATCTACATAGTGAGTTCCAGGCCAGCTGGAGCTACAGGGCAATCCTGTCTCAAAAACAAAACAAAACTAAAAAACAACCAACCAACCAAATGAAAAACACATCATAATAGGGGTAGAAATATAGCTCAGTAGTAGGGCACTGGCCTAGCACGCACGAGACCTTAAGTTAAATTCCTAACATCACACACCAAAAAAAAAAAATCACTAAAATAATAATATATAAAAATTATAAATATAGATAATATAGTTGCATGACAGTATAAATGTACTGAATGCCACTGAGTCATACACTTAAAAGTGCTAAAATAAGCGGGGCATGGTGGCACACGCCTTAATCCCAGCACTCTGGAGGCAGAGGCAGGCAGATCTCTGTGAGTTCAAGGCCAGCCTGGTCTACATAGTGAGTTCCAGGACAGCTGGGACTACAGGGAGACCCTGTCTCAAAAAGACCAAAAAAAAAAGTGCTAAAATAGCACATTTTATGTTATGTATGCATTTCACTACAACTTAGAAAAAAAATCAAGCCCAGGCTGTACAAGAGCAAAAGTGGTAAATGCCAGTCAGAAGACAAGAAGCAAAGAGGAAACGTGGGAGGCAGAAGACAAAACTTATACTAAGAACTTCAGAGGTGCCCAGAGCAGGTCACTTCCAAATGTAAAAGAATCAAATCATCTTCTACAAACTATTGGCCACCTTCTGAAAGGCGTATTTTAAGCAATTCTAAAAATTACCCCCTATAGTGGCTGAAAAGAAAGAAAACAGTACAGAATTGCTTCATCCTTTAAATCGTCTTTCACTTCTCACTACCCTGCCTCGCTCTAGAAGACCAGGAACTGTGGCATAGGTTATTCTGTACTGGAAACCTGACTCATCTTCATGAGCAAAGCTGTGACACCCAGATGGGGAACTCTGTCTACACTGCTTGACTTAGCCGCCCAAGTTAGCATTATCGTGTTCTCTGCTAACCTACATCAAAGCTGGCTGTGACCTTTTCTCCAAGAGTGCTGTTGTTTTTGTGTGCAGGTGTGTGCGTGTGTGTGTGTGTGTGTGTTCGGTGTTGTAACATTGAGTGTATGTACGCCATTATCCTCATTTCTACTCCCCAAAATACCTCTTTAATACATCTTTCTGTATATCTCACATACAAAGTAGTGTAACAGACTAGAAAGCTGCGGCCCCATGCATAGCCCACCTAACTTTCTTCTCTCTAAAGTCTGGGAAGCCCACCATCAATTCTTCTTTTTCCTTACTCATCTGCCAAATCTTTTCTCCATTCTCTATGCCAAGATTCTCTGGCATAAACACCTCTGACTGCCAAACCTTCCCGCTATTGTCCTAACATAAGCAACCCGAAGATGACTACTTTTCTCTCTCCCTACAATTTGCGTGGTACATCCAGTTCCCAGATGCCTGCAGAGTAAGTATGGGAGAAAGGAACGAGTTCTTCTGCAAAAGGAGTGGGGCTTGGGGGATAGCTCCCTAAGTCACACACTATTTTGGTCGGAGGGTCTCTGAAGCATTATGAAAATCAGTGTTAAATGATGAGGTGTAATCCCCATTTGCTTTCCTCCTTTCTGTAAGCTAAATGGAAGTGCTTTCTCCATTAAGTACATATTGTTCCTGTCAATCTGACCAAAAAGTTGTGTTTCTCCCTAAGTAGCTAAGGAGATGAGAGCAGCAATACCAGTTTGAAAGCACTGGTCCACGTGGAAGACCTTTGCTGTAAAACTGACCTAGATGTCACATCCAGTGAGCACTGCACTGGCATCAAAAGAGTTGTAATTTGTGTCTTTACTAGGCCACCAAACAGCCTTGGCTACATGGGCAAGTTGTCTAACTTTTCTGTGTATTGGTAAGATGAGACAGCAACTCCTTTTTGTAGAGCACTTACTACACGAACACTGTAGAAGCAGGCAATGTGTCTGTTGCTTCCTGTCGTCCTGGGATCAATCCTGTGAAGTCGGTGTGATGAATATACCCATTTTACAGGTGCATAGAGTTTAGCTTTCTTGTCTGTAGTACCAACACTATATCCAGTTACAGTTCAGGCCCTAGCAGTTCAGTGCTTAGAACCCTTACTCCCACTGGCAGTACTCTATTGCTGTCTCTTGCTGAATCGTGATGGTTACATTAGGTGAGGTCTTCCGAAGTGTAACATGTTAAGATTCCTGAAATTCACTTCCTCATCTGTTAAAAGGAGACAACACTTACCCGTCAAGATTTTCATAAAGGCTAGAAATAAAGCAGGTTTTGTGCCTAGTACCTTTCCTGACACATGTTTTAGGCTATTGATAAATGAGTTACTAATATTATCATTATTACTGCTGATATTAAAAGATTATATTTAGCACAGCACAGTGGCTCACACCTGTAATCCCACTTGGGAGATTATAGGCAGATTGTAAATTGGAGGCCAGTGTGGGCTATACAGCAAAATCATCTGAGGAAAAAAATAATTCTTTTCTAGGTGCCAAAGAAAGTTTAATCATTTCCCTCCATTCCCAATAACAAGACTAGACGCTTTTGCATGATGCCAGTGCTAATTGTAATCACAGGACACATTTTCAGTGAGTTAAAGGGAAAAATCATTATGTTATGATTTACATAATGGAAGAAGCATGAGACTTCTTTGCTCTCTGCTTCTTTCACCACCACTACCACACAAAATAAGGTTAAATCTCAAAAAATGGTGTAGGCTTTCGGCCTGGCTAGTGCTATAATTCAGAACTAACGTCGTTTTCTTTTTCTGCTCCTTACAGATTTTTGCTTATATGAATGAAACCTCTTCCCGAAAGGAAAAGTGGGACCTACTAGCTCTTAGATTTTTATCAGTTAATTCCATAATTGACCCTTGGGTCTTTGCCATCCTTAGGCCTCCTGTTCTGAGACTAATGCGTTCAGTCCTCTGTTGTCGGACTTCGTTGAGAACACAAGACGCACCACAAACTTCCTGTTCAACCCAGTCCAATGCCAGTAAACAGGCTGAGCTCTGCAGACAGTCATGAGGATGTGCTTTGTTAGGGAACCTCTGGAAGGCCCTTTGAGAATGCTTCCTTGGAGGAATGTAAAAAGTTAGCATATAAACAGAACAAAACTTCCCTAATAAAAGAGCGTAAACAAACTTTTAAGCAGCAGTCTGGGCTACAGACCTGATGACAAGACCCTTCATGGAAGGTGTCAGAAGGATCTATAAAACCTACACTCAGTAAGCACGCTATGTGGTCTTTGAAGGACGACCAGCTGTGTCTAAGACCCAGTTGATTTAAGCTTTCCTGTTGAATGACAAAGCAGTGGTTTTGTAATTTGTTTAAAGCTCTACATAGTTACCGTCTTCTCTGTTTTAATCTTCAGTGCTGTTATAAATGTAGTGTACAGTCAGACCAAATGAAACTGCATGCTCAAGGAAGTCAATACGTGGAAGCGATGAAGCAATCAAGGCAGAGAAGCTGCTGTCTTGTGGTTACTTAATGGACCCTTTACTCGAACCATGAAGTTGAAAGTCGTCAGCACCTTTTACTGCTATGCTTATACTTGTGAGAGTAGACTCCAGTCACTACAGTGTCACCCTTACCAGGTACTAATTTGGTCAATGTCATCTGGGTTCACCCATCCTTTAGGAACTATGTCAAGTTGTCAGGTTATTTATTCTACGGTGTCTCTTGGGATAATGTTAATGAAGAAGACTTCAGGAATGTTCTTCTCAAACAGAAATAATAAAAAGTTGTTAATTCTGATTAGTGCTTTCCAATTATTTCAGGGGGAGAGGCGATGTTCATGGGTATGTCTGAAGGTCAGTTTTAAGGTAAAAATCTGAAAAATCTGGACCATTCATCAGATATACTGGAACTCTTCAGATGCTGATACTAAAGACTTGACTAATATGCATATACTTTACAAGATGATTGTGTCACAGCAGAATTCATCTGTCTGTATTTTTATTTAAGACACATAGTCTGACTCATACTACATAAGAAATCATGTAATAGTGAGTCATATCTGAATATGTTTCCAAACGTTTGGCATGGTTTAAACTCAGCATCAAAATATTTCAGTGAATTTGTACATTTAATCATAGTTACTGTATAAACACATGAAATGTTACAAAAATAAACTATAAAGCAAAAATTTTGAAAAGTGGAATACTGTTTAATATATTTACTCCTCCAAAGAACAGTTTACAATTAATGTAGACATAGTATCTTTTACATGAAGTGAAAGTGGAAAAATTAGGTTTAATTTGGCAGGTTTTTAAAATGTGCTTGCATTGTAAATTGAAGTTTAAAATACTCAGTAGACTTCCGGTATTTGAAAAGAGTTTTGCCATCAGTTTTCAGTCTTCTAACATGGTCTTTAGAATAGTAGACACACCTTATTTTGGGCGAATGTAGGGTGGATGTTATCTAAAAAATAAAAAGAATTTTCGTTATTTCCAGTTTCATTGTTCACTCAAAGTCATTATGCATCAGTGGCTTAACTATCAAAATCGATGATCACTAAGAGAGACTCCCAATAACTATGTATCGCTTTGACGCAAATCGGCTATAGTAAATCAGATCTTATTTTAAAATAAATAGATAAAACACTTGTGTTTTTATAAAGTTAAACATACTAGACAATTTTAACTTAACTAAAATCTAAGGCAATAGATAAGGCTTCCCTGTCCACCCAGAGTCTGATGTCAAGAAACCATTCTCGTGGGAATAATGTGACCCATAGGTCACACTAAACACAAGATTCTAAAGAGCTTTGAATCTGGAATATTGATTCCTTTTTATCAGATGACTTTGTAAAATATCATAATGGAAAATGTTAATTACAATCTCCTATCCCACCACACTGTGCCCTCCCAAATTCCAGAATAATGCCTGCCCTCTCCTGACCTCTACAGGCATTGCACAACACGGGTGCCCTTACATACATGCAAGCAATACACTCACACACATAAATAAAAATAAATAAGTTATAAAAAATAATTTCCTCTCTAAAGAGCCTGTTACATCAGGCATGTTGTTTAAGTTACTGACTCATTTTCAAGCTAGATAAGAGAAACAGCACTTACTCCGACATATTACAGAGTTGAGTTGTGATAAAAGAAAACTTAAATTTTATTCTTTGCCTCCAACTATTGATGGAGTGAACAGAGAAAATAAAACTCTAGTGAATATTCACCTGAGAATGCCAGTCCTAGGTTAAGGTGTCCTGGAATGGAACCAAATGGTGTTCTATCACAATGATTCAATGTGACCCTGGTCACCTTGCCAAGACAGAACTGGGAAATGCTGCCGTTAAACCTTGGATCTTCAAAGATCTGATAGGGAACCAAATTTGCTTAGCTGCTGTAGAAAGTTTGGAGAAGACTTGTATGTCAATAATGCTTTGAACCCAAGACAGCCTGCAGCCAGACCAATGCTCTAGAAATAGCACTATCCCCAAACTACCAACATAAGAGGAGGCTTCAAGCAGGGAGGTCCAACCCACCCCATCCCATTCCCAGCATCACTTGTTAAACTTTGACATTCCCCTCTCCAGTGTCAGAGTACTTTGAAAGAAGGGTCATCCTAATGCTAGAGTTAAGTCAGCTCTGATTCAAACTAAGAAAAACCAAGACACACTGCTTTTAGAATCTGATGATTTTGAGAAGCAGACGAGCTCTCACTTGGGACAAGGTTTGTTTATTTCACTAGCTCAAGCCAAATCTAATGGTTTTCTTGGAAGGCCCCCCTACTTAGGCCATGCACAAAGAGATGCATTCTACTCTGCAAATGAGCATTTCTCCATGCAGGCTCAAGGCCCGTGCCTTACAGTGATGGTGTTTAGTGACCTCCTCTGCCTTCATTCCTCTCTGAGGTATGCCCTTTCTGGGTATACTAGAAACATACTCAACAGCATTATGATAGACTCTGTAACTTAAGAAACATTTGATCGCCTGAAGTACTATGGAAAGATATATTATTTTAGCAGCTCACAAAAGCAGCTATCCATTTTATATATAGCTGAATGCCATGTGTTGGGCATTATTATTTTCAAAAAGCTACTCTTTCTTTGTTTCTCGTAGCTTGTGCAATTTTTTAAAAAAATGTAAATTATTTTTTGAATTGCAGTTTTATTTACTATAAAATGTGTGTGGTATTAAATATTGGTTTTCATGATCTAATTCTGCAACCTGCCTGGGTTATATTTGGAAAATTTACAGTCTAATAGGTTCGTTTTGACTCTGGTAGGAAGAGTGGCTTGAGGAGAGGAGGAGTGTTTGATGAAGGGTGTTTACAAGGCAATGGCAGAGTGAAGGGTGGTGGAGGCCCTTGGAGGCTGGGACTCCTCCCAGGAGCAGTTATTAGAACCCAGTGAGAAACGTGGAAGATGGCGCCCAACAGGCGCTCTGACTTCCAGTAGGAAAACAGCCTCTGCCAAACCAACAGAAGGAAAGGGGATTCTTCTGACCCTCCCACCCATTAAGCAATCACAGTTGTAATCCACTACATAAGGGGACCCGGACAGTGCACCCAAAAAGTACAGGGCACTGGTAGGGATCTAGAGGAGATAATGAAAACTATCCAGCACAGATAGATCAAGACTGTACTTTGGGTAGTCTCTCTTTCTGCCTTTTACTCCAAATAGATAACCCTTGGCAAGTGTGGGAACTAGGGATCACCCTCCTTTATATGGGAAGGGATAAAATGCCATAGATTCCCCTTCCAAAATACTTATCCTAGCTCCTGCTCCCCAAGGTGCAGTATTGACCATGGAGGCTGAGTATATGATTGTAGAGAAGAGAATGGGGATCAGGCGAGAGCATTTTTTATGTTTTCCTCATCCACACAGTGCAACATAATAACCATTCTTTTCTTTTTTTGAGTTTTTGTGAGTTTTATGCAACATATTGTGATCCCATTTAGGTTCCCTTCCCTACTCGCACTCCTTCCCTACTGCCTGATTTCGGGATATATATATATATATATATATATATATATATATATATATATAGAGAGAGAGAGAGAGAGAGAGAGAGAGAGTGTGTTTTTTTTTTTTC
>NW_008343385.1:9428174-9457708 GCF_000622305.1 Nannospalax galili | reverse complement strand
TTTTTTTTGGTCTTTTTGAGACAGGGTCTCCCTGTAGCCCCAGCTGTCCTGGAACTCACTATGTAGACCAGGCTGGCTTTGAACTCACAGAGATCCACCCGCCTCTGCCTGCTGAGTGCTGGGATTAAAGGCTTGCGCCACCACGCCCGGAATTGAATCCTTATTTTTAAGGGCCATAGAGTGAGAAAAATGTAGAAAAACCTAATTGTGCTAAGGGCAGACCATATCACCAAACACATCACAAGTTGGAATAGGTCTACATTGCTATCACAAAAGTGTATGAAGCAATTCAGCAATGTCTAAATACTAGTAAGAATAATAAGGAAGCGGGCTTGGAGGTGTGCACCTGTAGTCCCAGCCCTTGAGAGGCTAAAGCAGCAGGATGATTGTGAGTTTAAAACCAGTCTGGACTACATAGTGAGAACCAGTTTCCAAAGAAAAACAGAAGAAGCAGAAGGAGGAAAGGAGGGAAGGAGGGAGAAAGGGAAGGAGGGGAGGAGATTTTAACAAAATAGAAAAAAAATGACAAAATACAGCTCCTAAGGGCATCTGCCAATGTGATACACATTTTGCTCCTTTGTTAACTTCCCTTTACCCTCCCCACTTTGGTGGCACAGACTCTCTATGTGGCCTAGGTCTGTGCCTGGATAAGGCAAATGCTAAGAAGTTTGGACGGGTGTTGTCCTAGATGCCCAGTTTAGAGACATCTCTGAGCATTCTACACACGCCTGGCTCCAGTGTCTGATCCTGGATAGTGAGGATGATAGTTGGAGTGATACTGTGTGCTTATCACTCTATCAAACAATCAAGAATGGTGGTAACTGTATTTCAGAAAGGGCAATGCTGATTGGTCTACATGTGCAACACAGAAGAATGTGGAAGCCTAAAGGACAAGAGAGGCAGAAGAACAATAGGATACACAATCCCTTGCCCTTTTGGTGTCCTCTACAAGATCTTATTCAAATTAGCTGTGTCTGTCTAGTGTCCTAGGCTAGACCCAAACTCCCCAAAATTCAAATTGGTCTTATCAGTGCTGAGTTCTGATACACTGGCTCTTGGCTTGATCT
Organism: Nannospalax galili; assembly: GCF_000622305.1. Lineage (NCBI taxonomy): Eukaryota > Metazoa > Chordata > Mammalia > Rodentia > Spalacidae > Nannospalax > Nannospalax galili. The sequence continues at coordinate 9,456,641 of NW_008343385.1, read as the reverse complement.
TAACATTATATTTCTATTGATACCACCTGAGTGAGCTGTCTTGGCAATGAGGCCACATGGTTAGAACCTTTAGCAAACAAAAGAGGCAACAGCATTCCAGTTTACACAGAGGAAAGCTAGGCATGTAGGGGTGAGGTGGGTGGTCATCAAGGACATCTTCCAAATTATTCCTGTGATTATGGTGCTGATCTAATCTGCAACCATGAAGCCATCTGGTTTTTCTCTTGGATCGGCTCCCTACACTGGGAGGGCAGGGAGCCATTGGGCTTGTGGTTTAACCTGATCTTTTGTGTCAATAACTTGGCACTTGGCTCTTAGGTGATGCCAGTGCTGTAACTCAGAAAATGAATATTCTCTTGGAATTGGGACACCTTGGCTCCTAGTTAGCAAATGATATCTTTACCAACATTAACTGGAAAATGTTCATCTCAGTCCTAAGGGTGTGCATGATAAATTCAACATTTAAAAGTTGCAGCAGCAGCACAGCCAGGCCTTTGAAGATATGGTTGAGACTATCTTTCAGTTCTTAATGCTCAGTATTTCCACACTGGGAAGAGTTCAGAGAAACAAGCCAAAAGACTTGAAAGCACATGTTAACTTTTTCATGTTCTTAAAAATAAATGTCCTGGTGTTACTTGAGAATGAAAGATGGAATAACCAGGACACTATGGGCTGCATACTGCAGTATGATACTCTCTGACCTGTAAAAATAAATATACTTGTGTGAACAGGCATTCCGATAAAAGAGGAGCAAGTCTAAGTATAAACTAGAGACTTTTATTCTCTTTGCTACCTATTATGGTGATGGGGGAGTTGACCGCCCACTCTGAGAGGAAACACCAGCTCAGATAGTCACATCTTTCCATGACACATCAATTTGGAAAACTAAAGCAGGTGGGGAGGCTGAGCCTATCTGCCTTTCACAATTTTTTTTTTTTTTTCAGTACTGGAAATCCAGAGTCTTGTATATGCTAGGCAAGCACTAGAGCACTGAAAGACATTCCCCCTTCTATAAATTCCTCCTGGTTTTTGCTGTGATGTTATAGTGAATCATAATGGTTGTGATGAAATGTTAAGTGGGAAACATGATTATTCTCTTCTCAGTATTAATGGTTTCTTCAAATAATAAGGTCATACCTTTAGTTAATTGAACATATTAAAATAATACTAGGAATCTTGGAGGAAAACACAGATCACCCAGGAGGAAAAGCCCAATAACTATTTTATGAATAACACATTGAAATGCTAAGTGTGAAAGCAGAGCTGGATCTGGACTGCAGAGGACATGAGCTCAGGACTTCCTTCTGCATGATCTTGCTCCCTCCCCTCCTTCCTCTCTCACCTCCCTTCTTACTCAGACTCCAGACTCAGGTCACCAACCACAGTGCCCTCCGTCCATGCAGCACACCCAGAAAGCTTCCACATTAGGGTCAACACCCTGGCTGTTTTCACCACCTACAATAGTTATTCTTCCTCCAGATAGCTGAGACTCACTTCCCACCTTCCTTACCAGTATTTCGCCCCAGGGAGACCTTCTCTGGCCACCCTCTCTAAAACTATACCCAAGACTGCATTGTCTTTTCTACCATTTCCCATTATCACTGGCTTAAAGCATACCTCAAGACTGACTTGCTTATAATCTTCCAGGCCTGTCTCCCTCACAGAATGTGAGTCCAGGAAGGCAGAGATAGCTGCTGCTCTGTTGGTGTCTGTGATGTTATGTTAAGGTTTCCAGATGTCCTAGACACTGAGAATTGTACCTCATACATTGCAGAGAAGCCTCCCATTATTTTGGGGGTTTTTTTTGTTTAAACTTTTTGTTTTATTTTATTTTTAAGATATTTTATTTTATCTTATGTGTATGAGTGTATTGCCTGCATGTATGTAAATGCACTTATTCATGCAATGCCTGCAGAGGTCAGAAGATGGCATCGGATCCCCTAGAACTGGAGTTACGGATGGTTGCTAGCCACTATGTGGGTGCTGGGATTTGAACCCGGGTACTCTACGAGAGCAGCCAGTGCTCTTAACCACGGAGTCATCTCTCCCAGCCCCTTATTTTACCTGTCTCAGGTAGCCGAGAATGGTCTCAAACTTACTGTGCAGCCGAGGATGCTGTTGAACTTCTGAACCTCCTGTGTCTACCTCCAGAGTGCTAAGATTACCGGTGTGCACCACTACATCTAGTTTTTTGTTTTTTTTTTTTGACAGTCTCATACTTTTGTTTTTTACATCTAGTTTTATGCATGCTAGGCAAGTACTGTACCAACTGGGCTATATCCCCAGATATCCCCCACCTTAAAAAAAAAACCTCAGTATACTCCTTTAGGTTAATTTTGAAAAGGACCGCATACCATGTCTTGATTGCTATGTATCTGAACCTCAGTCCCCAAAACAGCACTGTCATGTAAATACTGTCCCCATTTCATACATGGCAAAATAGATATTCTAATTAAGCAACTAGCTCAAGAGCACACACCTTTTGAAGAAAAGTAAACCCCAAAACTTTAAGCCCCTTTCTAATTCCAAGCCTAGGGCCCTCTCTTTCTGATTCTGTTCCTTTGGAATGGAAATTCCCAGGAAATGAACATGGCCTTTCTTTATCAAAATATTTATAGTACCTAGGATAAGGCCTGGCATGTATTGGGTTGTCCTAAATATTTATTGAATGAATAAATTGAATGACTGATGTCAAGACCTATAATCACTATTAATCACTTACACACTTAAAGTAATTCATCCTTCTCTCTTTCTTCCCTTTCTCTGTGAACAACTCAATCCCTTTTGTGTGAAGAGGGTAAGGTGTATGAGGAGGGGAGGGAGGGCCTTGCAGCTGGGGTGTGTGAGAGTTGGAATGAGGAGAGAGCACATATAGGGAGTCTGACATGGCATGGTGGAGCCCATAAAGGGCGAAGTTGTATCAGTTACAGGGGTGCTGTGGCGGGGTATGAAGCCTCGGTGGATGGCAGACAGTATACCCACACAGACAGCAGGCTGGAGTGGGCATCAGATCCCAAAGAGAGAGGAGGCTATCCTCACTACAACCCATTGTGAGGAGCCAGAATCCAAATGGAGCAGATGGGGTGGCATCAGGGTGTATGAAGCCTGAGCAGAAAGAGGTCCCCTGGTCAGAGGGAACCTTGCATGGATAACCAGAGCTTTAGGCAGATAAGGAGCTGGCCACACAAAGAGTGAAATGGTGTTGGGAGACAGAAACTGTGTAAGGCAGGGCATCCTTGCGAGAGGATGGCTTCATGAAAGGATTTATGAGCCTTAGCAAGGTGAAGGGCATGCACTTGTAGGATGGCCTGGCATAGACTCAACTAGCATGAGGATGGTGTCCATGTAGGACAGTTAAGGGCTCTGATTTGGGCCAACAGCTTAAGCAGAAGAGGAGACACGGGAGGGGGGTAGTGTGAGACTGGCCACATAGAGGTATTTATCAAACAAGATATCATCAAGCTTTGTCAGTGCTTAAGAAAGATAACTAGGGCAAGTAGGAATGAGTGTGGAGGTACTGGATGAAGTTGGGGTCTCCAGTGCTAGCTCGTATTTTTCAAAATATACAAATAAGTACGTATATGTGTTCTCCAGCTGTGCTCACTGTGAGAACTTGAAATAAGCAAACCCTTCCCCAATCAAATAGCAACAAGCATTCCTCACACATTAATCTTGATTTATACATATCCTTTTCCTCTAAATGGAGACAGAAATTCCCATAAAAATGGCTGATTCCAGGCCCGGGGCAGGAAAAGAATATAAAGAACTCGAAATATCCTACTGTACAAGAAAATAAAGAAGTCTTAAAGAACAAAAGGGTCTTGTCACAAGAACATTGAAGCTGAATTCAAAGGGAATTCCCACTAACCAAACGGGAAATTGGAGAAATATTTTAAATCAGCATGTGTTAGATATAACTGTGTTTTTTTGGTTTTTTGTTTTTGGGTTTTTTGGTCTTTTTGGAAACAGGGTCTCCCTGTAGCCCCAGCTGTCCTGGAACTCATTATGTAGGCCGGGCTGGCTTTGAACTCACAGAGATTCACCTGCTTCTGCCTCCCAAGTGCTGGGACTACAGGCATGTGCCACCACACCCAGTTTATAATTGTGTTTCTACAGTTCCTTCGCCAACACCCTAACCCCATTACCCGTTTCTCCTGACAGCCCCGCCCCCAGATTCTTTTCCTCTTTCATACCCCACATGTCCTTTTGCCCACAACTGGGGGAAATTTAAACATCAAAATGTATGATAACGACTATGAATCTGGAGTAAAATAGGGACTGATTGCTTCTAGACAGGTAAAGTAAACATTAAAGTAAAAATACTTGCCTATAAAATAATTGTTAGTGACAAAGAAAAAGGGGAACTTCAGTGGGAAGCGCCAATAGGCACCAGGTTGATCAGAGAGCCAAAGTAAACATCACCAGTAATGGAACCAACGGCATTTATGAGGCAGAAGACTGTGAGATATTCACTCTCGTGAGGTTTCTTTCTTAAGATTCATCTCTCAATCACTAGGAAAGACCAAACAAACCCAAAAGGAAGGATTTTGTACAAAATGGCTGGCCCTGTGATCTTCAACAGCCAAGAACAAGAAAAGTGAGAAACTATTCCAAACTAACTTTTCCCTGAAGGGTTAGAACAAGTAGACACAGTGCTTCTGAATTTAGTCCCAAGACTGTAAAGGGCATTATTGAGACAATTAGCAAAATCCACAAGGGTATTGAGGGTACAAACGCACTAGTGGTTTGGGTTATTCTATTATGTTTAGGTAGGATAATGTCCTTGGAACAGCACTGAAGTCTTAACAGTGATGATAAATTAGGTCCAGAACCAAATCTCAAGCAATTCAGGGGAAAAGTTTGTACCCTGTACTCATATTTTTGTGAGCTCATGATAGCTTGTTTCAGCATTCAAAAACCTTTAAAATGAGGCAAGAGAGCCTGGAGAGATGGCTCAGCAGTTAAGAGCACTGGCTGCTCTTGCAGTGGACCTGGGTTCGATTCCCAGCACCCACATGGCAGCCAACAACCATTTATAGCTCCAGTTCCAGGAGATCTGACACCCCCTTCTGACCTCTGTGGGTATTTTATGACATGAGTACACTTACATACATGTAGGCAATATACTCATAAACATAAAATAAAAATAAATAAATATATTTTTAAAATAAAAATGAAGCAGGAAACATGCTTTCTGCAAAGGAAAGAAAGCAAGACAAAAATCGGTGGGTTTTGTACGTATAGAAAAATTAGTCCAAACTATAATCACAGTCTAATTTCTATTACTCAGATTAGGTGGGGTTTTGTGTATGTATATGTGCTTGATACGTATGTGCCTGTGTTTTGTGGTCTGAAGCTGATGACGATGTCATCCTCAGTCACTTTCCACTTTATTGGGACAGGGTCTCTTGCTGAACCCAGAGCTCGCCAACTCTAGCTAGTCAAGATAGCCAGTCTGCCTTGTGGATCCTCTGTCTCTGCTTCCTGAGTGCTGAGACTACAGGTGGCAGCCTCATCTGCCTGGTTTTTTACTTGGGTTCCAGCCATACAAAGTCCAGTCCTCATACTTAGAAGGCAAGTGCTTTATCCACTGAACCATCTTCCCAGTCCTGTGATTAGTTTTGCATTAAGTATTTTGTTTTTGAGTTATATGGGAGGGGGCTTGAATATGAACAAAATGTAATGTATGAAATTCTCGAAGAATCAGTAAAATACTATTTTTTTAAAGGAGTGAGCATGTATGAAATGGGAAGCAAAATAATGAGGTGGTCCATGAAGCTGCTTGTCTAAGAACTACTGTCTTAGTCTAAGCTTCTCCCCCAAAGTCAGGAAAGCATTAATATGACGTTGAAGGCTTGGCTTAAAGAAATCACATGCTACCATCCTGCTCCCAGCAGAGAGAAAGAAAGCAGATATTTACAACTATGAACTAATTTTTAACTATACACGGAGTGTTCTAAAAATACAGTGCTTTTTTCCCAACATAGACTTAGAGCAAATTGTAGGTATCACATGAGAAAATGCCTTTGTCCGCCCCCCAAAAAAACTGGGGTCTGTCTATTAGAGGCCCAGCTCTTTATATGATGGTTTGAAATCTGGAGTTTCTAAAGCTTTCTCAGAACCATGTCTTTCTTAACTATAGAATAACATTTCTAACCATGTTTACTACTCAGTTCAACCTCCACAGGCATTCACTCTCACCAAGAGATTTATTATTATTTATTAGAGATTTATTATTATAAAACTTTATCTTGTGTGTATGTGAGGGATAGAGTGTGTGAAGGTTAGAGAACAACTTTTGGGAGTGAGTAGTTTTCTTCCATCATGTGGCTTCCAGGAATCAAACTCAGATCATCGGGCATGACAGCAAGCACATTTACCCCCTGAGCCAGCTCATTTGCCTGAGATTTATTATTCTTAAAGATGAATTTCCATAAGACTTTTTTCATAATGAAACTTCCATTAAACTTTCCATGACTTCCATATGACCAGTAAGTAAATATGTTTATTCACTTGCCCTTTCAACCATAAATCTATTCTGAACAGAATAGAAGGGTTGTGTTGACTCTAGAGAGTATGTGATAACAAACCCAGGGGAGGGAGCTTGTTGTTATGACATTAGTCAAGTACAGCCTTGTTCTGCTCAGTTCTGATATCATTCCCAGCCCATCTTCCCAACTGCTGACAGAGGCATTAACCTGGAAAAAAAATAGCACAGAGGTCAGTATAATGCTTAGGCTTTAAAGTTGAAAAGGCTTCATTTCAAATCTTGCTTTTGCATAATCTTAGGCGGGTTACTTAGATCTCTCATGAGGGCAATAGCTACCTTACAGAATTTCTAAAAAAATCAAATTATATGCCCTATAAAATACTTATAAGAATGTCTGAAAAAGTGGGGCATGGTGGCGCAGACCTCTAATCTCAGAACTTGGGAGGCAGAGGCAGGCGGATATCTGTGAGTTCAAGGCCAGCCTGGTCTATATCTAATGAGTTTCAGAATAGCTGGGGCTACAGGGAGACCCTGTCTCAAAAAAAAATGTCTGGCATACAAACATTTAATATCATTACTAGTATTTTGCGAGTATCATTACTAGTATTTTAAAGTGAAATTTTGTTCTTGTTTTTAGGATCCTATATTGACAGTGTATTGACCCCTAGTTCTCTGCTGTTTAATCCTTGCTTAGAGTCACATTCACATATTCCCATCATCACCCACTACTATTACCATTAATACCAACACTACTGCAACACCAAAACCACTACCAACAACATTAATACCTCCACCTCCATCACTACCACCACTAGCATTAACATTGCTGCCCCATCATCAACAGCATTAATATAATACCCTCACCACCACCACTATTAATACCAAAGCCTTTACCACCAACACCGCTGACATCAACATTAACACCACCACTTCCATTGCCACCACCACCAATATTAAGATCACCAACAGTCACAAACAGCAACACTACCATCACTGTCACATTTGCATTTGCCTTATTCCTTTGACAGATGTTACTAGCAAGTCTGAGTTTGCCTGGAATCCCGGAAGCCCTGAAGTCAGTCATGCAACGCAGCTGATTGAAAATATATTTGTGTTCACAGTAAGTAAGTAGTGTCTGGAACAACTGTCCTGCCCATCTCTGCACCATCCAGGACAGTGTCTTCTCCCCTAGACAGTTTCATTGTTCAATCTGCACTTCATTCAAGTTTCTGCTCAATGCCACCTTAACAGAAAAGTCTTACCAGACCTGAATAAGGTAGAAAGTAACTCTGTAAGTTTTCCATTACCCTCCTGTGTACGCACGTGTGTGCCCCCCCCATGTATGCTTACCACCTTTCTCCCCAGGTAAATAAAATGTCTCCATGATGGCAGGTTTTTGTCTCTGTTGTTTGCCATTAAAAGAAAACATTATTTCAAATAGTAGGAGTTCAATACATATTTATTGACTGAACAAATAAGTGAATCTAATTTTCAGCCAGCAGTTTAGAGACAAATGGCCATAATTTTGAATTGAGGCCAGAGGTCCTTGGGAAAATGAAATACTGGCACATTTTCTATAGGGAGATTTATGAGAAAAGCAGCTTTAGTACAGTGAATGCAAAAGGAGAAAAAAAAGTCCCTCAAAATAACCCTCACCACAAACTGACACCACTTTTGCTAAAGTTCAATTACTGTACACATTCTTAATATAACTATTCTTAGTAATCCCAGTTTTTCATTGTACTTTTTACTAGAAATTTTGGTGTGTTACATTTACACACACACACACACATTCACTAAAGTGGATCAGCCATAACTAGTCATTTCAATATTCATGGCATACTCAGTCATTATCTATCCATTTTGTCTAAGTCTGGAGGTTGACACCATCAACCCTGGCTAAAATATTGAAGCAAAGCTAGTGCACTAGATGATACCTTTAACTTGGATTCACTTGACCGAAACATCCCTGTGATCAGTATTTTTACAGAAAGATTTGGGACCATGACCATAGTGCTAATGCTGAATCTCTGGGTAGTTTCAACAGCCCTGGGACCTGGAATCATGTGATCGCTGGACCCAGAGCATGAATGCCACCCCAGAGCTTCTAGTTAAGAAGATTAGATGTCGCTGATGAGTTTCTGAATCAGAAGATCTGAGTGTTTCCTTCCTTGCTTTCTTACCTGCAGAATCCTCAAAAGCCCTCGAAGTAACATGATGCCTTCTACCATTTAAGAAACAATGCATCTCACAATTATTCTTTTTTTAAAGTTTGTATTTATTTTATTTTATTTATTTATTTTTGTCTTTTTGAGACAGGTTCTCCCTAAAGCCCCAGCTGGCCTGGAACTCACTATGGAGACCAAATTGGCCTCAAATTCACAGAGATCTGCCTGCTTCTGCCTCCCAAGTGCTGGGATTAAAGGTTTTAAAACACATTTATAAAAGCTTATATTTCTGTATTTGTTTCTTTTGCTTGTTTTCGTGATTGGGCATTTTCCCTTCATGAAACAGGTTTTCAGAAACAGATTCCCACTCTGCAGCACTGCACCCAGAAGACTAGGGGTCTTTCTGTTGCCCAGAAACCAATTCCTTCCTAAGTTGTCAGTTTCCTACACCGCTGGCTCACTATCATCCCCAGGATAAACCCTCAGCTCCTCAGTGGACAAGGCAGCATAGCTGGGCCTGTTCACCGCCCCTCCCACAACTCAGCTCCTGTAACCCTACTGTCCTAGCTGTCAACAACCCTACTGTCCTAGCTGTCAACTTGACCGCAGCCTGGAGTCACTTCATGTTAGAAGGGAATCTCAATTGAGGGATTTCCCAGAACAGATTGGCCTGATCTGGGTGTGTGTTGTCGGGGTGTGTGTGTCTTGATTGTTAACTAATGTAGGAAGACGCAGCCCATTGTGGGGTGGGCAGCACCATTCTCAGGGCAGGTGGTACCAGGTTTATAAGAAACTTAGTTAACAGGTGTGAGCCTGTGCGCAAATGAGCAAGCAGCATTCTCCATGGTTTCGGTTTCAAGTTCTTGCTTGAGTTCCTGGCCTGACTTCCTCAATGATAATGGCATGTAACCCGGAAGACAAGCAAACCTCTCCTCCCCTAAACTGCTTTTGAGAATATTTAATCACAGCAACAGAAATCAAACTAGAACAACCTGCCAACCAGTCTCAGCAAGAAGATATTCCATTTCCACCTCGCTGAGCCTTGGCTTCCACAGCTCTGGAACCTGTAATGCTTCCATTTTTCCTGTTCCTGTGAGGGAGGGATTTCTTCCTACTATAATCATGATGAAAATCAAACCAATTCGACCCTGTGATCAATATGTTTGTAATCCTCACTGAAACTAGTTGGAGCAACTAAAGCACCCCAGCAGCTGCATGTTCCTCTGAAGGCGTGTCTTGAAAATGGTATGTTTTAGGGGGCTGGAGAGATGGTTAAGAGCACTAGCTCTACCAGAGGACCCGGGGCTCCCAGCACCCACGCAGCAGCTGATAACTGCCTGTAACAACCAATCCTGGGGAAGCTGACGCCCTCTTCTGCCCTTGATGGGCAATGTGTACACACATGTAGGCAAAACCCTCATACACATAAAGTAAGAATAAAAAATTTTGGTAATGTTTTCTTTTAATTTTCTGAAAAGAACTCACTTTATTTTGTATCACGCTCTAGATTCTGAAATTCTAATTGTGTTAATGAAGTGTGCATCTCATTAGTACCTGTGCAATTGTACTATGACCCAAGTCTATAAAAAGGAAATTTAGTACAGATAGAAAAATAAACTTCAGACTAGTTGTTTTTCTCCTACAGTTAATTTTAAAAATAGCACCCAACTTTTAAGAAAAAGCAAAAAGCAAAGCAAAGCACTGATTCAGTCACATGCATTTCTGTGAACTTTATCTAGTATCTTAACTCGGTAAAAATATTAAATAAGAAGCCTAGCTTGGTCAGTCACAAAATTATATATTCCAGGGAGACTTTCAGAGTATAAATTATATCTTGGAAATAATGGCATTATACTTAAATCCATCATCTTACATGAACTTTTCTCCAGGCAAAATAAAACTGACATCTGATAAGCATTTTCATTTTTTATGCCAAAGAACAATGCCCCGAGGGGTTAGAATAGAAGCTACAGTTTGAGTTTATTAAGAATTCAAGACAAAAATATCAAAATAGTGGCATGAATAAAAACCAAACCAGAAACTATACATAAGTAGGCTTTTAGTAGGCTTTCAAATAGATCGTCATCCCAAAGTTTTATTTTTTACTCATACTATTTCAAGTGAAGAATTCTTGTTTGTTTAGGTTTTTGTTTTGGTTTTGCTTGGTTTGCTTTTTGTGGTGCTGGGATTCAACCCAAGGCCTTGTACATACTTGACAAATACTGGACCGCTGAGTTACACCCCCAGCCTTTGAGTGAGGAATCCTTAAGGAAGAATCAGAACCAATATGGGCATCTAGCTTAGGCTAAAAATTAAACACAAAAGAAATCAGTCAGTACCTACATAAGAGAACTTGAGCTTTGATTGTGAAGAGATCATCTAATTGTTGACTGTATGTTGTATTTCTAAACATTAGTAAGTTTTTGTTTGTTTGTTTGTTTGTTTGTTTTTGGTATTTTTGAGACAGGGTCTCCCTGGCTTGGAACTCATTATGGAGACCAGGCTGGCCTCAAGCTCACAGAGATCCTCTGGCCTCTGTCTCCCAAGTGCAGGGGTTAAAGGAATGTACCACCTCACCTGGCACCTGGCATAGTTTTCATTAAGAAATGCACATGGGATTAGGATTAAAAGTTTCCAGAAGCACACATATGGATTAAAATGATTCTTCTGTAGACTTTCTTTAGAAAGGCCTGAAACAATCAGATGACCTTTTGGTTTTATTTTTAAGATCTCTTATCTTTCCAAAAAGGATTTGAGAAAAGTTGCAGTGGCAAACCACAAATGTAATACCATAATTGTGTATAATTATGTACATATGAACCAAAATAGAAAGAAACTACTCTGTCCTTAATTCTCCATTGCCTGTCAGTTGTGTTGATGGTGTGGTAGATATCTGCTGGTTTATATTAATGAGAAAAGGGGAAAAGTTCAATTTTCAGGGATGAAGGCCTCCAGAACATATGTCGTCCATTATGGACCAAAAGAAATATCCTTCAAATTACATCTTAATAATAGACTTTTGTCAAAATTTAATTAAGCCAATGAAAGTATTCTGCACACAGTCCCAAGTAGTCGTAAACACATGTATATACAAGTAACACTAAATGGATTTAGTAGGTTGTGGGGGTGTAATTCAAGAAAAAGTCATGAATTTGGGAGGAGTGGAGGACATGGGAGGAGTTGGGGCTGTAGAAGGAAGATGAAATGATGTAAATACAGTATTCATGTATCAAATTCTCATAAACAATTGAAATCAGGAACTGAAACAGATACTTGTATGGCAAGGTTCATAGAATCACTGTTTATAATAGCCAAAAGATTGAAACAATCTAAATCTCTGTTAAGTGATGAATGAATTTTAGAATGTGCTATACACATATAATCCAATAGTATTCAGCTATAGAAAGGAATGAAGACCACAGTGTCAACAGGAACATGGACAGAAAAGGCTGTGCTCAGGAGTTTTCAGATAGAAATGAGGACTCTGTTGGGAATTGGACTAGAAGGCATTTTGTGTAACATTCTGGCAAAGAATCTTCTGCATTTCATCCATGCCCTGAAACTCTATAGGAGGTTGAATTTAAAGGTGATAGAATCTCCCCTGAACTGGGAGTCATGGTTCCCTCCTGTAAACTGGAGTTGTGGCCCTCTCCCCTGAGCTGGAGCTGTGATCCCCTCCCCTGAATCTAGAGTCATGGTCTCCTCCTGTCAACCTGGAATTGTGGTCCCCTCCTGTGACCTGGAGCTGTGGTCCCCTCCTGTGAGCCATAGTTGTGGTCTCCTTCCATGAGTTGGAGCTGTGGTCCAGTCACATGAGCCTGGAGCTTTGATCCCCTACCATAAGCCAGGGTTCCACATTCCTCTGGTGCTAGGCTGATGGTGGAGCAGAGTGGAAGATGGAGGATTTCCTGATGTTGGGCAGCAGTTTCAGTTTTCTCTGAATGGCTGAATTTCCCACAGCCCCTTCCCCTGAGGTCCCAGGTTGTGTATGATAGTGGCTTTGCCTCTTATACTGGAGACAGGTAAGGTCTCTGTCATTGGCAGAGTCTGGTAGTGGGAGGACTGATTTTCTAGAATGGACCTCCCACCTCCCCTGAGGGCCAGCTGTGGTCTTCACTCCACTTGTGGTCCTGGGCATCCAGGCCTTGATGTTGGACCACTCCCATTACCAGAAACCACGAAGTTTTCCATTATTTTTCCATTACTGTCCTATAGCCCCTGTATGCCTTCATCTATGCAATATGTTAAACACCTAATCAAACTTTGAGACTCAGATAGAAATCACAGTATGGGAAGTTTTTAAAAAAAGAAATAGAAAGTTCTGCAATAACTAAACTGATATAATTCTCAAACTAAAAATATGTAATTATATTATAAAATATAAATTCTCAATTCTACGTCTATTATTTTTGAATATTATTTACTGACAAAACTATACTACCAAGCTTCAACAATAACGTGTAATTTGTCACTGTTGCTGTAATATGAGTTTGTCATTCACTCCCTTTCCAAATTCTCCAACCTATTCAAAGTTTTTCAGTGTAATCATGTTATTTCTTAAAGAAAGCACTGCTAAAAATATTTAAAAAATAAAAGTGATAGACTAATTAATCTGGAGGAAACTTCAAAGCAGCCCAGAATGCAGGCTGTGGTATGGGTTTTACCACCTAATTTTAGCCAAATATATGTGAGAAGTGGGAGCAAAAGGAAGGGGCAGCTGCTAAAGAGATGAGGAAAGGTAAAACGAGCTGAGGACCTTGCACTGGGACAGCAGGAAAGATGTCTTGAGGGTACCTCACAAATTAGCTGAACCCCACTCATCCCAGGTTTTAAACCATTTCTTAGCTTTGAGAATAGCAGTTGGGTGTGTCTCGCTCACACAGGACCACTTATGGAAATGATTCACATGTTCAGCCATTTAGGTAGCTGTGGTCCAAGGGAGCCTGACTACTGGTTAGGCTGGTGGCAGACGTTGGTATAATCCACGTGATGCTGGTTTTTCAGGTAGACAGAATACAAGAGATATAGAATCATGGAGGCTTCCACACAGATTTCAAAGGAAGGCCTGTGTGGCCAGACAATGTGAAGATCAGGACCACTGAGGAAGCCTCTGGGAGAAGATGCATCAAGGTGTGAAGGTGATGTTGAAGATGCAGTGGAGACCCCAATAAGTTAAGAGATGCCAGGATGTAGGCAACAAGCAGAGCCAGTCTAGGAAAGAGGCTGTGTTGGCTACAACCAGCAAGCTATAGGAGCTGGTTGTACAAGCCTCTTGGAGCTCACACAATGACACTATGAATGCTAAATGGGCCTATTCCTCCTTTTCATGTTCCCATTTCTCACTTTTGGGTTAGAAATGCTTATCCTGTTGCCCTATATGCTGGAAATACATGTTTGTTCTTGATTTTATAGGAGCCCACAGATAAGAGTACCCTGAGCCTCACAGGACACCTTGAACTTGAACTTTTGAACAACATTGGAACTGTTAAGACTATGGGGCTTCTTAGAGATAGATTGAATTATTTTGCATTATGAAATGGACATAAGCCTTTGGGAATGTCCACTTATGTGGACTTATGTTCACTTATGTGAATATGTGGAAATGATTCACATATTCAGCCATTACAACCAGGGTGGAATATTATGATCAGAAGACAAAATGTTCCCCACAGGCTTATGTTGGTTCACATTTGCTGGTGTTATTTTGGGAGGTTTGGGAAACTTTAGGAGGTAGAGCCTGTTTAGAGAAAGCAGAGCACTGGGGGCGTACCCTTGCAGAGTGTAGGATCCTGGCCTCTTCCTGCTGTCGCCCTGCTTCCCAGCCTGCACCAGGTAAGTAGCTTGCTGCACCATGCCCTCTCTGTCATGACATACTGTATCACCACAGGGCCACAGCAAGGAGGCCACAGACCACAAAGTGAAACCATGAGCTCAAGTAAATTTTTCCCCTTAAATAAAAGGAATGATGGGCTGAAGGGATGACTCAGTGGTTAAGACCACTGATTACTCTTGCAGATGACTCGGGTTCAATTCCCAGTTCCCACATGATGGCTAGCAACCATCTGTAACTCGAGTTCCAAGGGAATCCGATGTCCTCTTCTGACCTCCACTGGCATTGCATGACACAGATGTACTTATATACATGCAGGCAATACACTCATACCATACCATAAAATACACATAAAATAATAAATAAAATATATAAAAAAGAAATGAAGTGCTAATGTATGGTGTAATTTAATGAGCATGCAAAGCAATATGTTAAGTGAAAGGAGCCAGACACAAAAGGTCACAAACCTCATGATTCCATTTATATGAAATACCCAGTCAGCAAATTCACAGGTTCATGTCTTCTAGGGTCTGGGGTTCGAGGAAAGAAAGAGAGTAGTTGCTTAATGTGTATGGGTTCCCTTTTTGAATGGTAAAAATTGTAACTAGATAAAGGTGATGATTATACAATATTTTGAATAACTAAATTTCACTATTGGTGAAGCTTATGATATGTGTGTTTTACCACCATAAAAAACAATAAATAGTAAGTTGTATATAGCAAAAAGTAATACTTTTACACAGCAAAAGCTCCAGGAGTACTGTTAAAAGATAAGCCACAAACTATTTTTAAAAAGATGTTTGGAATCCCCGGAGCCAAAAAAAAAAAAAAATGAAAGTATGGTATCAATATTATAAAAAGAATTTCTAACCCAGCGTGGTAGTGGCACATACCTTTAATCCCAGGCCTCGGGAGGCAGAGGTAAGAGGATCTCTGTAAGATTGAGACCAGCCTGATCTACATAGCGAGTACCAGGCCAGCTGGGGCCACTGAGGAGACCCTGTCTTGAAAATCCAATTAAAAAAAAAAAAAACACTATGGCTCTTTAAGAAAATGGTCTGAGGACAAACCAGACAATTTACAGAAGAGTTTCCCCACTAAATGATGAAGCAAAATGTATGAAGTTAGGTTCAACCTCATCAGTGATCAGGAAACTGCAAATTCAAACACACTTTGTATCTTGTCAGCCATGGTCAAACATCAGTGAAAATTAATGGGTGAACTAAATCTAAGTGAACTAAGTGCTTTGCTGTGGAAACATCTCAAAACCAGTGCCAAGTAAAAAGATGAGTTTCAGATGGATTTGTAGAGTAATCTGACACGTGTATAAATTTTTAACACATTGACTGTGAATATAAACATTGTAGAAAGTAGAAACAGAAGGAAAGAATGCCCAGCAATCTCTTGGCTGTTGTCTCTGAGAGTAGAGGAAGGGATGGGAAGTGGGTGTCACTAAAGGAATATTGTCTAAAATTTTCATTTCTTAAAACAAACTAGAAGCCAATACAACACATAGCTCATATTCACCAATTCTGAACCATTGGATATACATTGTCTACGCTTTTTGTGAGTGAAACTTTTCAGAGCTAAATAACCAACAGTTTACTGATGTGGAGATAAAATACAAGAGGCAGCACTGCAAAACTACATATGTCAGTGTGTAAGTTTTGCTATGGTGAAAAAATTAAGTGTGTGTATGTGTATGTGTGTATGTGTGAAAAAGACAGAGCAAGACAGAGAGAGAGAGAGAGAGAGAGAGAGAGAGAGAGAGAGAGAGAGCACATGCAGTAGAAGTTTTGTAAGCTTTCTAATTACAAATAAAGTTTGCAGAAGGCTGCTGAGAGAGAGAGATTCTGCAGAGAGAGAGAGAGAGAGAGAGAGAGAGAGAGAGAGAGTCCATGCAGTAGAAGTTTCTAAGTTAAGAATATTTGAAGAAGAGACCTCATAATGACAGCTTTGGTGACACTCCCTAATCAGAGATCCCTGGACGGTGCAGTGCTAGAGCCTTGTATGTTTGCCCAGGACAGTATGTGCTGCAGCTGACCAAGGTCACGTCCTGTTCTTCTGAAGAAGTCAGCCAGACAACAAAATCCAGAAGAACTATTACCCACTCCTGATTCATTCCATATTTTCCCTCGACCCCAAGTTCATTTATTTGCTTATTGACTTAAGTATGATGTAAGCGATAACACTGTAGATTATATCAAAAATAGTTTTTCACATTATTTTTTCTATTTCAATAGTAGCTGGAAAAATGTCATCTCCAACCCATTTGTTTTTGTGGCCCTTTTCTGATACAGCTTGTGTTTCCTGAAGAATAAGGAATGGAAAATGTCATCATTCGCTGGTTTAACAAATGAACTGTTATTGATTTCATGGGCTGTGTGTCCTGAGTTAACATCCAAACAGCTATACAGAAATGAGAACTTACTAACAAAGTTGGCTAGGCGGTTCCATGGCCCCACAGTTCAGATCTCTTTCTAAGTGTGATATGTCCAGATTGCCTGCCTGCTCAGCACATAGGAATGCTCCATTTACACACTACTTCCCCAGCTAATAAACATTCCTTCCTAATGCAGGCTCTCTGGAAGCCCTGACTTAGTGCTCTTAGGTTTCTTGAACCTTACCCAGGACCTAAAACAGAGAATTCAGTTCCTAAGAGTCTTCATAAATTTGTAAGTACTGCATAATGTAAATATCTCTTTAAGATGCATGCTGTTTGGTGGGATTAGTGGCTGTCATTTTTTAATAGAGAGAATAATTGCTTCTTAAACAGAAAATGTAACAAAATTTATTATTTTTCCCCATATGTCAGTATTCAGAATTTTCTAGAACACAGCTTTCCTTGATAAAATATAAATTTCTTGTGCTTTGTCCCACTTATTTAGCATATGGCCTGGCACCTAGTTGGTACCTGTTATAAACAGGACAAGCACAGGATTACCACATGGTTCGTGGATTGCATTATTTAATCAACAAACAACCTGCAGGTCTAATTTCCTGCTCTTAGGAGAGTTGATAAGAAAACAAACAAAAAAAGAAGTAAAAATATTAGGGTTCTATTCATTCTCAAGCCCCACCCCAGAAAAAAACCCTATCTTTTCAAATATGAAGACATCACAAGTGAAATGTGACTCAGTTTTTTATTGCTATGACCTAATCAAATTTAATCAAGGAAAGGTTTATTTTAGCTCACAGTTTCAGAGATTTATATCTCTGGTCACTTGGACCTGTGGGGCAGAGTAGGGAAGAGACCTGTTCAATTCATGGTGGCTAAGAAGCTAAGACGAAACAGAAAGGAGCTAGGATAGGCATCTCCCCATAACCTAACTTCCTCTCCTTAAGTTCAACTTCTTAAAAGTTTCCAACCCTCCCAGTAGCTCCACTGGCTGTGGATCAAGCCTTTAACTTGGAAAAAACTGCCAAATCACAGCACAGAACTTGTGATTCTGGAAAAGACCTGATCTCACACTAAAGTCTGTAATGATAAATAGCATACAAACAAGTACCTACTAATATCTCGAGAGCCATTCCTTACAGTGAAGGACAAGGACTAATGAAGATACTAATGTTTCTATCCATCTACACATATGCACAAAATAGGACACATCATGCTGTATAACCTGGCATCCTATTTCCTTTTCCTTTTGTTTTTCTGGCCAGCAAATAGGGACGGGGAACCTAAACTGATCTGATCATACTCTTCATCTGGAATTTGGAAGTGGAACCAACAGAGTGGAGTCAGAATTTGCACTAGCAACAAGTCAAATGGCTCTGGGAGGCCGTATTTTACCTGAAGAGCAGAAAAAGTCAGTCATCCCAGAGAGACCAATGAGGCGCGTACTACACTAATTTCCTGTTACTACACTAATTCCCTGTTGCTGCTGTAACAAATTGCCACAGACTTAGTAGCATAAAACACACAGATTTATGATCTCACAGGGCTGCAGAACAGAATCTAAAATGGGTTGGCAGGACTGTGCTGCCGGCTGCAGGGGAAACTCCAGCACCTTGCTCTCTCCTCCTTTCTAGAGGCTGCATTCACTTGACTCAGGGTTGCCTCACTCTACCCTCTGCTTCCACTCTTGCATCTCCTCTGACTCAGAGGCCCTGCCTACCTCCTTCTAAAGAGCCTTGTGATCACACTGGGCCCAACTGGTTAATCCAGGATAATCTCTCCAGTTCAATCTATTTAATTTAATCATACCTTCAAAGTCTGATTTGCAAGTAAAATGTCATTTTCACAGGTTCTGGCACCAGGACATCATTAAGGGGCAGGAGTGTCATTCTGTCTACCATAAATATCAGAGAGGGAACAAAGGTCAAAGGTGAAGGAAAGGTTCCCACAGTCCTTTACCTCTTTACCTTACTGAGGGATTCCTGCATTTCTATCCTTGGGGTCCAGGACATACTCCCAGGTCCCTGTGAAGCCTCCTGGATAACAGCTGCCTAGAGCACCCCAATGAGAATTCTGAAAGCCTGGAGGGCTTATTTTATGTGTATCTGTGTGTCTGTGTATGTCTATGGGTGCACATATGTAGGGGTGCCCGAAGAGTCCTGAAGAGCATATCTAATCCCCTGGAACTGGAGTTATAGGTTATTGTGAGCCACTTGACATGGGTGCTGGGAAATAAACTCTACAAATAACAAGAGCACCAAATGCCCTTAACCACTGATCCATCTCTCCAGCCCCCCGAAAGCTCATAGGAATGACAAGATCAATTAACAATATCTGACATCAGAACCACAAATTCACTATTCTCGCTCTAATGCAGAAGTGGTAGAATTAGTTTGGCTGAATGTAAAGAATTCTTTTCTCTCATGAAAGCAGAGTTTAAACTATGAAAATTTAAACCCTTATTAACAGTACCAGAACCTTAAAGAATATTTATATCCCATAGGAGACTGCCTGTCACATGTAATCCAAAGGGGCTGTGATAGGCTATATTTTACATGCGCTAGTACCTAGCATTTCAAAGATGAAGAAATGTATCAGTTTGTTGAATTTTCTACCCATCTCATCTCCTTTCAAACAGAATGGTTGTTTGGAGCTCCTGGCCACAAACTCCCATGGCCTGGGCATCTCAGGGGCTATGCCTTCCTGAGCAGGATAGCAGCAGCGGGAGGCAATGCGTTTGAATGTGTGAAACATTTTCCACGTCAGAGCACTTTATCACAAGAGAAGGTCAGTGGTTTCAAGAACCGGAGTTTTATTTCTGTCAGTTTTGTTTAGCGTTGCACGCCAGAAGCTCACTTATGCTTGGATCTCTGGCCTGGCTTTTGTAGGGAATTCTTCCTGAGTGACACTTAACAACTTCCCTAATCACTCACCCATGTGCACTCAGTGACTTCACAGGGCTGAAAGGACTCTGTCACTTTCACCTCAGACAGAAGCAAAGAGAAGAGCAAGCCCACCATGGCCCAAGATTTACGAGGAACCAGAAGGACTGGAGGGAATCAGTGAAATCAAGTGAAATCAGTGATATCAAGAACCCAATCCATCTCTCAGAATCAGTGAGATGGCCAGGAGAGGACCCAGGCTGAGTTTTCATCTCATCACCTGTCCTGACCTCATCTTTCTGTAAAGAATTCTCTCCTCTCTGAAGACTTAAGGACGTATATCCTTAAATCCTCCTCTCTGGCCTTTAAGATCCTGTAAAATGAGCCTGTACAAAACAGACAGGATCTTTTAGTAGATACTGTAGAAAAGATGTCTGTATGCATGTTTTGCCAAGAAATTTAAACCTAGTCTTTGCCAAGGAGTATAAATACATTTGGCAGAATCCAAAGGCTCAGTAGCAAAAATAAAAGTAATCATTCCATTCAGATGATTGCTCACACTTATTACAAAACATCTGTCTTCCCAAGTCGACTTTCTTCCTGATGTAGTCTGGCTCAGAGGACCTTCAAGATGCTCAGAGCCAGCTCTCCACAGCTTCATGTGCACAGGACCACAGGGACTGTCACTGGCCTGAAGGATTTCATCCCTCAGCAACCTGCTTTTCCTTCTAGCAAAGACCAGCTTTTGAAAGACATTTCTACTTTAACTATGTCATTCTTTTCACTACTTCAAAATCTGATTTGATTTTCTTCCACTCTCTGGGCTTTATAAAAATGTCAGTAAACTGAGCAGGCTGTCAGCACCTGGACTGATGATTGGCTAACTGGAGATTTCTTCGTTTTACATTCACTAAGTCAACTCAGAGACTGCTGTGGGAGCACTGGGGAACTATCAAGACTGTGCCTCTAGGGGCTGGAGAGACAGAAAGAGGATACCTGTGGCTCACCAGCCAGTCAGTCTAGACTTGCCTGTGAGCCCCAGACCCAGTGAGATTCTGTCTCAAAAAATAAGGTGGAGCCAAAAAGGGATATGATCAGAATACATTGTATACATGAATGAAATCTGCAAAGAATAAAAAAAGAGGAGATGGAGAGCAATTGAGGAAGAGGATATCTGACATAGACCTTTGGCCTCCAAATGTACTCACATACACACACACACACATACACAAATGCACACATGCATGTGCACAAGCACACACACAAACACACATGAACATGTACATGCAATAAATAAACAAAAGGTTGTGCCTTTAACCTTCTGCTTGTCCCCAAAGACATATCACCCCAAGAGAAAAACAGTCACAATGGCCTTATTCTAAGCAAAACTGTTCTCTATTCTTCCCTTTCCTGTGACATATTCCCCCAAACCAAGTAATCATCTGAAAGCTAAAAGTTTGCATGCACCCAAATTTAAGACCTATTTTTTAAAAAACTGGTTAAAAATTTTAATGGGATTTAAAGGTCAAAAACAGGCTAATATTTCAGCAGAAACTTGCGTCATCATCAGCCAATAAAATTTGATAATCCTTGTTGGCAGTTAATTCAATTTACTCTGTGTACTTGATAATAGTACAGCTGCATTGCTTTTAAAAATAGCCCATAAAACTTTTAAAATTACTCAAGCACCCATTAGTACCCATTTGTTTAGAACTACAGTTATTTGTGTTCCAATCGTACTTTCCTTTTGAATTCTGTATTCCTGGAAAGGAAGCACATCAAAGCCTCACACGAGGAAAACAAGCACGAGTCAGATGTGATTTCTATCCCTCAGGAGTTTAGGCAAATACAGGAGACAAGATCAGCACGCCAAGGGCCCTTTCCTCCTCCATTTCTATCTCACTGCTACACTTACAAAACCAAAACCAAAACTGAACCCCACATTTGTCATTATTTATCCTTTGGTATTGTGTGTGTGTGTGTGTGTGTGTGTGTGTCTGTGTGTGTGTGTGTCTGTGTGTCCGTGTGTCTGTGTGTCTGTGTTTACACACACATATGTATGTTTGAGTGTATGTAAATGTGTGTGGGGTTGTGTGTCCATCTCTATGCATGTGCCTTCTGGAGGCAAGAGGTTGACATCCAGTGTCTTTATTAATCACTCTCCACTTTACATTTTTGAGATTAAGTCTCTCACCGAACCTGGAGCTCTCAGATTCAGCTAGACTGGCTAGCCAGTGAGGACTAGAAACTTCCGGTCTCTATCTCCCCAGCACCAGGATTGCAGATGTGCACCACTATGCCTGACTGTTTTGTGAGGGTTCTTGGAATTGAAACTCAGGTCTTGATGTTTGTACAGTGAAGGCTTTACTGACTGAGCCATCTCCTCTGGCCTGCCATTGGTTCTATTAAAAAGTTTACTTTGGAAAGGATCACCAGACCCTTTTGGAAAAAGCATTTTCTAAATTACATTCCTATAAATCATGTTAAGAAGATACACTAAAGGTACTAGCTGAGATTTTGGAGGTGGGGTATAGTAGAAGGGGAAGGAGGTCTCTCTCAAGAGAATGACTAAAGAAGACCATTTGGCAATACCATTAGTTTATTTTGTAGCCCAGGCTATGCTTGAACTTGCCTCAGCCTTCTGAGTGCTGAGATTATAAGCATATGTCACCATGCCCAGCTGCGGTTAACTTTTTGAATAAAAGGTACACATCATAGGTTTTATTTAGATTATAAATTATCTTTTAAAATCAAACATCTGGAGGAAATGTTTTTAGTAGTTTAACATTAGTATCAAGATACTTTTCCACAAACCCACAAACCAACGTGTCTGAGATGCCATGGTTTTGCTCCTTTGGTTTACCTGACACATAGTTACACAGACAAGAGTTTCCTATAATAAGCCAAGCAGGGCAGAATCATTTCAGGAAAGAGAACAACTACAGTGGGAGCAATGTGAAATCTGCCGTCAAGATTCCCAATAGGTCACTCACGAGTAATTACCTTAATTTTTACCAAACTCAATTTTCCAAAACTTGGATTTGTACTAATCTATGAAATGCTTATTTGATAATATCAAGCAAAATCATTAAGTGTATAACTTTTATATTTTCCCAAGACTTTATA
The DNA here is from genome assembly GCF_000622305.1 of Nannospalax galili. Classification (NCBI taxonomy): domain Eukaryota; kingdom Metazoa; phylum Chordata; class Mammalia; order Rodentia; family Spalacidae; genus Nannospalax; species Nannospalax galili. The sequence continues at coordinate 9,433,747 of NW_008343385.1, read as the reverse complement.
AACACAGTTTTAGAATTATATATGTTAAGTAAAAACAAAGTACAACATAACAGGAAAAGAACAAATTCCCTTAGGATGAAAACACAGATCTACCAAGATTTTGTCAGAAAATGGAAATGTCTAGAAAGTCACTCCAGCATGGGAGTTCTCATAGGTTTTCTTTGTGTTGATTCCTCTCTCTCTCTCTCTCTCTCTCTCTCTCTCTCTCTCTCTCTCTCTCTCCTGATTCTACCCCATTCTCGAGTTCCCTTTGACCCAGTTGAAACTGACTCAATATTTTCCTTTAGGCTTTTATGTTAATATCTTTATGTTCCTTTTGATATTTTTGTGTGGCTTATCATTAATCTTAACTTTTTTTAACTAAATAAGGGAGAACATAAGAAATAATTGTGGAATATCTAAACTCTAAAAACAGGCACATTTCCAAAGCACATATTTATGATTCTAAAATTATCTCCCTGGAGCCCTAATGGAACAACAGAGCTCTTGTGATCACCTTGCCCGGCCTCTATCTCTTCTCCTTCTCTGCAATTTTCAAGCTGGTCAAGAAGTCTTAAAGCCTATACCCAAAACAACCGATCTTAGACACCAAATGGTCTTTAAACATCAAATTTGACCTTTTTTTTTCCTTTCTTTAACTTTCCATTGCTTCCAGAGTCTCCATTCAAGCCGGGTTTTCTATCCACAGAAAACAGATATGGCAATTTCTGAATAATGAACTATCTATCCCTTTCTAACTCAAGTTACAGGTTCTTTCCATCTTTGGAAGAAGTTATGGTTCACTGATGGCCCACTAAAAATAGATTCAAGTACATGATGCCCATGAACTAGGCAGCAGCCATTGCACACACACAATATCATTGTGATGAACTGGCTGAACACCATTGATCTTGGAAAGCATAGAATTTGAGGCACTCAGCTTGTTCTGTTCTCTCCAACTAAACCATTTACAACAGCTGAGTGTATGGAGGCCAAAGTTCTTTGAGACTACAGGAAAAAGCAACTGTCTGAAAAGATTTTCTTCTAATGGTCTTGATAATTGAATCCAGGGCCTTGATAATGCAAAGCAAGTACTCTACCAGTGAGCTACATCTCTATCCTTAGAACCATAGGACTGATTATGGAATTGAATCCCAGGGGAAGGAGATGACTCACTGTCATCTATCTGACATCGGTATATCTATATCTAGAATATACAAAGAACTCAAAAAACTAAACATCAAGAAAACAACCAACCCAACTTAAAATAGGGCATGGATCTAAACAGAGTTTTCAAAAGATGAAACACAGATTACTGAGAAACACATTTAAAAATGTTCAACATCCTTAACCATCAGAGAAATGCAAATTAAAACTACTTTGAGATGATGTGGTCACTATGGAAATCAGTAGGGAGATTTCTCAAAAGGCTAGAAATAGATCTAACACATGATCCAGATATACCATACTCTTGGACATATACCCAAAGGACTCTATATCCTACTACAAAGATATATGCTCATCCATGTTTGTTGCTGCTTTATTCATAATAGCCAAGAAATGGAAACCACCTAGATGTCCATCAATTGATGACTGGGTAATAAAAATATACAATAGGATATTATTCACTTGTAAAGAAAAATGAAATTATGAAATTTTCAAGTAAATAGATGGAACTAGAAACAATTATCCTGAGTAAGGTAACCGAAACCCAGAAAGACAAACATCACATGTTTTCTCACATATGTGAATGTGAGTCCTTGAATCTTTAGATATGTGTGTTTCATTTGGACTACCCCTGGAGATTAGGAAACTAAAGGGCCATGTAGGAGATGAATATCTTTTAAAAGAAGGGAGATAGAATATAGTAATAGAAAGGGGAATAGGGGCGGGGGCTAGAGAGATGGTTCAGCAGATAAGAGCACTGTCTGTTCTTGCAGAGGACCCAGGCTCAATTCCCAGTACCCACATGACAGCTAACAACCATCAGTAACTCTAGTTCCAGGAGGAATCTGATGCCCTCTTCTGACTTCTGTGGGCATTGCAAAACATGGTGTACCTACCTACATGCAGGCAATACACTTATATACATAAAATAAAAATAATAAGTAAACAAATAAGAAAGAAAGGGGAATAGTGAAACAGGAAGGATTAAGTGAGGTAAGAGAAGGATAAGTAGGGAAGAGGAGGATAATAAGGGGCGAGAAAACTAACAGTAAAGGTCTTTTGAAAAAGCCATATGGAAACCTACTACTATAGAATATCTCTAAAATATACACATATATAAAAAGTTGAGGAGCTGGGAAGATGGTTCAGTGATTAAAAGCGCTGGCTGCTCTTACAGAGAACCTGGACCTGGGTGCAGTATCCAGAACCCACATGGTGGCTAACAACTATTCATAACTCCAGTTCCAGGGGATCCAATGCCCTTTTCTGACTTCCACAAGCATTGCACAACACAAGTGCATTTGCAGGTAATATGCTCATACATATAAATAAAAATAATAAATAATAAAAATAATAAATATTTTTAAGTTGAAATGGAGTTACCATAAAAGGGCTCAATACCCCAATTAGACACCTCATCCCAGCAAATAAAAACGCAATACCAGGAATGAGCTATCTCTCTTTGAGTTGTTGGCCAGTGGAATTCCATGAACCCCCAAATATTACAGGCTATTGCCATTGTTACTGCTCTTGGCTAGCCCCTAGAAGTTGACATTAAGACCTTATTGCTGAAGACAATACATACTTGAGTCCTAACACATGGAGAAATCAAGCTGGTACTGACCTGGAGGCTTCATCCCTACTGGCTAAATTTCCCAGTGCTGGAATGTGATTTGCATGCTGTAAGAAGAGAAAAGTAATCATCAACCTTACACAGCTGTGAATGCTGCAAACTACAATAATGACTGGCCTGGCAAGATATGCCCACTAGTGCAATAGTGGCACAAATGTTATGGGAGAAATCAACCTCCCTCTGGATTTAGGGCATACTTCAAGAGGTAGAACCCATACCTGGCACTGTTATCAGGGCCAAGAACTTGTTGCTAATAGGCCATAGACCCTATGGGAGAACCTACTACTAATATTCTGATAATTTTCATAACATTAAAATGATTGCTAATGACTTATTGCTGTACCCATAGATTAGTGCATCTTTCAACTCTCATAAGAGAAGTTTCTTCTTGCAGTAGAAGGCAATTAACACCAAGACCCACAACTGGTCAACATTCAGAAAAACAGAAGACTACAGAGTACTCAACCCTAAATGGACAGCTATAACCACACCCCTCCTCTAAAGCCCCAAGGATATTCACAGAAGAGGAGATAGAATGATTGTAAGAGCCGGAGGTGGTGGATGACTGCAAAGAAACAGTGTTTTCCAGACATCAGGGCAGTTGAACATACGAACTCATAGCAACCATGATAGCATGCACAAGGCTTACTCAGGCATAAGCCAGACAAAAATCCCAGCACGCAAGTGAGAGAGCTGGCAAGAAGCCTGCCCCAGCTGAGGAGCTATTGGCAATTGATAGCTGCTGAGAGGGGTAGAGTCTGTTTTCTTTAAGAATGTGACCCCTGGTGGGTGAACCACAGTCCAGGGCAGGTTCCATGTCCAAGAGTATTTTGGACGACGTAAATTAGACCCAATGCAAAAAAAAAAAAAAAAAAAAAATAGGAGCATGAAGTTGAGTGGGTAGAGAGGTAGGAATGGATTTGGTAAGAGCTGGAGGCGGTGGGGGCAATATGATCAAACATTTATTAATTCTCAGAGAATTAGAAATAAGCAAAATAAATAAATAAAAAGCCAAACTGTAGGCTATTTAAGCCTCAGTGTTATCAAATTTCATTCACAGAGTTTTATTCATTTCTGAAATACTAATTAGGGGAAATAATCTAATAAAAGTTATCAGCAAACCCTTGGTAATGAGAACAAGTTCTATATTTCTACTTCACAGAGAAAAATAAGGAAGGAAGACTAGCCAGGAGAGCCTTGAAAAGCATGAGCAAGTGTTGGGGGAGGGAGGCAGAGAAGTGGAGATGGTGGTATTGAAACACACTATGGAAGATCTCTGAAGCTCATCTGTGCAGTGCTGGCTCATAGGAGGCAGACAAAATAGGGATAATTCAACGAACAGCAGTACAAAAACAGATATTGACTGACATTGAAATGTGGAAAATGGTATACATGGTATTTCAAATCAGAGGGAGGAACTGATTTTAATTCCTTATAATTCATTTTTATTTGAAAATTTAAAACTGAATAGTCTCATTCTTTGTAATTAATAACATATTAACTTAAAATTTAAAAATAAATAGCCATATATGTTAAGGCCCAATGGAGTCAATTTTGTATACCCAGATGTCCCTCAGTGCATGAAATCCAGTGGGGGGGCGTGGGGGTGTGGATGTGAGATGGGGGTCTAAATATGATTAAGATATATTGCATGAAATGCACAAAAACAATAAAAATATTAAGTTAAAAAAAGTAAATAAATAGCCATTTAACCAAAATAAAACTGGGTTCATATTTCATGGCACATGCCTGGATACATTACAAAGAAATCAGGAGTCTAAATGATTTTCAATGAAAATATGAGTAAATTCATTAAAAATCATTAAAAATCTAAAAGTGGGGAAAACGTCCTACCTCTGAATTAATAGCCAGGCACAATAAAATAAAAACATGGAAAAGGCTTTATAAGTAAAGGTAAAAGACAAGTTCACCTCCCCCCGCCTCGGCTTCCCTGGGCCTGCACAACGGCAGGCCTCTATCCGGGGTAAGTCGATCGCCCCCGGTGCCTTGACTCCCCAGCCTCATTCACCCTCCCATCTCCCCTGACCATCTCTCCTCCTAGCCTGGGACCTGTCCCATTTATCATCTTGGTGCCCCAGGAACCAGGGGAACCACCACTGCTTCCTGATCCTTTGCATCCAGACCAACCCAGTTCCTTCTGGCGTCCCCAAGGAGCCCCCTGGGTCTGGCCCTGCCCTCACCTCCATTCCCTGGTCTGCACAACCCACAGCCTCTCTTGCTGGAGCCCTGGGGGCCTGATCAGGCCCTCACCTCCCTCTGCTTCCCTGGGCAGCACAACCCGCCAGGCTCTTACCTGGAGCTGACCTCTCAGCTTCCTGATCCTTTGTATCCAGACGACCCAGATAGTGCAGTCCCCAGGAGCACTTGGGGCCTCTTTCCACCCCCATCTCCCTTTGCATCTCTGGGTGGCATGGCCACCAGCTGCCCTAGACCAGCATCTTTCCTGGGCCCAGCTCCCAGGCTAGTCCAACCTCCAAATTCCTGAGGCTAAAATCTTTCCTGGAGGGAGCCAGACCTTAAGAGAGCCTGAAAGCATATGATCCTCATCTGACTTGGGCCTCTGTGGGAACTCCTGAAGACAAAAGCAATCTGGCTACTCCAGACTGGAAGCTTAGATGAACCAGCTTTTCATGCCCAAAAAGTAAACACAAATGGTTCACAAAAAGAAGCAGACCTAAACTTGAAGCCCTGAGTCTCACACAAGAATCAGAAACTACAAAAGAAATTCACATGTCAAAATCACAGAGAAAAAATAATAACATGAAAAATCAAA
>NW_008343385.1:9426154-9427347 GCF_000622305.1 Nannospalax galili | reverse complement strand
AAAGGGGAAGGGAAAAAAAAAATCTTCCATGATATAAATAGGCTGAAGGAATTCATGTCCACAAAACCAGACCTTCAGAGAGTTCTGGAAGCAACACAAAGAGCTGAAGAGAGGAATGACTATACCCAAGGGGTGGCGGAAAGAAATTCAATGAAGGTCCTCACTTTCAAGGACAGACACTATCTCAAAATGAAAGGATGGAACAAAATATACCAAGCAAATGGCACTAAGACAAAAGCAGGCATAGCAATCCTAATATCGGACAAAATAGACTTTAAACTGAAACTAACCAGAAAAGACTAAGAGGGCTATTTCATTTTGATCAAAGGAACAATCAATCAAGAAGATATTACAATCATGAACATATATTCACCAAAATCTGATGCACCCAACTTCATAAAAACAGTTCTACAGGACTTTAAGACCCAGATTAATTCCAACTCATTAATAGTAGGGGACTTCAATACCCCACTGTCTCCATTAGATAGGTCAACAGGGCAGAGAGTTAACAGAAAGGCATCTGAATTAAACAATACCATATATGAAATGGCCCCCTAACAGACATCTACCGAATATTCCACCTAAGTACCAAAGAATATAATTTCTATTCAGCTCCCCATGGAACTTTCTCCAAAGTCGACCATGTGGAGCACAAAGCAAACCTCAGCAAATACAAAAAGACTGAAATAATTCCATGCATTCTATCAGACCACAATGCAATAAAGCTTACAATCAGTATGGGAAGAAGCCCTAATGACCACATGAACACATGGAGATTAAACAACACACTCCTAAATCATGAATGGGTCAAAAGAGAAATTAAGAAAGAAATAAAAGCATTCTTGGACCTAAATGAAAAGGACAATACAACAAAACAAAACCTCTGGGACCCGCTGAAATCTGTCCTTAGAGGGAAGTTTATAGCTCTAAGTGTCTACATCAAAAAATCGGAAAGAACACAAATAAATGATTTAACATTACAACTCAAGATACTAGAAAAGCAATAGCAAATGAAACCCAAACCCAGCACACAAGAAGCAATAACAAAAATCAGGGCAGAAATTTATGAAATCGAAACAAAGAAAACAATACAAAGGACCAACGACTCAAAGAGCTGGTTCTTTGAAAAGATAAACAAGATTAACAGACTGCTAGCCCAGTTAACCAAAAGAAAGAAAGAGCACCTCCAAGTC
>NW_008343385.1:9422130-9423727 GCF_000622305.1 Nannospalax galili | reverse complement strand
GAAGTAACAAAACTCCACGAAAAATGACGTATGTTCTGCCTGATATATGGATCCTAGAGCCAAACCCTGATAAGTGAGTATGTATCCAGACATAACTACAGGAACCAGTAATGGAAAGGAAACAGGGAGGTAAAGGAAAAGAAATAACTTGAAAGAGAACAGTAGGAAACAGGCCTTACTAAGGGGGGTATGGATAAAATTTGGATTAGAGGATAAGGGAGAGGGGAGGGAAGGGTATACAAGGAACCTAGGGGATAAAGGGAAAGTAGGAGCTCAGAGAGGTAGGACCATAGGAGAAGAGTATTAATAAGGGAGAAAGGGGGGAAATGGGGGCACCTTAAGTGGGAAAACCATGATGGAGGGGTGAGATAATGTGAGAGATAAATAATGCCTAGCTAGTTTTGAAAACCAGAGGGAACCATATTATTCCTACAATCTACTGACAAATTATACATACCAGATCAAGAAATATATGTCTAGGTAAGGCTTATCTGAGAACAACTGATCTTTGCCCAAGATTTATCTACATGACACATAGTAATTAAAAATACCAGACTGGTGGAACTAACCTTCTTGGGTGTTTAACAGACATACTTTGAGACCTATAATAATTTGGGACATAAGGACAATTTTTGCTCCTTGCCCTCCTAGGGCGACTAGTTCCAGGGGACTATGAGCATCTCTCAAAATGTCCTATAATGGTGGACTAGTTCCAGGGGACTACAAGCATCTCTCAAAATGTCCTATAATGGTGGTGGGTCACCTGTCCTCTTGATCAAGGAGGCTGAGGAGACCCCACCAGATGGACTTGAACCACTGTCCAGTCTACAAAGAGGAAGGTCAACACAGAGGAATCATTTCCTCCATGCTCCAAGTAAAGCCAACCATGCTCGAGCAGTACCTTTGACTTATTTTCACATAGGCAGAACTGGTAAAAGAAAGGAGCCAGGGGCTCCTCCAAAGCCCATGTGACCCCTGAGGAGCAGATCCTCAAACGACCTTAAGAGTAAAAATAAATCGGTTTATCTGGACCACTGTATGGCCTTAAACACCCAAAAGAAAGTATAACCAAAGATTAAAGGGGCCAATATAATTTCTTAAGAGTCCATATGCATAGCTAAAGGCTACATAAACAAGCAACAATGCCAGATAGGTGATACCTTCTTTGGAGTTGTTGGCCAGGGTAGACTCCCAGATAGTAACACCGCATAGATCAGGGAAAATGAACAGCAGACCCCATTCTTATCTAAAGGAATATTGACAAGTGATTGCTGCCAGATGAGGAACAACTGACCTTCCTAAAACAAAGACCTCTAGATAGGCTACTAGATTCACCAGATGGACAAGTAGTGGGGAATGGCTGGGGGTGCCAACGACACAGTGGACAGTAGCAGGAATAGCAGAGTATAAGGGCTCTAGTGGGGAGGAGAGGCTGTGGGAGGGTGCTACCTGGGAAGTGAGTGTATAGTTGAATAAGATGGTTTGGGGTGTTCTGTGTGGTGTACACAAACACACACAAAAAAATCAACAGATTTTTTGAAAATGTATTATATTTGAAGAGGAAGCATGGAAATTTTTATCATGCTAATTAGTAGAG
>NW_008343385.1:9421330-9422072 GCF_000622305.1 Nannospalax galili | reverse complement strand
AAGAATCCAAGTGCAACCGATTAGAACTAATAATAATCAGATGCATACAGATTAGAGATGCATGCGCCAACATCTCAGTGTTAGTAGCAAAAACAATGAGTCTTTCTGCAAGGAACAATATATCCTAAAATGAAATGGAGATCTTTTTTAAAGGTTAAAAATTCAATCAATTGTATGTCTTACAGGGCTTATACTGAGTTCAATATTGTATAAATGTATTAATTTAACTCTGAACCTAGAAACTTACAGCCACTTGTGAAAGAGATGTACTGTTGCTCTGGAGTGTGTTACTAAATATGTTAAAGCTGTAATGAAAAACTTCTTCTAATCATGTAGCTATTTAATTTTTTTTAATTTACTTCATGTTAAATAGTAGAGGTGATAAACATTACCAGTGAAATCTACCTGATGACTTTATATTCATATTCAGGTACTAAGGATCCGAGTGTAACTGACTATGACTAGTAATAATCAGATACATAGAGATTAAAGACACATGTGCAAATATGTTTTAGTAGCATTAAAAATGTAGGAGACAGCATATCTTAAAATGAAATGGAGCTCTTCTTTAAAGGGTAAAACCTCATTCAATTTTGTCTTACAGAGTTTATACTGAGTTCAATATTGTATGACTATATTAATTTAACTGTGAACCTAAAAATTTACAGCCACCTTTGAAAGAGATGTATCCTTGCTCTAGAATGTGTTACTGAATATGTTAAAGGTGAGTGAAATGAAATTC
>NW_008343385.1:9408988-9421297 GCF_000622305.1 Nannospalax galili | reverse complement strand
AATAAAATAAACTTAAAAAATAAAACAAGTTCAGTGTTCCCCATGAGGGTGATGCCTACAGTATACCGAGAGCTCCTAAAGACAGGGACAGAAAAGACTAATAGCCTGATGGAAAACATAAGCCAGCTCTGAATAGTTTGCAGAGAAAGCAAAGCAACTGGTCTTTGATGTATAGAAAATATTCAACCTCCTTTATAAAAGAAAAACAAAAATGAAAATGCAATGACATAGTTTTTCTTTACCAGAAAACAGGCAAACCCCAAATCTGCAACTTACTCTGATCAGCAAGTATGGAGGAACAAGCATTCTTACATAACACTGGTTGGACTAGATAAATGAGAAACCTCTATAGAGAGCAATGTAACAATATCTAGAAAAGAGTGTATTGTATATAGATTTCAGAAATCTATCTCCAAAGAAAAGCAATCCCATATATATATATATATAAAGTTACATTATATGATATATAGAAGATTTATGGTTACATTATAAGCATTTGTGACATACTGAGCACTTACAACGGGAAGCCATTTGGTCTCTAAGTACCATTCTCATTACCCAGGAAGAAAACACACTAAAAAGGACTCTTAGGAGAATGAGTAATATCAAGTTTGCAGAAAAAAACATTAAAGAATATATATCATATGACTTTGAAATACTCTCGTATTAAAAAGTGCTGGAAATTTTTTTGGACTTTTTGAGACAAGATCTCACTACAACCCTAGCTAGCCTAGAACTCTATATGTAGACCAGGCTGGCCTCAGTCTCACAGAGATCCACCTGCCTCTGCCTCCTCAGTGCTGGAATTAAAAGCACGTGCCACCACACCTGATGCAAAATATTTTAGCAGTTCAATAGGCTCATATATAAAAGACAAAGAAGTCAGCTTAAATGAGTTACCACAATTTTAGAATCAGAAAGAGTCAAGGCTGAAACCCTATTAAATACAGAAAAGCCCTAGAAATTATGTTGATACTCAAAAAGAAAAATACCATAAAATATCTGTGTCCATTGGCAATAGATTGTGCACAATGGCAAGAACTGTGGCTTTTAGATTTGAGATGAACTGTCTACAAGAATACTTCATAGTTGGACCCATGTCTAGATGTATCATCCAAGGAGACTTACAGAGTACCACAACTGGTCACACACAGACATTGCCTGTGAATTTCCCAATTCTAAGTGGCACATCTACACTGCAACCTCTATGCCTAAGGCTCATAGGTCAATAATGAATATCTCAATTCTCATCAATGAAGCTCCCTCATGCAACAGAGGACCAGGAACACAAAAGATCACAAATGGTCAAAGTGTAGAGACTAAGAGTCTGCAGAATGCTGGTCCTTGGACAGGACTCCTATATTAAACTACAACCACAGGGGCTCAGGGACAATTTCAGAAGAAGGGGCAGAAAGATTGTAAGAGCCAGGGAGGAGGTGCATGACCATATTGAAATAGAATCCTACAAGCTCTTGGGACCCTGCTCCTATGAACCTACAGCAATGGTGTCAGCATGCACAAGACCCATGAAAACTCAAACAAACAAAAACCCAGCACAGAACAGGGGAAATGGACAGCTGACCCCAATGTTAGCTGAAGAAATATTGGCAATTAATTATTGCTGGGTGAGGAAGAGCTGATCTTCCTAAAGAGAGAGACTCTAGATAGGCTAACTAGACGTCAATAGATGAACTTGCACTGAGAGATGTCTGGGGACACTAACTTGACACAATAGGCCCTAACACAAATAACAGAATGTATGAATTCCAGTGGGGGGGGCACCTATGGGAGGGTGCCACTTATGGAGGGGATATAAGAATGATTAAGGTTGATTGAGATGTTCTTTATGAAATATACAAAAATTCAATTTAAAAAACAACACAATCAAGAAAACTAAAAATGGATTGGCTATTACTTGGGGATTATTTCTCATATGCAATTGGGAAAATGAGCTCTTAAAACTGAATACTGAGGTTTTCAGAGGTCAAATGCTATGGATCTTTTGATTTGCTTTAAATGCTTTGGACAAAAAGATACAATATGGTAATTGCTATTACATTCTGATAGGCTATCTAAGAACTCATTGAATTGTTTATTTTCTGAATGGCTGTTTAAAAATTTTCCCCAAAAAGTGAAAAGGGACAAGTTGCTAAATTTTCATGTATTCTGATTTTAATCAACATATATGTGCAGTGGTTCATAGTGATTGTCAAAATAGAATGGGACTTAGAATGGAAAGTGTATTATTAGGGTATTTCCAGAAAGGTTTAACTACAGAGGAAAGAGCTACCATAAATGTGGGTGTCACTATTCCAATGGCTGGGGTCCTGGGCTAAAAAAAAGATGAATGCTAGCTGAACACTAGCAGTCATAGCTTTCTGCTTCCTGACTGCACACACACTGTGACTAACTGCTTCATGCTCCTCCTTCAATGCCTTCTGCACTATGTTGGACGACTGTACCCTCAAACTATGAACCACAATAAACTTTTTTTTTTCCTTAGTACCTTGCCTTGGTCAGGTATTTTGTCACAGCAACAACAGAAGTAACATATAATATGTATATATCATATTCTGTGCATAGACAATTTTGCTTTTATGAATCCACCAATCAGTCACTACACTGGTACTGCTCCCAGCTCTCATGGAGCCTACATTAGAGCAGAGGAAGAAAACATTAAGTTTGTTGTGAAAGTCATTGTTTAATTGAAGTTGTGATGAGATCTCAAAAGAGAAGCTGATGCTGTGAAACGAGCGTTAAATACCAGGAGATGTGGCCTGGCTAGGGAAATGATGGTTAAGCCAAATGCGAAGCAGCCATATTGTTGCCCAGTTGCAACAGGATCTAAAGATCTCATAAGGAGACATGGCTGAACTGCTGGAAACAAAACAAGACTTAAAAGTTGAGGGGGGGGCAGCTTCCAAATGGGCCCAGAGGGCACTGGGGTAAGGAATCTCCAGGGACCCACACAGAGCCCCTACCATATCTTCTCAAAGCAGGAAGCTGGCTTCATGTCAAGCCAGACTAGACAGAAGATGTGGTGCAGGAGGGAAGCTGTATTAGGGATTCCTGTCTGCTATCAGAAGCTCTCCATTTGCAGATAGAACTAAAGGCCAGCTGGAGAAAGCTGGGGAAGAAGAGGCTTGGAGAAGCTAGGGAGGGCTCGTCCAGGCACACACAAACTTGGATGAAAGATCAGACTCGAGCTTATTTACAAACATCAGTGCATTACTTGAATTCCCTGAAGTAATACTTCTGGGGGAGCATTAACCATTAACTAGAAGTCCCTCCAGTTCACGAGCGTCTCCAGGAGCCTCCTGTCTCTACTACGGACTCTTACCGTCCTTGGAATGGCCAAGGCTTTTCACTTCTTCACCCTTTATAGATGGAGCATATGTGGTAAGTCTAAAGGAGACTGTACCTATCGCTTAACCCTTGAAAAAATGAAATATTTTTCAGGCCACTGAGAAGTACAGAAAGTAATATACAAATATACTTACTGATCAGATTTAACATTTTTCACATAATATGCTTAACAATAAACTCTTACAATGCAGTTTCAGTCTCTTTTACGTATGTATATATGTATAATATATTTGGAAGGAGAGAGAGTGAGAGAATGGTTTTGTGTATCTTTAAACCATTTCTACAGTAAACTACCTACATCTTAACATCCTGTAAGGAACAGCTTTCAAATTGTTTTCGTTACTTCGTATTTTTCAAGATTCATGAATATAGATTGAATTTATTTGTTTTAACTATATCCTGTTAAAGAAATGACACTGCCAGCTATTTCTCCTATGGATAGGCATTTTTAAATGTAGACTTTCAGATATTACAGACTATGTTGCTGAAATGGACATGCTGGCATTGGTTTAGGTGAACATGTACAAGAGTTTCACCAAGAGTTGTACTAAGTGGATTTCTGGACTTCAGTTTTTCATCTAAACAGGGCCCTATCACCCTGAGGTCTAGAATCTATCTTTTAACTTATTTGATCTTGAATGTGACAGAGAGAACCACCAGAATTGTTCGTGGGAAATAACACATTGTGGATTGGCTAATTCACATTTATTTGTGGGTTTTTTATACGTTGTTTTATTCTATTACAATTTTGCTAATCAGCCAGTGACTGTACTCGCAGGTTTTTTTTATTACTTGACAAGCATAGACGTTTACAAGTCCTCATTTTGCTAGTATTCCATCATCCTTGGATGTTTCATAAAATAAAATTCAGAGCCTCTGGAAAAATCCTAGAATTACAGCTCCCTCCCATCTTCCAATTTCCTACAAAGCTGCATATGCATTAATGAATTTTCTCTTTATAATAATAAGTGCCCATTCCAAGTTTTGGATCTTTAGAAGGTAACCAGCGTTACTACATGGCTTGCCTAATTTCAACCATAAACCACACATCTTAGTATTATAGCTGCCCTATAGGTCTCCAAACACAGCCATTCAAATGGCATTATTAGTCCAGAGCCTAGCCAAGCTCACCTGTAAAATTGAAACTTCAAAATTAATAAACATAATTTTCACTGTTAACATATTTAAATGGTTCCTTTCCATTATGCACGTGTGCACATTATTACTTGGAAAGACACAACAGAAAATAACCAAATGTGAGAACAAAGAAAACAAAAAACCAGTGCAAACTATAAAGTGATGAAGTTCTCCTGTGACTGTTCATGATTCGTCACTGTCTAATTTTCCATCCACAAAGGATGCAATTTTAATAATGTAATGACACTTTCATTCACATCTTCTTAAGGGAGATGTGAAAGCAAGAATGTTGCTGTAATAAATTCATTAAAATGTCAGTTTTATTGAATTGATTTAATTCAGTTAGTTAAAACAAATCAGTTTATCTTGACTGAGACCACCATTAGATCTTATTATCTTGCAAAAATATGAGCTGAGTTTCAGTCAAATGCAGCCGGAATAAGTGGAGTCTGTTTTCCATCTCTGCCCTCACAAGTATCCTCTAACTGACCCAGTATCATTCTAGAATGGGCCAGAAATCCTGAATTTTCCCCTACGCTGCATGAGCTAGATCAGAAGGGAACAACCCATAATTTGTGTATCTGTACTGTATTACTACCAAATTGAATAAGCAAGTTCTGAGGATCATGATGGGATGAGGTAAAGGGCACTTGCTCATAACGTGTATATTTTAGTTTCTATGCAGATGACAGGCATCACTTGAACATTTCAAAGACACAAAGATGCAGCTCCGTAAACATCCTATATATCAGGTGTTTGTATTGTCAATCTCAATGAATGAAATCAAAAGGGTTTTTTTCCTCTAAGAAGATTCTGCAGTTTATCTTTCCAGAGATTTTCTAAAGATGATATTTATATGCACTAGGTTTTGAGGGTCAAAATTACAGGTGAGAGAAAATTTTATTGCTAACTTGCACTTCCACTGAATCCCACCAGTTGATACAGATGTTTCAACTGTGGCTGAGCACTCCACTGATATTCATTCTCTGCATTTGACTAGTTGTGAGTTTCTGCATTAGCCACTATCCACTGCACCAAGAAACTTGACTGATGAGATCTGAGAGCTGCGTTAATCTATGGGTAGAGAGACCTGAACTTAGAGGACAGTTTGATACTATGTTCATTTAGCAGAATAATAGTGGTAGTTTCATCCCTAGGGCCTGTGAGCTCCCCAACCATGGGTTCTTGGCCACATTTACAGTAGCATGCCTTCCTGTTGATCATGACTTAAGTCCAATTAGAAAGTGGTTTGGTTACACTTATAACAATTGTGCCACTATTGCACATATGGGCTTATCTTGCCACAAAAGTTATTAGTACAGTTCATAGGGTTCACAGCTTGATAAGACTGTTGATAACTTTTTCCCCCAGTAGCCAACATAGCTCTTTCTGGTACTATGAAAGCTATCCAGCAAAGCTTCCAGATCAGAACCAACTTGATTTCTCCATGTTCTGTGACCAAAGCATGTGGTATCCTTAGCAATAATATCTTACCATCAAGTTCTGGTGGGCAACCAAGAGTAATGGCAATAGTTTGCATTGTTTGGGGGATCTCCAGGACACTCCTAATCAACAATTCAAGGAGAGATATCTCACACCTTGCACTGGGCTTTTAGTCTGGCAGCCTATGGCTTCCAGGAAAAGCATTATCCCCTGTGTACAGCAACTCCAATTAAACTCTGTTATACGAATATATATGTATATTTAGGAAGTTTATAAAGCAGTAGGCATCCATATGGCTTTTCAAACATCCTTAGTGTTAGTTACCCCTCTCTCAACCCCTCTTTCCCATCATAAACTGCATTTATATGTCTCTAAATGTTAATAATAATTAACATTTATTATGAAACCTCTGAAAGATGGGTAGAGATCTTCTTGTCAAGTAAACTGGAAAAAAAGTAACATAATATTGAAGATTCACAATGAATATAAATATATTAAAGGCTTACAGAAGCCCTGCAGTATGGGGCAGGTTTAAATACCTATAGGCTAGCTTTCTCCAAACTTGCACCTTAACATTTCCATGGAATATCATTTGAGACTGGAGTTCCAGAACAAAGCTGGTCAGAGCAGAAGGTCTCTGGTCTGCTGTGTCTTAAAAACATCCCACAAGGACAACCACAGCCCCCACATCTCTGCTATCTGTCCCTGGCCACAGGAAGGCATCACCCTCTGGAAACCTTGGCAGGGCAGGCTGGTGTTTCATGCTCCCAGGCCAAGGTTTAGCTTTCTAAGTCCCCTTGGGCTTCTTTGTCCAACGACTTGGTGTGTGGCCCTGTGCAACTTGAAAATGAGCCATTCAGATCTGATCCCAAAACCAGGGAGCAAGACATTTTGTTTGGAGTTTCAGAAAATCCTTGGAAACACTCCATACAAGTGGTTCCTCAATAAGCAATGAATCACAGACATCCATTATGGACAACTGCATAATAATAGAACAGACACATGTTGTCCTTATGGCTTGTTCTCCAAAGAGGAGCTAAATTGAATTAAGTTCATTCCCACACTGTGCTACTCAGTGTTTCTAAGAGTATGAGAAGCTTGGATATTATGATGCAAGTCACATTGTTGCTCAGACAAGTCACACTGCTAATAGAAAGTTAAACTCCTCTGTGGCCACATTCAGCATCTGGTTCCCAGCCTATCAACTATCAAGCCAGGCAGTGACCATCTTGCCGTCATCTACTCTGCCCACTTTATCCACCCAACCAAGGACCTTAGAACTTTTTAAGACGAAAGGCTGATTAAGCTGTTCATCTTACTGGAGCAGAACAGTTCATAAACTTCTGTACTTGACAGCATTATCTGCTTTTCCAATTTTGAGGGAAAGTAAGAATTAAGACAATTTTATAGTTGTTGCTAGTTGTTAGGATGTTCACAAGGATAGTGAATGGAGTTTTATAAGTAGGTTATATTTCTCACAATAACTACGTGAAAATTACTTAGATTGTGATAATAATGATCCAATGCTCGTATTATAACCAGTGAAATCGGTATGCTACAAAAGGGATGGATATGTACGTTTGACAGGTTTATTTCTAAGGCTATAGTTTCTGCATATAAAAAGAATACTAAAAAAGAAAGCCATTAAACTTCCTTTAAATTATGAAATTCTACTAAAGGTATGCTCTTTGAGGGGCTACAACTACCGTTTCTCATAGCTCTTTGTGAAGGGTCTAGTACTGAATCTGGTTTGCCCTTTACTAAGCTTCCAGGCTTAACATGTAGCTGGCCTGTTTCGGTGCTCAATAAATGTTTGTTGGCCACCTAACCTAGCAGAAGGCATATTTCTGCTTTTATAATGCCACTGAAACCTTCATTGTGGTCTTAATTTGTTTTCCTGTTGCTGTAGTATAATACGCTGGCAAAAGGACGTTGTGGGGAGGGAGTTAGCTCCCAGTTCCAGGATGCAGTTCATCATAGCAGAGAAGTTGCAATGGCAGGAGCTTGAGGAAGTTGGTCATATCCTATCCATAATCAGAAAGAGAGCAATAAATGCATGTGTGCTTACATTCAGCTTGCTGTCTCCACTCTCATACAGTTCAGGATCCCCGGCCCAGGGAATGGTGCTACACAGTGGGTGGGTCTTCCCACCTCTATAAATTAATCAAGGTAATTTCCCA
The DNA here is from genome assembly GCF_000622305.1 of Nannospalax galili. NCBI lineage: Eukaryota > Metazoa > Chordata > Mammalia > Rodentia > Spalacidae > Nannospalax > Nannospalax galili. The sequence continues at coordinate 9,413,171 of NW_008343385.1, read as the reverse complement.
CAGGCAGGCACGTAGGCCAATTTGATCATTAAGACTCTCTCCCTAGTTAATTCTAGATTGGGTAAAGTTGACAACTAATCATCACAGCCACTAACTTCCTAATGTCTAACCCAAATGGCCTCTTATTAGTCCTTGCTCTTCCAGACCTCACTATAACTTGGGACATTGTAAAATTAAATCTCTTCTCTTCTCTCAGCCTTCTGTACATGTCTTAAGGGGCCTAAGAATCAATAGCTCCTTTAGAGGAACAATTATAAAGAGGTGATCTTAATAGCACCCCAAACCCCAACTATAGTGTTGACTCTAAGGTGCTGTCCTAGTCCTGTGTGCCTGGCTTGGAGTTCATTCTCTTGAATTTGGAAAGAACAGCTATCACCTAGAATGTCCTGCACACGGGCATGAAAAGGTCTAGGCCACTAGCTACACAATAAAGTAATTGAGAAGAACTGGCTCAGGGATTTACATCAACTGGCCAAGCAGAATTAAATGCCACAATAAATTAAAATATCTACAGAAATTGAAAACAGACTGAACAATGGGAATGTAAACACCAGAGGAAAAACCCCCGATTGATTCAGAACTATTAAAAGGACAAACCTTAAAGGAAGCAGACAGGTGCAGCTGGGATGGTAGTTTGGGGCAGATAACAAAGGCTTCTGAACATCCAGCCTGGATTTAACTTCCTCATTCTGAAGAACAATGGATGCTTTAGAGAAATCTGGAATGATCAGCATGAGTGGCATTAAGGAGGTACAAACTAAGGAGGCAGAGAACTTCCTTCAGAGGAGGTGGAGGTAGCAGAGGACAGGGGAGGGAGTGCCTAGGTCCAGCAAACAGCTGAATATAAGGAACAAATGAAAAAGTAAGTAAAAAGGGATTTACAGGTTTTAAGTGACTGCGGAACTCAGAAAGGAACTGAGAATGAAGAGGATAAATGGGGAAGTGATGAGCTCAACTAAGTATGTCAACTTAAAAGTACTCACAAGGTGTCCAGGGCCAAGCAACCGGCAGGAATTGGACATGTACAAAAAACCAAGCCATGGTTTGATAAAGAAATGGGTGTGGCAGCTACATGAGGTAGAGGTGTGAGGGGATGAAGGGACTGAAATAATCCACCAATTAACTTCATTGAACCCTTACTCTTTAGGCGCTAAGATACAATGATGACAGAGGCATTGTCTTCATGCAATTTACTTTCTGTAGCGTAGATAGACCAAAGAGAAGAAGGCAGAATTTTGAAGAACATTGACTCCTACAGGACGAAAGGGAGAAAGAATAAGACAGCCATCAGGCAGAAAGAAGAGGTTTCAATATTGAGAGAAATACGGCAGAGGGAACCAGTATGTTATACTTAATCCATAAACGTGTAGGCCTTGACCCTGCTAAGCATGAAGATGCATCAGAGCACCAGGTCTACCTAGAGAAAGCATTCATTCCAGTAACAGGAAGCAAGGTAAACGTGTAGGCCTTGACCCTGCTAAGCATGAAGATGCATCAGAGCACCAGAAAGGGGTCTACCTAGAGAAAGCATTCATTCCAGTAACAGGAAGCAAGAGTCAACAAACTGAATAATCATCCATTGTCACAAGTACCATGTATAGGGACTGGAGCGATGGCTCAGCAGTTAAGAGCACTGGCTGCTCTTGCAGAGGACCCGGGTTTGGTTCCCAGAACCCACATGGCAGCTAACAACCATCAAAATTCCAGTTCTAGAAGATCTGATGGAGATTCTTCTGACCTCCACAGGCATTGCATAACACAGGTACACTTACATACATGCAAGCAATATATTCGTACACATACAATAGAAATAACAAAATGTTTTAAAAACTATTATGTGTAAATAAACAGTGGAGTAATGATGTTGTTATGCAATGTCCTCCAAAGGCTGGTCCACAGCACAGTATTCAGGACTTTGGGGAAATGACTAGATGATGAGGGCTGTAACCTAATCAGTGATGGATTAATCCAAGAGTGAGTTCAAATTCTGATGATATTACTGGTGGTGAAGGAAACTAGGAGGAAGGGCCCAGTTGGAGGAAGTAGGTGCTATCTTTCACTCTGCCTCCTGCCTGCCATGACAGGAGCATCTTTGCTCTACCATCTGCTCCCTGCCCTGATGTTCTGCCTCACTGCAGCCCAGAAACAACAAAGCCAAGTAACCATGGACTAAAATCTCTGAAAGCATGAGCCAAAACAAATCTTGCCTCATCTAAGCTGTTTTTTTTGTTTGTCTGGGCTATTTTATCACAGCAAAAAAGACAAGCTAGCACCCCAAAGCAGCTAAGGAAAGGAAGACGTACTGAGGCTGCCAGCCGAGACGACTTAAGAGAGCACACCGAACAGCTCTCTGAAGGTTTTCTCTGTATCCAGTGGGAAGGGTGTCCCAGGTATAAAGAACAAGCAAGAAAGGGTGCTGGGGTTTGAATGATTTGCTCCTATCACTCAGGCTGAGGCTTAGTTTCTCAATGCAGCAGTGTTAGGAGGTGGGAGATGTTTGGGTCATGGGGACAATGCCCTCATGAGTAGATTAGTACCATCTCTGGGAAATTAGTGAATTTTCAGTCTTGTAGAACTGGATTAGTTGCCATGAGAGTAGATTATTATAAAGGAGCTTAGTCCCTTGTGTGTTGACTCTGCATGGGCAAAATTGACATTTTGCTCTTCTACCTTGTATAAGACAGTGCATGGCCCTTACCAGATACAGTAGAACTATGACATGAAGATGTGTTTTCTTTATAAATTAACTAGTCTTTTGTATTTTATTATAGCAACAGAAGATGAACTAAGACAAAGGGTCAATAGAGGAACAGAAGGGAAAGAGCATGCCTGGAGACTGCTGAGCAGAGGAGAGACGTGATATAAGGTTGGGAAAACAATTTCCAATGACTTAGCAGAAAGGGGCATGTCATGGTTACGGTTACTGACAAAGGAGATAAGGGAGAAGCCAGAGCTGAATAACAATCAATAGAATTTGTAGATATAGATTATCTATGATGAAAAAGGGATTCAAGGCTGGGGCAGTGGCTTAGTGGGTGAAACACTTGCCACACAATCATGAAGACCTGGGTTCAAATCTTTACAACCCAGGGAAAGTCAGGCACATTAGCATGCATATCTCAGTGTTCTTACTGTAAGATGGAAGGTGAAGCCATGCACACAAAGAGACCCCGTCTCAAACAAAGTGGAAGGCAGGGACTGACGCCTGAGGTTGTCCTCTGACCTCCACATGTATGCTGTTGCACACACCTGCCCACATGCACAAAGAAAAAAAAAAAACAGGAAAGATGTCTATTGAAAAAGCACGTGGTGGGAAGTGCTGCTGTTTATTTTGCTGTGAAAGAATGGAAACATAGATCAGCAGGACAAACAGCTCCATTTTGACACAGAAACTTTAGGATGACTAATGAGTATTAGCTGGATTACTAAAACAGCGTGGTTCTTTGGGGTTGGAGGACTAATGAGGAGGCCACTTTCCAGGCAGATTGTTCAGTGGTCACTCTGGAGTCCTATTCTCACAGACATTTCCCAGCAGCCCCTGAAGAACATCTCTGTGAAGGATCCAATTGTTAGACTGGCATGTACCCAGCTCTGGAGTCTTCAATATTCATGTGAACTCTCAAGACAGGCCTAACTCGTCACATGCCCATTCTAGTAGCTGAGGACAAGGTGGGGCACAAAGGGAGCTAGGCAAGTTATGCAGGGTCTATTACCAGAAAGAAGGTGGGTAGACATGCCACACAATGAAAATAGCCATCACAAACAGGAAAATTGGTCTGTTCTTGCCACATGACTATTTTTCCCCTAAAGTTCTCTGTGCTATGTAAGATCAAGTCAGTTAAAATTTCAGAGTGAACACACACACACAAAAAGGGCACAAAGGGAGCTAGGCAAGTTATGCAGGGTCTATTACCAGAAAGAAGGTGGGTAGACATGCCACACAATGAAAATAGCCATCACAAACAGGAAAATTGGTCTGTTCTTGCCACATGACTATTTTTCCCCTAAAGTTCTCTGTGCTATGTAAGATCAAGTCAGTTAAAATTTCAGAGTGAACACACACACACAAAAAACAAATTTTTAAAATGTATTATATTTGAGGAAAAAGCATAAAAATTTACATCATTGTTAATTAGTAGAGGTGATAAACATTACCATTGAAATATACCTGATGACTTTGAAG
>NW_008343385.1:9348598-9408873 GCF_000622305.1 Nannospalax galili | reverse complement strand
CAATACATTCTAAAATGAAATGGGAGATCTTTTTTAAAGGCCAAAAACTCATCCAATTTTACGTCTTACAGGGCTTATACTGAGTTCAATATTGTATAACTGTATTAATTCAACTGTGAACCTAGAAACTTATAGCCACTTGTGAAAGAGATATACTCTTGCTCTGGAGTATGTTATTGAATATGTTAAAGCTGTAATGAAATGCTTCTTCTAATCATGTAGTTATTAAAATTTTTAAAAAATAATAATAAAAAATTTGAAAAAAGGGAAACAGTTGTATATTCAAGTTATGTGAAATGCATAGAGACAGAACATGGACCAGGGAAGGAAGAGGGTGGGAATGTACTGTGCTTATCTAATACTAATTTCCTTTCAGGCGACAAACATATTTGAATTAAGGAGTCAGTGGTAGTACCACATTGTGAAAAAAAAAAATTCAGAATGAATGGGGAGGAGGACTCCTCACAAGGCCCCACCCTTAGCTGAGAGCTAGTGGTAGTTAATGGCTACTGGGGGAGGGGATGTGTCCGCTAGTAGGTTTTCCATGCTCCAGTAGATGGTCCTATACCATGCGCACACAGGCAGCACTAACTAGACTCTGAGGGTTAAAGAAAGGTCATGAAACTGAGAGGGAGACATGTTGGGGGGCAGCGTCTGGGAGGAGCTAGAGGGGAGAGTGGGGGGGTGATATGATCAAAATACATTGTATATATATATGAAATTCTCAAAGAATAATTTTAAAGTATATTTTTAAAAGTTCTCTGTGCTAAAACATTAGAAAAATGTATTTTATTTTATTAAGGACAAAAACTACATCAATAAAATGTTAGCAGCGTGTGGGAATCTCTTTGCCAAAATAGGGCTTCTTTGATGGCAGAGCCAGTTGGCCACCCCTAAGCAATTCCTGCTCAGTTAGGAAGGCTGAGTAATAAATTGCTTACTTGATCTAAACATTCATTCATTTCCTCATTAAGCAAGTATATCTTACCTATCTTACTATGTTCTGGGAGATGTGGGGGTCTATAACATTGTATAAAGCAAATTCTCTAACCCTATGGATTGGGTGTGAACACAAACAGTAAAAAGTAGATTTGGGTTACATGTCTGTGCTGGTTAGTTTTGCCAGCTTGACACAAACTAGAAACACCTGGGAAGAGGGACCCTCAGTTGGGGAATTTCCTTCATCAGATTGGCCTGTGGCCATGTCTGTGAGGCATTTTCATAACTGCTAATTGATGTAGGAGGGCCCAGCCCTCTGTAGGTATTGCCACCCCTGGGAAGGCGGGCCTGGGTCCGATAAGAAAGATAGCTGAGCAAACCAGGAAGAAGCGGGCCAGTAAGCAGCATTGATCTCTTGTTCTAGTTCCTTCCTCCAAGTGCCTGCCTCCATGTTGCTGCCTTGACTTCCCTTGATGGACTGTGAGCTATAAGCCAAATAGAACTTTCTTTTCCTAGTTGTTTTTGGTCAGTGTTTTATCACAACAACAGAAAACAAACAAGCCCAAGGAGCCTGGCTGTGATAACTGAAGGATTAACTCTGCATTAAGGCAGAGGAAAAGAAAGACAGAACAGAATAGCTTTTGCCAAAATCAAGAGACAGGAAGCTACAGGTAGGATTGTAAAATAGCCAAACATCAGTGGAGCGGAATTCTAAATTTGTGTGACAAAATAGGATCTAGGAGGTTGAAAGTCAGGTGAGGAGAAGGCCTTGAATATCAGGTTCAAAGGTCTGGATTTGACAGGCTCTGTCTTGGGCATTTGACTAAGGAATGGAACGAGCCAAGCAGTGCCTGAGGAAGATTGACTTGGTGAGGCTGGCAGAGCATTTAGAGGAGGAACTGGAGGAGCAAAGCAGCAGCTCCACGCCTGAGCAGAGAGCTGAACTAGCAAGAAGACGGCAGCGCTAGGTGAGGAAGGATGGACGGGGGCTGCGGAAATGCTGCGTGGGTAAAGTGCTGCCACGCAGACATGAGGACCTGAATGTGGATCCCAGCACCCATGTAAAAAGCTAGGCACCGTAGCATGCACTTGCAATCCCAGTCCTGGGGAGGCAGACAGGAGGAACCCTGGTGCTTACCTGCCAGCCATTCCAGCCAATCAGTGAGCTCTTGGTTCAGTGAGAGGCCAACAAGATCAGTGTGTATCCCAACAGGCAGCACTAATTGAACTCAGTGCGTTACAAGGGAAAAAGGAATGGACATGAAAGTTGGAGAGGGACATGTTGAGGGATATGGGGGTGTTAGAGGGAGGAGTTGGGGTGAATATAATCAATGTGTGCATGTATGAAGTTCTCAAAGAATAAATAAAAGATGAAAAAGAAAAGAGAAAAGAGAGTCATCAAAGTCTGAGGTCAAATTTGAAGCCTCTGAGGAAGAAACAAAGTGCTGCTGTGAAACAGGTCAGGAGATCTAGGAAGGCATAGTTCGCTGGCCTTAGGCTAGCTCACTGAGTGAGACCCAGGAGATAAGCAAGCAAGCAGGCTTTCAGCAGTGAGGGAGCATGTGGAATGAGAATCAGGAAAGCCTCTTGGATGGGGGGCCACCACCTCCAGATGTCGTTGGCTATGTGGTACAGATCAGTTTGGGGGCAGAAAGTGTGAGGGGGAGCTGAGATCCTAGCCATTGTAACCATATGTAGATGTCAGAATAGTGACAAGTCAGAGTGAGAGTCTGAGGATCAGAGAGTTACAGACAGGAAATGATTGTGTCAAAAGCCCCAAACTGGTCAACCAAATATTTCATGCTTTTAAACCTGGCTTAAGAGAAACAATCATCTCATGACAAATTGGACACATAGCCTTCATCTTTACTCAACTCCAAGGTATAGACTCTCCCACTAAGGGGAGCCCTGTGATACCAGCCAGGAAGCACATTTGCAAATGAATCATTGGGCCCTGGCATTTTTACATTCTTCTCCAGCCATCAGGGTCTCCCTGCTTTGGGGCCCCTTTCTCCTCTCCTCAGAGTCATCCTCTGGGACTTGGAAGTAAGGAGTCCATTGATCCTAAACGGAAGTTCAGATGAAGAGCTTGTAGGGATGAATTACTTAAGGAAAGATTGAATTTTGGGTAGGAAAATTAGAAAACTACGTCAGACTCTCTGTCTCCCCCCACTCTCTCTCATTTGTACTGAAAATACAAATTAAAAGGAAAACTAAGATACAAAATCAATGATGTCAGAGACTCAGTAAGCTCCATTTTCTCATTCAGAAGCTTGCATGGGACAGTCTACGTAGATTGCCTGCCTTCATGAAGAACTGAATGAAAGTCATGTATTTCTAGAAAAAAAAAATATATATATATACTGATTTTAGAAGATGTATAAAACAAAATGAAAGCCAGGCATGGTGGCATGTGCCTTTAGTCCCAGCACTTGGGAGGCAGAGGCAGGACGGATCTTTGTGGGTTCAAGGCCAGCTTGGTCTACATAGTGAGTTCTAGGCCAGCTGCAGCTACAGGGAGCAGCAAAAAAAAAAAAAAAAAAAAGATTGAAAGAAAAGAAGCATATCATGTTATCCCAAATTCCCTTGCAGCCATCCCTCTGCATACATAGATGACCTTTGTGCTCCTGGGGGAAGAGATGGCTCTTCTGCCTCTTCCCCTTCTTTGTGAGAGCACTCAACCCATCAGAGGAACCCCCCCAGGACCTCATCTAACTCCATCACCTCCTGAATGCCCCCACTGTATGCACTATACTTAAGCATATGAACTTGGGTGGTGGGGGACATAGTGCATGAGGAGAGGAGTCCACAGAGAAGCACAACTTGGGACCCGGGGATGCAGCTGCCTTGTGAGAGCCATAAGAAGTGTTAGACTGAGAGGCTGGTGATGGCATGGGTGAGGAAGGAAGATCTGAAATGGATTTAGAAGAGCTGGGGTAGATTTGTTTTACAGAATAACTCCGATATGTTATTAAAAATTAATTGGCAATTTCCTCGACGAAAAGCTTAGAACAGAGGGTCAAGAAACTTGTTCAAGGAACTATTGCAAATCAGCAGCTGCACATCAGTCTTCTGCATTTGCAATTTCACTGGAAATGAAGGCTGAGAAAGGAAACTGAAATGCTACAAATTAAATCCAAAACTTTCCTTATTTTAAATACAAAGAGTTAAAAAGATACGGCTAGAATTTCAAAATCATGATGACTGTACAAAACTGGCCTTTCTGCTCTGTAAAACAGAAGAAAACAGGGCAGTGGCTCAAAGAATGGGAAGTGGTGAGTACGTCATGCACTGGGGCTATCTGAGGTTTGAGTGCAACTCTCCATTTTTGAGGGGTGGTAAATGGGATGGAGAGTGTGCTAATAATAATGATTAAAGACATAAAACCTCCTTCTGACAGGGGAACAGAAACTTAAGCGTTCATGAAAAAAAATGTTTGATATACTAGAGGTAAAAGTCCCAGGTTCTATAGTAGAACAAGGGGTAGAGAGAACATTAATGCACCTCTCAACTCTCATCAATGATGCTCCCTCATGCAACAGAGGGCAATGAACCCAGGGTTCAGGGACCATTGTGGAAGAAGGGGTGGAAAGATTGTAACAGCCAGGGGAAGCGGTGCATGACCATATGGAAATACAGCCTTACAGGCTCCTGGGACCTTGCTCATATGAACTTACAGCAATGGTGACAGCATGCACAAGACCCATGCAAACTCAAGCAGACAAAACCCAGCATAGAACCGGGGAAATGGGCAGCAGGCCCAAATCTTAGCCAAGCAACTATTGGGCAGCTGATTACTGCTAGGTGAGGAAGAGCTGATCTTCTTTAAGGGAGTCATTCTAGATAGACTGAGTAGACCCCAGTGGATGAACTTGAACTGAGTGATGTCAGGGGACACTAACTTGACTCAATAGGCCTTAACATAAATGACAGAATGCATGAAATCCAGTGCGGTGGCTGCCGGGGGCGGTGGGGGAGAGGGTGATGATGGGGAAGGGGGTTATAAAGAGGACTAAGATATTATGTATGAAATACACAAATTCAATAAAAAAAAATTTAAGTCCCAGGTTCTGACAAGGGAATTGAATATTCACTGAATCACAAAGATGAAAATCCCTCTGCTCAAAATGTTCCTTCTTCTGCTTCCATAAGAACGTGTCTCTGGTTTACCACATCTCCCTCTGATTACCAATTCTTTGATTCTTCATTCTTCTCCCATGCCTTAAATTCCATGTTCATTACAAACCTCAGCCTGCAAGAAATCCTGTACTTCATTTCAGCATTCTCAACAATACCTTTGCCACTTCAGCTTGTCTTTGTGTTACCACCCTTCTCAGTGAGCCCCTGTATTGACTACTTTTTATCCCTGTTATAGCCCAAACACACTCTCTCTTCTTAAGAGAGGAAGGTTTATTTTGGCTCATGGTTTCAGAGGACTTGGTCTTATGGCAGAGTAGTTCATAGAAGGCCTGGGAGCAGACAAAGGAAAATGTCAGCATTCAGCTTGATTTCCTCTATTTTTCCATCCAAGGCCCCAACCCATAGGATAGCATTGCCTACATTCAGGGTGGGTGTTTCCCCCCTCAGTTAATCCTTCTAGAAATGCCATCATAGATACAACAGAGGTGAGGCTAAACCTAGTCAGATTCACAATGCGCCTTGGGTAAGGCTAAACTGAGTCCGATTAACCGTCACATTCCCAAGGTCTTTCATCACCTTTCTTTAGCTGCCCTTCCAAATATGTACTTGGAAAGCATGGTCTACTGTTTCTCCTACAGGACACAGTGAACATCCTTTAGAGAGCGCATGACAATATGCAAGTCATCTGATCTTACCTAGGAGCGTCTAGATCTTCCTTTGTAAGCTGTGTGACTTCATTCTCCTGACATTGCATGAAGCAAGAAGCATCTTCTTGATGCCCTTCAATCAGATAGTTGGGGGAGCCCATATTCCGACTTGCAAAAAGCAGATAACACAAGTTGCAGAGAGAAAGAACGAAGCAGAAGGTGGAAAGAATTCCCTGGATTCCTAACTGCCTCCCAAGCCTGACTCTAATCCCTTTCTGACAACTGGCTATATCTCTGCCTATGAAGTTGCTCAACACCCTGAATCCCCATAATAATTTCCCCCTTTGTGAGGGTCCTCTAGAGAAACAGAACTGATAGGATGAATATACAGTAAAAGGAGATTTAGGCCAGCAAGATGGCTCAGTGGGTAAAGACGTCTGCTATACAAACCTGGAAACCTAAATTCAGTGCCCAGAACCCAAGGTGGAAGGAGAGAACTGGCTCCACAAAGCTGTCCTCTGACCTCCACATGTACATTGTGGCTTGTGGCCACACACACACCCCAGTGTGTGTGCATGCACACACACACACACACACACACACACACACACACACACACACACACACACACACAAAATAATAAATAAATGTTTAAAAATTCAGCTGGTTGTGCTGGCATACACCTTTAATTCTAGTACTCAGAGGTAGAAGCAGGTATATCTCTGTGACATCAAGACCAGCCTATTCTACATAGTGAGTTCCAGGTCATCTGGGGCTACAGGGAGACCTTGTCTCACACGCACACAAATATCCATATTTGTGGGCATGCCTCCCTAGTTCCCAGCCTCATCACTTTCATCTATAGAATCAGTTGCTAAAACTATTTCAGATGATTTCTTACCATATCTTAATTTGTATCTGTTCTTTGCCCATAAACAAAATCAACCTCCTGAGCCCACCACTCCCAGCTATCACAAATAGCTGGAGGTGGTGCAAGATCAGAACAAGGCCAGGATCTAGGCATACTCTCACACTGCCACAGACTGGGTGCCACAGACTGGGTAAAGGGAAACCTCAGCTCAGCTCCCAAGTGCAGGACTGACTCTCAGCCTCTCTTTCCCAAACATTGGATTACTATTAGTGCCTCTGAGATGGGGCACCATATGCCACTGGATTGATTTTTTTAAAATAGTTCCTTAACACTGGCAAGGAAAAGCAACCATAGCTAACATTTTGATTGCTTGCTGTGTGCTAATCACTGTCTTCAGCACTTTATACGCATTATCTGATTTAAACATTGTTAATTCCTCCTTAAAGATAAGAAAAGTAAGCGGAAGATCCAGGATATTTTGTAAGAAGTCTGCGTGGCATTGAGAGTGCAGCTCAGGAGGTAGAGTATGTGCCTAGTATGAACTGAAGAGGCCCTAAGTGTGATCCCCAGCATGGCTCCCCACCCATTAAAAAAACGCAGAAATACACACACTCTTCTCAACCTTTTGGCTAAGAACAAGTGGGAGAACACCAGTCAGAAGAGACCAGCAGTCCAGGCAGCACTAAGAAATGGCCTTGAACGTTAAGCAAAAATGAAAGACACAGTAAAGTAGGTAAAGGCGATGAAACGAAGATGACTTCCATGTGTTAGAAAGCGACCCTGGCCCCCTCACTCTCTCTAACACGGGTCCTTCCTGCTTCTGGACAGCCCCTCCTGGAATGCCCTTTCTATCCGTTTTCCCTCTGCACACCCTGTCTAGCCCAGGAAGCCTCCTCCAGGCCCGACGAGGTTCCCGTTCCCTGGCTGCCCACCACTTTCCCAGAGATCTCACTACTTGCTGAAATGCATAACCTCACACTGCTCAAGGTTGTTATTCAGCAATTTCGGTATTTGGTGTGTTTCCTGTTTGTTCTTCCAAATCAGCAAAGATTCCTGATGTCACAGGCCACGTGTTGGGTACGATGCTTCCTGAGTTCCATTCCTCCTTCTGTCGCCATCCCTCAGAAAGCTAACCAAGCGATGGGTATTATTTGTTGTTGACTCAAATCCCCTCAAGTGTGGGGAAACTTCTAAGTGACTTCTGCATGAGTAAGTTCTTAATCTTTAACTTTCTGTTTGTATTTGGCATGCTAGGGAGATCCATTGTTTGAAACGGCTTCCACAATTTCTGTTTACTAAGTATGGTTTGAGTTATTTCATGCAGACAAAAAAGAAAAGGCAATCATTCACTTCCAGAAAACAGACTTTATAGCATTATTATTGGCAACCATGCTGACACGGAAGGACTTTATTTTGGCTGAACTTTGACCACAGATTCTCCAAGTATCTTTGGGAGTCAACTTTACTCTCGTGCTTCCTAAAGCTGCTGGCCAAATCTCTCAATTTCAAGTAGAAATGGCCATGTGTTAGAACAATCAGGCTGAAAGTCCAAGGTCTGTGTTCATTTTGCTGCTTAACATATTCTGTAAGCAGCAAGGCTGGAATTCCCAAATGTTCCCCATCTGTACAAGTCCAAGCAAATAAAACAATTTCCAATTGTAATTAGATGAAAATATGGCCTACCTTCTGTCTTACTATTTGAATTTGACAGATGAGCAGTGGGAGACAAATGTCTTCTCTCACAATGCAGCATGAGGGTTTTCAGGCCAGAATCATCCCAGAATTCAGAGCACATGGCTCCCAGAATTGCATCCTTACCAAGACTACCCCAGCTTCCCAGGGTCTCTGAAACACCACCGGTCATTGAGTTTCTTTTCTTAATGATAATAAACTTTTATAGCACAATTTTGTAAAGTTATTCAACTTTCTTATACGAATTTGAATTCTGTCTACCAACTAGGTTTCAAGCAATAGGTAAAAACGAATTCTTATAGCTGGGTGTAATGATGAATTCCATTAATCCTAGCACTTGGGGGGCAGAGGCAGGTGGATCTCTGTAAAGGCCAGCCTGGTCTACATATCAAGTTCTAGGCCACCTGGGGCTACAGGGAGACCTTGCTTCAAAAAGACCAAAAAAACTAAAATTTTTTTTAAAAAGGAATTTTTATGTTCCTTTTATGTTCTACAACACTTAATCCCAATGCTTTGGAACTAGTGACTCAGTAAATATAATTGACTTATAATCAACCAACAGATTTTTTAAAATATTTTGCTTATTATTTTATGTATACGAGTGTACTGCTTGCATATATGTAAGTGCACCCATATCATGCAATGCCTACTAAGGCCAAAAGAGGGTGTCAGATCCCCTGGAACTGGAGTTACGGACAGTTGCTAGCCACCATGTGGGTGCTGGGACTCAAACCTAGGTCCTCTACAAGAACAGCCAGTGCTCTTCACCACTGAGCCATCTCCCCGGCCCCTCCAACAGATGTTTCAGTAATTTTCCATCAAATTTACAGTTTGTTTGTTTGTTTGTTTGTTTTCGTATTTTTCACTTTACAAATGTAGAGGCTACAACTGTATTTTAGTGTTTTACTTTAAAATATATCTGCTATATTTTATGAGACGATTGCCTACTTAAAAAAATAGTAAAAAACTAAAAGCTGCTGCCTTTCTACTGAATATGTTTGATTTTTCAAATATATTTTGAAAATTATTGAACAGCTCTTAAGGTCTTGACCCAGGCCCAGTCTCATCTTGGACAGCTTTCCTCCTTGAACTAACACTAGGTCAGGTGGACATTCCAGAAATACATCCTTACTTATAACCTGCAGGACTTATAGGTTACTTTTCTTGCTGTTGTCACAAAATACTAGACAAAAGCATGGAAGGAAGGAAGGAAGGAAGGAAGGAAGGAAGGAAGGAAGGAAGGAAGGAAGGAAGGAAGGAAGGTTGGTTTGGCTCATGGTTTGAGGAAATACAATCTGTTATGGCAGGGAAGGCATGGCTGCAGGAATGTGAGGTGGATGGTCATACTGTGTCCTTAGTCAGAAAGCAGAGAGAGATGAATGCTGATACCCAGCTAACTACCATCTCCTCCTCCTCCCCTCTCCTGCTCCTCCTCCTCTTCTTGCTCCTTCTCCTCCCCCACTCCTTTCCCCACCTTTCCTTCTGTCTGTGACCCCAGACCATAGGATGGTACCACCAACCATTTAAGGTAGGTCTTCTTTCCTTAGTTAAACCTCTCTGGAAATGCCTTTACAAACATGCTGTCATAGTTAGTGTCTGCTGTCAGCTTGACACAAACCTAGAGTCACCTGGGAAGGGGGACCCTTAACTGAAGAATTTTGTCCATCAGATTGGCCTGTAGGCATGTCTGTGAGGCATTTTCTTTATTGCTAATTGATGTAGGAGATCCCACTGTGGACAGTGCCATCCCTAGGCAGGTGGGCCTGAGTTGTACAAGAAAGATAGCTGAATGTGAGCCCAGGAACCAGTCAGTAAACGGCATCCTTCCATAATCTCTGATTCAGTTCCTGCCTCCAGAGTCCTTTCTTATCTGTCTTCAATGATGGGCTCTGTAAACTATAAGCTAAGATAAACCATTCCTCCCCCGAAGTTGGTTTTGGTTAGGATTTTATGACAGCAACAAAAACCAAACTAAAAGACATACTCAGAGGTTTGTCTGCTAGGGGAATCCAAATTCAGTCAAGTTGCAGATTAACCATGACAGCTTCCAAATATGGCAGTTCTCCCCCTATGCCTATAAATGTCCTTCATGCTTAATAGCATAGGCAGTGATCTGTGAGACAGTTCAGGTAAAGAACTATGCACTCACTGGTCCCCAGTGCAGACTGCTAGTGATTCTTGGGTTTCTCCATCTCCCCAGTGACAGCCAGTGGGACCCATTGCACGTGTGTATGGCACCCAACTGGCTTGATCCTGCTCCCTAGCCTCCTTTTCTTTTTTCTCTACTCTGCTCCCCTCAACCAGCCTTTCTTTAAGAACCATTGTTAAAAGAGTCTGCTCTTCTGAAATCCTCCCCTGCACTGATCTGGGGGCACAGGAGCCCCCAAGTCTATGTCTTCCTTCCAAACCAGCTCCACAGATGCTTCCTGCCCGCCCCCCCCCAGCCCCGCTCCTTGCTCTTCCTGTCTAACCCATGCTAGGAAGCCCCCATACTCCATCTTCTACCACTGTCACCAGGGCACCTGTGAGCATCAGGCCAGGGGAAGAGGCTGAGAGTGAGAGGAAAATAGGAGGAACTTTTCTGGGATGAAGAAAAATTCCTGGAATCTCACTTGGAAGCCAGAACAATAGAAATGGAATAATAAGGATCAAGTTGCTTTTCTCAGGCTGTGGGTGCATTATTGTAGCTTGGACATATTAAGTGACGTTGTGAAGACTGGTCTAGAAAAATGAAACTAACTCTTCTTTAAAAGTACATTTAGGGTGCAATTGCATGTCACTAACCTACCCCAGGTTCTCTTCTCCAGATTCCACTTTCATCTCTACTTTTTCTGGCTCATGAGTCATTGATTCTTACAGTTATCATTCACATCTCCACACAGATAACTCAAAACCTGAACCTCATGCAACATCTTCTCTGAGTACCAGGCACACGCATTCAACAGCCAGGAGCACATCTCCTGTATAGTCCAGGTTCCCAACTCAACAAGTTGCCCATGGGGATCAGCATCTTCCCTTCATATCATCCCAGGGCTGGAGCGCAGACACCTTTTTAAAAGGCATTTCCCTGCAGGGAAGGAGGTGGAAGGATGGTATATTGGGCACTTTTCACTATCACCACAGCAATCAACTTACTGTTTTATTTTAGCTCTCTATTTTAAAGAGTCTAGTCTATGATTGATTGACCCTGTTTACTTTCAACTATGACAAAGGATCAGAATGAGGAGTTGAGAACAATAGTCACTTTACAAGCCAGGGAGCAAGAACAAGGGGTGGGCTAGCCACCTACCTTCCCCTTCAGTGACCTAGAGACCTCCCACTAGATTCCACCAACTCACACTAGTGATACCTCAGGGACTAAGCCTTTAGCACGTAGGCCTTTGGGGGACTCTCATCATTCACACCATAGCACATGGGACGTGTCCACTCCTTCCTAAGGGGAATGGAAACAACTACCAGGTCAGGATTCTTAGCTGAGCTGCCAGAGAAGACTGAATTCCAATCCCCAGCTGTCATCTGGAGACAGGGGGCTCTTCCTCCCAAATCCTCTCTTCCTATTGCTAGTTTTCTGTCACCAAGACTTGACATCTTCCAAGCAGCTTTGAAGTCAGTTTTTCCAGCAAGCATTTCTTGTCCCTCAGTTATATTAGGTGTCTCTTGGCATCCTGGGCTTTTCTCCCTCCTATTCAGCACACCACAGGGCAACCCCTATTATTTAGCTGTATCTCACACTTAGAGCTGAATAAGGAAACCCAGCCACCTTGTTTCTATGCCTCTTGAAGTAATTGTCTTATTTCTTTTTTTATATTTAAGTCTAGGCAAAAGGGTAAGAAATACTCTTTTCTTCCTTTCGTGTAACCATTTTATTTTTACTTTAAATTCTCTCAGTGCTGAGGTATACTTCAACTCATCAGTCTTCACCCTCAGGAAACAAACCCCTGTGGTTTGGGGTTGTTGGTGATCTGGCACTGGTGTGCCTGGGTACTCTGGAATGGTGGTCATGTGGAGCAGTCCTTTTATGAGATCCTACTAATTCTCTGGAACTCTCAGGTAGACGTGACCCCCACACTACTCCCAGTCCTGCCCACACACCCCAAGACTAGGAGAGCCCCACCCTCTCTGTCCTCCCTGTCTATCTAGGACACCCAGTTCAACTTCCTCTTGTACTCAGGCTTTTAAAAATCAAGTCAGAAAGGAAGTGTTTGGCCAGCAACTTCTGCTTTCCCTCTGAAGCAAGGCCGAGTGTGGCTCCCTGCTTAAATGAGGAAAGAAAACGTTACAGGAAAAAAACAAACATCAATTCTTACCTCAGAAAATTTTGCTGCCATTTGTTCCCAACTGTGTCCAACCAAAGCTGCCCACATCTTCATTCCTGAAAACTGTGAATGAATATGTACCCTGCAGGGAGGGTAAAAGGGACTTTGCAGATGGGGTGAAGTTAAGAATCTTCATACGGAGCATATGCCTGAATCATCTGGGTGAGCCAGGTTTTTATAACAGGGAGACAGCTGGGTAGAGTCAGAGAGGAACCATAAAGATGAAAGCAGAGGCCACAGAATGGAGGTGTCACATTGCTGGTTTTGAAGATAGAGGAAGGGGCCACCAGCCATGGAATGCAGGCAGCTTCTTGACTCTGAGAGACAAGGAAACATAGTCCCCTCTCCAGCTTCCTAAAAGAACACAGGTCTACCAACACCTTGAGGTTAACCAAGTGAGACTGAATTCACACCTCTGTATAGTCTTAAGCCACAAAGTTCATACTAAAATTAGTTACATTAACTAGGTCAGAGACTGTAGGAAGCATCTTACACAGAAAATTCTAGAAATGTTTACACATTTGAATTCTCTGCCTCTTATAAGTAGAACTTGGAAAGCAGTTATTGTACTAGATGTAAAATAAATATAATGTGGTTAACTAGAAAGGATTTGTGAAGGTGGTGAATTTTGGCTTCTAAATGTGTTTTCCCTACCACCTCCCATGCAATATCTAGAACTTTCTTTATACACTGCTTTCAGGGTTTGGAAGGTCTCAGCTGGTAGGGGAAGACTCTTCAAGAAGAGTCCAGAGAAGGTCCAGGTATTGATAAAAGCATTTTTTTAATTTTTCAAAAATAAATTACTGTTAAACATCAGGAGACAACATCTATCCAAGTGCTGGACATGACTGGGTGTGGTGGCATACACCTTTTATCCAGCACTCAGGAGTCAAAGGCGGGCAAATCTCTGAGACTGAGGCCACCCTGGTCTACATAGCAACTTCCAGGCCAACTGGGGCTACAGTGAGACCCTGTCTTAAACAAACAAACAAAACCAAAAAAAAAAAAAAAAAATTACAAATTCCAGGCATGGAGTCTATAACAGGAATGGTGGGGCAGAGCCCTGTGCTATACTGTAACAGCAACTCCTACCAACATCAACAGGAAGGCACGAGAGATTCCTAGACTCTGAGGTCTGCATTTACCTGCAGTACATTGCTGGGAGGTGCCTGCACTTTGCACAACCTGCTTCTGGGCCAGACCACGAAGGAGAGAGAGGGTGAGAAAGCAAGGAGAGTCCCTGACTAAGCCTGGGAGATCCTGAAGCAAAAAGGACAGAGAAGAAAGACACAGTACAGGTAACATGGCTGTCCTAGCTTGTTTCTCCATTGCTGTGACAAAACACTCTGACCAATACCAACTTGGGGAAGAAAGGATTTATTTAGCTTACATAGCCTGGGTCACAGTTCATCAGGGAGCCCAAGGTAGGAACTCGGGGCAGGAACCTGGAGGCAGGAGCTATAGCACGGGCCACGGAGGAACGCTGCTTACTGGCTTGCTCCCCTGGCCCTAGCTCAGCCTGCTTTCTTATGCAACACAGGCCCACCTGCCCAGGGGTGGCACCACCCACAGTGGACTGGGCCCTCCCACATCACACAACAATCAAGAAGGTGCCCCATGGACATGGCCAGTCCAATGAAGGCAATTCCCCAACTGAGGCTCCCTCAACCCAGGTGAGTCAAGTTGACACTAAAGCTATCCCTGAGGACAGCAAATGCTAGTTCAGTGTCAGGAACCAGACCAGGTAATGCCACTCAGATGGTTAGAGAGTGGGCAGGACTTGGTACCTGTAATCTGGCCCAAGGCCGTGCATCACAGAAGCTCCCTCATCCTCATTCTCAAATGAGGTGATGGGGCTAGAGAGATGATGCAGCCATTAAAGGCTAAGGCTAACAACCAAAACCTCAAATGAGGGGCTGAAACCTGAAATTTGCCTTAGTAGCTAATCCCAAAGTGCCTCTGGCTTGAGTCTTCCAACCTCACCAGCAGATTAAACACTTACTAGTGACATAATTTCAGCTAGGAGAGATGAAAACACATCTCTTCATATGAAAAATCTATAGCGCGGTAAAGATTTATGTGGAAAAAATAAGTTTAAGCAGAGCTAAAATGGAAACTTACTGGAACAAAACCAAACATTTGTTATATAGGATTTATATCTAGCCACTATAGTTCAAAGAAAATATTTCTATTTTATGGAATTCATATTAAAAATACTTTTTTCTTTCTTAAAAAATGAAACTGGTACTGAAGACACTGGCTGCTCTTACAGAGTACCTGGGTTCAAATCCCACCCACATGGCAGCTAACAACTGTCTGTAAGTCCAGTCCCAGGGGATCCAACAGCCTCTTCTGACCTCCGTGGGCATTGCACGACATGAGTGCACTTACCTACATGCAGGCAATACATGCATACACATAAAATAAAAATAATAAATAAAACTTTAAAAAAAAAAACTGACATTCAGTTTCCATCCCTTCTCCTTGGGCTTTGGACTTGTCCCTCTGAGACTGCTTGAGAGTGCCTGACTTGCCCAAATCCTGCCCCATCCATTCCCCTGATTTGGGATCATCTCTAGTCCCTCCCACTACTGGCTATAGGGACCAGTCCAATCTATTCTCATCCTCTCTCCTTGGGCCTTGGCCCCACCCTGTTGAGGCTTCTGGAGTGTACCTAACTATCCAGAACTCCTTCTAACTAGCCAGGGCTCCTCTTTACTAGCCAGGGCTCCTCCTTACCAGTCAGGGTTCCTCCTTACTAGACAGTACTCCTTCTAACTAGCCATGGCTCCTTCATCCTCTTGGAGAGCTCCTGAGTAGCCTGCCTGAATCTATATGATCCTTCCTATATAAAACCAAAGGCAAGAAGCCCAGACCAAGTCACTTTTTATACATAATCAGAAAGAAACCAACAACATCAATAACACAAACAGAATCAAACTTCGGCTTGACAAAGACAGGCTTGAGTTTCATACCAAAATCACAAGCAACAAAAGAAATCCACATGCCCAAACCACAACGAAAAAACAATAATATAAAAAAACAAAATAATATGTCCCTACCCAACAACAGCAGACCTATAGAAGAGTTCTACAATGAGAACTTCCTAGAGGAAACCCAGGACACAATTTAAAAGAATACTCATAAGCATGATCAAAGAATTCAACGAATTTAAAGAACACACAACTCAAAGAACCCAAAGAAGATAGGAATAAACATCTGACTGAAGATCAAGAAAATACAAATATATGAATGAATGAAATGACAAAGGCAATTCCGGATTTGAAAAGTGAATTCACAAAAGAGATAGAAATACTGAAAAAATTCAGGCTGAAATGAAAAACTCATATGTGGCATGGTAAACATCACCAAATACATATGGCTGGAGAGGTCATAGATCCTAGAGAAAATTCTACATCTGTCACATCCTTACACAAACTTAATTCCTTACTGTATGCTAAACGTGGACCCTTTTATATACAGACAAGTATACCAGTCACCATTCATCAAAAAAGCTTCTTTTGCAAGAGACAGAGTCTAGTATAGTTCCACAGCTGGTTACACATAGACAATAAGTGTCTATGAGATTCCCAACCGCAAGTGACACATCAACAATGGAACCGCCACCCCTAAGGCTAATGAACATAGTGAAACAGAGGGTAGAGAGAATACTAATGCATCTCTCAACTCTCATCAGCGAAGCTTCCTCATGTAACAGAGAGCAATGAACATAAAAGGCCGCAACTGATCAAAGAGCCTGCAGAGTGCATGTCACTCAATAGGACTCCTATATTAAACCTCACCCACGCAGGGTTCAGGGACCATTGGAGAAGAGGGGAGGTGGAAAGATTGTAAGAACCATGGGTGATACATGACCATAAGAAAACAGAGTCTTAAAGCTCCTGGGAACTTGCCCATATGAACTTATAACGATGGTGATAGCATCCACAAGACCCATGCAAATGCAATCAGAAAAAAACCAATGTAGAAACTGGGCGTGGTGGTGCACGCCTGTAGCCCCAGCACTTGGGAGGCAGAGGCAGGAGGATCTCTGTGAGTTCAAGGCCAGCCTGGTCTACATAGTGAGTTCTAGGACAGCTGGGGCTACAGGGAGACCCTGCTTCAAAAAGACCAAAAAAAAAAAAAAACAAAAAACAAAAAACCAATATAGACCTGGGGAAATGGGCAGAAGGCCCCAACCTTAGCCAAGAAACAGCTGGTCACCGTTGGGTGAGGGAGAGTTGATATTTTTTAGGGGAGTGACACTCCAGTGGATGAACTCATACCAAGAGACAGCTGGATACAGAAACATGACTTGTTAGGATTTATGACATAAGACAGAATTCATGAAATCCTGTGGGTGGGTTATGGGGGCGTGCAGATAAGGGAGGTCTAAATATGATTAAAATGTATTGTATGAAATCACAAAAATTCAATAAATAATATACATTTAAAAAGAAGCTGTTCTCACATTAGTACAACTATAAATTTTTCTCCTGGGCCAACATAAAATTAGATTTTACAGAACAATTCTGGTTTTCTTTAGTAACATTTAGTGTGTGTGTGTGTGTGTGTGTGTGTGTGTGTGTGTGTGTGTGTGTACCCAGCACTGCACATGAATGAGGTAGAGGACAACTTGCAGAAGTTTGTTCTCTCCTTCCACCATGTGAGTTATCAGACTTGGCAGCAAGTGCCTTTACCTTCAAAGCCATCTCTCGGATCCCAACTCTGTTTTTAATATAAATATTTTATAGTAAAAAAATCTTTTTCTCTTTGTCAAACATGAGATTTTTATTTAAAGCCCTATATTCTGTTACATATCTTGAATAATTTTTTAAGACAGGGTTTCCCTGTAGCCATAGCTGGCCTGGAGCTCATTATGTAGACCTGGCTAGCCTCGATCTCATAGAAATCTGCCTGCCTCTGCCTCCCAAGTGCTGGGATTAAAGGTCTGCACCACCACACCCGGCTCTTGGATAATTTTTGATAAAGAATTCTGCTTCTTTGCCACCCATTCTAAAAACAAAGGGACAAGAAAGTCTCCAAGCCAGTGCCTCTCACATTTGAATTGTAGATTTTATTAAAATGTCAAATCCGGTCCAAAGATACTAATAATGAGAGCCTGACATTTGGACTCTAGTCAGCTCCCAGGTGAGGCCAAGTATGCAGAGGAACAGACCTCACTTTGAGAATCAGGAATCCCAGGGACAGCCATACTGAAAATGTCTTCTTTCCTTAGCTTATGTGCTCGGAATACAGTTGGCCCTCTGTCTACAGCTCCCACATCCACGTCCACGTCCACGTCCACATACACATACACATACACATACATGGATTCCACCAACTTGGGGTTTGAAAATAATTTTATAAATTTGAGCCTGTGTTAAATATGTATGAACTTTTCTTCCTGTCAGTATTCCTTAGACAATATACACTAACAATTACTTACATAACATTCACATTGCATTATACACTCTGAATCATCTAGAGATGACTTAAGCTGTACAGAAGGATTGCATAGGTTATGTGCATGCTTGCTCTGTTATGTAAGGGACTCCGGATTTGGTACTAGTGAAACCAATCCTCTGTAACTGCTGAAAGACCATTGCAGTGCTGTGTTGTTCATATTTTTAAACACATTTTAAAATATGACAATATTGGGCTGGAGAGATGGCTCAGCACTTAAGAGCACTGACTGCTCTTGCAGAGGACCTGGGTTCAATTCCCAGCACCCACATGGCAGCTACGAACTGTCCTTAACTCCAGTTCCAGGGGAATCCCAAGCCCTCTTCTGACCTCTGTGGCATTGCATGACATGGGTGCACTCACTTACATGCAGGTAATACACTCACACACATAAAAATAATAAATAAAATGTAATAAAATATTATTATAAAAAATTGGGGCTGGAGAGATGGCTCAGTGGTTAAGAGCACTGACTGCTCTTGCAGAGGACCTGGGTTCAATTCCCAGCACCCACATGGCAGCTACGAACTGTCCTTAACTCCAGTTCCAGGGGAATCCCAAGCCCTCTTCTGACCTCTGTGGCATTGCATGACATGGGTGCACTCACTTACATGCAGGTAATACACTCACACACATAAAAATAATAAATAAAAAAATATTAAAATAAAATAAAATATGACAATATTAAAAAGATATAAGGCCAGGCACAGTGGCACATGCCTTTAATCCCAGCACTCGGGAGGCAAAGGTAGGAAGATTTCTGTAAGATCGAGGCTAGTCTGGTCTATGTAATGAGCTCCCAGCCATCTGGGGCTACAAGGAGATCCTGTCTTTTAAAAAAATAATTGATTAATTAATTAAAAATAAAAGAATCTATTGTTAGGTTTGTATCTTTTTTATTCTTTAAAAATGTTTTATGGGGACTGGAGAGATGGCTCAGCGGTTAAGAACACTGGTTGTTCTTGCAGAAGACCCAGGTTTGAATTGCAGCACCCACATGGCAGCTAACAACTGTCTGTAACTCCAGTTCCAGGGGATCCAATGGCCTCTTCTGTCCTCCATGGGCATTGCACGACACAGGTGCAGGCAATACACTCATACACATAAAAATAATATTTTTTTTGTCGTTTTGAAGCAGGGTCTCCCTGTAGTCCCAGCTGTCCTGGAACTCATTATGTAGACCAGGCTGGCCTTGAGCTCACAGAGGTCCGCCTGCCTCTGCCTCCCAAGTGCTGGGACTACAGACGTGCGCCACCACGCCTGGCTCCAAAATATTTTTTTAAATTGTTTTATTTATTTTATGTTTATGAGTGTATTGCCTATATGTATGTAAGTACCCCTGTTGTGCAATGCCCTCAGAAGTCAGAAGAGGGCATCGAATTTCCCTGGAACTGAAATATATGGAAGATATGTAACAGAATATAGGGCTTTAAGAACTGTTGTTAGCTGCCATGTGGGTGCTGGGAATCGAGTCCAGGTCGCAAGAGCAGCCAGTCCTCTTAACTACTGAGCCATCTCTCCAGCTCCTTAAATGTGTATCTTTTAAGAATTATTTGTTCTTATTTTATGTGTTTTGTTATGTTTTGTTTTTATGCTATATGTTTTGCTTTCGTGTATGTACAAGTGCATCCATGCCATGTAATTCCGGAAGAGGAAGTCAGATCCCCTGGAACTGGAGTGACGAACAGTTGTTAGCTGCCATATGGGTTCTGGGAACAAACCCAGGTCGTCTACAAGAGCAGGCATTGCCCTTAACCACTGAGCCATCTTAACACCCCCCCATTGAAGACTAGATTGTTGGGGGCATGCCCTTGAAGGGTATATTGGACCCTTCTCCTCCTTCCCTCACTCCTCTTGCTTTTGTGACTGCCATAAGGTGACCAGCTTGCTCCTGCCATGGTACTCTGCCTCAGCACAGACCTAAAGCAACTAGGCTAAACAACGCTGGACTGAATTCTCTGAACCTCAGAGTCAAAATAAGCCTTTTCTCCTCTGATTTCTCTCAGGTATGACAGAAAGCTAGCACGTTGTTCATAGGGATGGGGATCGCCCTTAGTGGCTGTGGTTCACCATAAACACGTGAGCATATGTGTTGTCTTTTTTTTTTTTTCCGGCCCAGTGGTTCTAAGCCTAGATGAATGTTAGAATTACCTACAGTGCTTTTACAAACTACCAATGCTTGTCCATCCCCCACTTACATACACACCAGAGTAAATTTTTATTGGAAGGAAGGGCACCAGGTATTTCTCAGAAACTCTGCTTGTGACCCTAATACACAGCCAAGAAGGAGAAACACTGCAGGCCAGCTGCTCCAGGAAGAAGGCACTCCAGGTATGTGGCCCTGTGAATGCCGCTGCAGCTGTTAGCCATTAACTCTGTGCATTCTCACGGAAAGCTTAGTTAAATTATACAACTCACATAAACATCGCTCTTAATACCTTGTAACTCAATGAGGGTTCTCAGCAAGGGGATGATGATACAGAGAAACCCCAACTTTCTTTGATCCATTTAAGGAAAATAGAAAAGATTGTCAAGTTTCAATGCACATGGCTGCAGGGAGCATACTTAAAGGGGGGGTGTCCATTTTCTTTTCTGAGGCTTCAGTTTTAGCTAACAAAGTCTTGAAAAACTGGCAGAAGCCAGAAGAGGCAGTAAAAGTTTCAGAACATTGAAATGTCAGCCAAGCAATCCCTCTGCAGAAATCAAGTCTTTCTAGTGTATCAACATTGGTTAAGGAGCCAGCCTGTTTGGGTTAGAATCCTGGCAACAGCATTTTCTAACAAATGACCTTGGGTAATATTCTTGACAAACTTCCTCATTGTTAAAACTGATGATGAGGAAGAGGCTATGAGCATTTAAATGAGTGAATGTGCGTAATGTTTTTACAATGCTTGGGACATAGTAACTATTTTTATGACCATCTACCCTGTGAACTGAGAAATAGAACATTACTATTGCACTTTTGGAGATTCCATCTTCACTGCTTCAGCAAGACTATAGGATACAGATACTAATTTAGACAATAATGAAACAGAGTCGGAGGAATCAGAAACCCAGAAAAGCAAACTGAGGCTGATTTGTGGCACATCTTCCTGGCAAGCGTAAAACATCTGGGCTGATACTATCGACAATGGAGACCCGTTTGAATTTTTAAAGACACGATTACTTTTCAGTTTTAAAGAGCAGTGCTGAGGCTGAGGACATGGTTCAGTGTATACAGTGCTTGCTATGCAATCACAAGGACCTGAGTTTGGATCCCCAGTATCAGGGTAACAACTGAATGTTGTAGCATGTATCTGTAATCCCTGAACTGGGGAGGAGGGGACAAGTGGATTCCAGGGGCTCACTAACCAGCCAGTCTGGCCAATACAACACACTCTGGGTTAAATGAGAAATCCTGTCTCAAAAGTTAAGATGGAGAGTAATGCAGGGGGAGATACCCAAAGAAAATCAGCCTCTGACCCACACACACACACACACAATTTAGGAAAAGAACACTGCACAGCTCAAGCAAAGTTTGCAAGTGTCCCACTTCTTGAGTTGCAGGACTTCTCTGCCCAGAGAAGGACTCTCAAACCACTGATGTTTCCATTTTTCTGCCCTAAGAGGACTGCAGTTGAACAAAGCCTGAAGTCTTCATGTGCATTCTGAGAACTCCCAGCCAGCCCTGGCATAAAGTCTTTGTTTAAACATTATAACAGGTATTTGTATCATCTAAGTTACTTCGGAGATTTACATCCCAGTCCCCAGCAAGACTAAGGCCAAATCAGGAGAGCAGGCGACTGGCGGTAATGTCACAGATCATCCTGGGACAACTGAGAACCTGCAGATACCATGAGAATTTTTTGTAATAGAAGGGAATTTCTGGCCTGCTCCCAAGTATCTTGCAAGCTTAGGGTCAAGGAGTTTGTGGCTGAGATGTGGGGCTTGACCAGATATGATGTGGAATGTGAGAAACTCCATAGGCTGTGACTTCTTTGCTTACATGATCTCCATATGTGAAAGCCAGAATTAGGTAGCTGGGCTCTAGGCTTCTCCTTAATGAAAAGATAAAACACTCTTAGTAAAACAAATGTATTCTTTCCAACTGACAAACGGAAATCATTTGGGATGTGGAGTGGAAGTGGTAATAGTAAATTGTCAATCATCCAAAAGTGTAAAAGTTCAACCAATGCCACTCGAGTGCTTCCTGCAGGCTAAGGCCTGGGTTTTTCTCACTAAGTCCTCACCATAACCTCATAATTCCATCACATAGGTAATAATATGAACCTCATTTTTCAGATAA
This sequence comes from Nannospalax galili, assembly GCF_000622305.1. Lineage (NCBI taxonomy): Eukaryota > Metazoa > Chordata > Mammalia > Rodentia > Spalacidae > Nannospalax > Nannospalax galili. The sequence goes on along the minus strand of NW_008343385.1, from coordinate 9,386,517 downwards.
CTATATTGTGAGATTGAGCAGCTTTTCCAAAACCACAGAGCTCCAAAGGCAGGATTCAAACACAGACTCTAGAATCTCTTCAGCTGTGGTAACATGCAGCACTGCCCTGAACTGCTAGTGGGGAGGAGTTCTTCTTTACAACACAGAGCTCATCTGCAGGAAATCCAAACACAGTCTTGATTGGGGAGGGGTCCAGAAGGAGAAAGAACTTGAGCTGGGATCAAAAGGCTCCTAGAAAGAGTCCTATTGGAAATGGCACCAAAATAAACAGGAGGATTACCCACAACAGAAAAAGACAATTCGAGGTAGTGGAAACAAAAGCATAAGAGCAAATATTAGATCTATTTATTGAATATTGATACTATGCTTCTGTAAAGAAGTGAGGCCGAGCAAGTGGAAAGAGGCTGTAGCCTAGAGAAGGCATGAGAGTCTGAACTGGCTGATGGAGGAAGAGAAAACAGGAGAGAAATCTATGAGGCATTGCTAGGGAAGAATTTGGTTGCTATTTAAGGTTACATTTATTTAAGACTACGTTTAATTCAACCTTGTACTTGATATCTACCCCTATATCTGTAAACTCTAAAGTGATATTTGCTGATCAATGAAGGAGAAAAAAAAACGTCAAAAAGAACCGAAGATGGATGAGGAAGTATGCTGGGTAAAAATAATTCAATAAATACCAGGGGCGTGGGAAGAACTCTGAGGTTTTACACATGAGTAAATGGTGGAGCCGTGAACTTATATAGGGAAGTCATGAAGAGCAGCTGGTTTGGAGTCTTTCCAGGTTACCTCACATGGTTCAGGAAGAGGCAAGAGCAAATGAGGGTAACGTGATGCTTCTAGAGCTGTAGTGAGTTATCCATGTTGATGTTTATCTGTTCACTGAGCATTCTGGAGCATTCTCTGTACCACATATTCATTCAGCAAATATGTGATCATCTATCACCTATGCCACAAAGATAGATGTAAAAGATTTGTCTGAGAAATGGTCTAACAGTTGAACTAGAAGTGAGCTGAGTGCAGTGACACTGTAATCCAGGGAGGTGGAGACAAACAGATCCCTGGAGCCAGCCTAGCTGAAACCAGTGAGCCCCAAGTTCAGTGAGAGAGCCTGTCCTACAAATAAAGTGGGCTCACTGCCCTCTACTGCATGAAGAAGCTTTGCTGATGACAGTTGAGTGACGATTTGTATTCTCTCTACCCCGAGCTCCACTATGTTCCGTGAGCCTTATGTATAAAGGTTCCATTGGAAATGTGTCACTTAGGACTGGGCATCTCACAAACACTTATTCTCTGTATGCGAGCAGTTGTGGAACTCTGTAAGTCTCTGTCTGTTGCAAAAGAAGCTTCTTTGATGAGTGGTGACTGGTATACTTGTCTGTTAATATAAGCATATTTAGCATATAGTGAGAAATTACATTTGTCTAGGGATATGCCAGGGGTGGTGCATGACCATAGGAAACAGCATCTTACAGACTCCTGGGAACTTGCAACAATAGTGACAGCATCCACAAGACCCATGCAAATGCAATCAGATAAAAACCAGCATAGAACGGGGGATATGGGCAAGAGGCCCCAACCTTAGCCAACAAACTATTGGGAGCTGATCACTGGGGCAAGGGAGAGTTGACCTTTTTTAAGGAGTGATGCTAGGTAGGCTGAACAGGCTCCAGTGGATGAGTTTACATGGAGAGACAGCTGGGTGCACAAACTTGACTCGATAGAGATAAGACAGAATGTGTGAAATCTTGTGGGTGGGTTATGGAGGGTGCAGATAGCAAATAGGGGAGGTCCAAATATGATTAAAATGTATGAAAGCCACAAAAATTCAGTAAAAATACACATTTTTAAAAGTTCTAATAGTTGATTCTAAAATTAAATAAATAAATAAATATAGATGGGGCTGGAGAGATGGTTCAGCAGTTAAGAGAACTGGCTGTTCTTGCAGAGGACCCAGGTACGGTTCCTAGCACTCACATAGTGGCTAACAACATGCCTAACTCTAGTTCCAGGGGTTCCAGCGCCCTCTTCTGGCCTCCAAGGGCATTGCATGACACTGGTGTGCTTACACACATGCAGGCAAAATACTCGTACACATAAAATAAAAATATAAAAATAAAGCGAGGGATTGAGAGAAGAAAGAGAGAGAAGAGGAGAGGAGACGAAGATAAAAGAAAGAACAGAAGAGAGGAGGCAGGACTGGAGGGGGGAAGAAGAGGAGGAGTGGGGAGGAGAGGGGAGAGGAGAGGACAGAAGAGGGGAGAAGAGAGGAGGAGATGAGACTGGAGAGTCAAGGAGTGAAGTGGGACAGGGCAAAAAAGAGAAGAGGGAAAAGAAAGGAGAAAGGAGGGGAGGGCAGAGGAAGGGAGGGGAATGGCTAATACCAAGCCACGGCACCCTGCCATCTGGTCTCTCCCTAACTTTATTCTCTATCCCTGCCTCACTGTTCCCTCCTTAGCACTTAAGACAACTTATAGTTATCTGTCATTCTGGTTTCTGGTTTTTTAATTTCTAAAGTGTTCACTCTGTAAGAGCAGGAATGTGTCTGTCTTCATTACTAGTGCAACCCAGGAGCGTAAGCCTGTCTGTCACATAGTACATGCTCAATTAATATTTATTGAATGTTGCATAAATGTTAATGTTCAACATTAGTAAAGTTTTAAATGGTACAAGTCTGTGACATCAGGAAGATGGTGGAGTGAGAGATACAACCCTTTATCTACACACACAGACACAGACACATGCACACGCACATGCACACACCACACAACACCATACCAACATATAGACAGTTATCTATGAATGAAAATAACCTTGAAAGGTCTCAAGGCTCAATTAAGAATCCACAGTAGCATAGTAGAGCAAAAATATTTTAGAATAACTGAATATTTTAGAATAATTGAACATTGAAGATCACTGTAGAGGTCAGTATACATAAGATTCTGGAGATGGCTGGAGATCAAGAAGAAAAATGGAGGCTACCAGCTCACATCAGCACGATCCTCAGTGGCCCACCTGGCAGAGGATACTGGAATCTTTGCCCATTGAAGGAACCAACAACCATCCCTACAGAAAACCTCCCTGGAGGAGATGCCCTCCCTAAAGAAGGATCCACTGCCATGCAAGCCCCGTGACAGAGGTTGCTGTTCCTCCAGTGCCTGCACATACCCCAGATCCTGGAGCTGCTTTGCTCTGTGTGCCTCTACCCTGTGCTCCCACCTTAAACACTAAATCACTTCTGCTTTAGACTAGCTCTGTTTTAAGACTTTGAGCCTGGATGCTCAATACGTAGCCATGGCTTTGCCCCTTGCTCCACTTGCATTTTGTGAGTGTCCATACCTCTACCATAGGAGCCAGCATCACGAGAATCCAGACCCCAGAGTCACTGTAGCTGTTTGTTCCTATGCTCCAGACCCCAGCTCCCTAGATGTCCCGTAAGCATCTCTCCCTCACATGCCAGTACTAACGTAGCAATGGGAGCACCTGTGTTCCAGGTCTCCTGACAAAAATGAGCACTTTTTGTAATAATTAAAAAACACCAAAAAATTAGGTCTGGAAGGAATGGACTTCACACGAGAGGTCACATGGGACAAGCTCATAGCTAACATCCACTCAATGGTGAAAATTTAAAGCTATTCCTCCAAAATCAGGAGCAAGACAAGGATGTGAACTCTTACCGCTCCCATGCAACATGGTCTGGATCTCCTAGACAAAACAATCATGCAAGAGAAAGAAATAAAAAGCATCCAAGTTTGAAAAGAAAAATCTGTTTGCAGATGATATTATCTTATACATAGAAAACCCTAGAGATAGCAACACACACACACACACACACACACACACACACACGTGCACATTCCTACCACAGCTAACAAATTTAGTGAAAGTATAGATGCAAAATCATCATACAAAAATCAGTAGTATTTCTATACACTAACAACAGACTATGCCAAAAAAAAAAACAAGTTTTTAAAATCATATTTACAGTAGCATCAAAAAGAATAAGATGCTTGGAACAAATTTAACTAAAAATGTTTTTTAATGGTATACTTAAAACTATAAAACATTAGCAAAACAACTTGAAGAAGGAAAAAAACAAATGGAAAGATATCTCAGGAGGGTTGAAAGGATTAATACGCTTTACATGTTCATACAAGCCAAAACACTGCAGATTCAATGTAGTGAATAAAATTCCAGTGATCTTTTTCTATAGAAACTTTTAAAAATCCTAAAATTTATATGAGACCACAAAAGACTCCAACTAGCCAAAGAGAACAAAGATAGAGACAACACTCTGCTAGATTTCAAAATATACTACAAAGCTATAGTAATTAATAACAGTAGGCTAGCAGCCTAAGTTACATATGCCAAGGCAACAGCCAAGAACATATAGTGGGGAAAGGAAGATCTGTCTTTCTCTTGTGATTTGAATGTGAAATGTCCCAAATGTCTAACCAGTGGTACTGTTTTAGAGAATTGTAGAACTTTTAGGAGATGGAGCTTCTGCTGGAGGAATGGGTCACATGAGGTAAGCCTTGAGACTTTAAACCAGGGCCACTTCCTGTCTGCTACCTGCTTCCTGGTTCATCTAGCAGTGAGGAGTCTGAGTCACAAGCTCCCACCACCACAAACTCCACCACACTTTCCCTACTATCATGGGCTGTATCCCCTCAAACCATGATCCTGAATACATCTTTTTTCTCTTAAGTTGCTTCTTGTCTGGTATTAGGTAACAGAGACAAGAAAGGGAAACAATGCAGTTTTCAATAAATTGTGCTGGAAAACCAGGTATCTAAGTGCAGAATAAGATTAGGGACTTGCCTCAACCCATATTTTAAAAATCATCTCAAAAATGATTTTAAAAAACTTAACCAGAAGACCCAAAACTACCAAAAGAAAATATGAAAAGAAAACATGGGGAAAAACATCTTGATATTTTGGCTGTGATTCCAAATGCACAACAACAAAAGGAAAAATTCACAAATGGATTGTTTCCTTCAAACTGAAAAACTTCTACACAACAAAGGAAAGAACCCACAGAATGAAGAGGCAGCTTGTGGAATAGAAGAAATTATTTGAAAACTATACATTTGAAGATCTAAAAATATAAGGAATATAGATAACTCCATTAGCAAGATTTGTTAACCATCTCACCTAAAAAATGGGCACAGTACTGGGGCAGACACTTTTCCAAAGAAGACACCCAAAAGGCAACAGGGATGCCAGGTGTCTAACATTGCTAACCAGAGAGCTACAAAAGAACAGCATGAGATGTTGTCCCAACAGCAAAAGATAGCAAGCATCAGCAAGGATATGGAGAAGAGGGTCTCTCGTATACTGTCACTGAGAACATAAATTTATACTTCATTATAGAAAACAAGATGGAAGGCTCTAAAAATTTTTTCAAAACACCACTGCATAATCCAACAGTTCCACTTCTAGATATACATTCAAAGGAATAAGTCAGTATGTTGACGAGATACCTGCTTTTCACTGCATCGTTACAACCATAACCAAGAGTAGACTTGCCATGAGTACATCAATGGAGGGATGTCTTTAAAAATGTAATGCACACACAGTAGAATACTATTCAGTTCAAAGAAAAAGAAGCCTTGTCATTTGTACTAACTTGGGGGAACCTGGAGGACTGTGTAACATGGAATAAACCAGACACAGAGTGACAAATCTTACGTGCTATCCTCTGTATATGGAATCCAAGCAAATTGAACTTACAGAGGAGAGTGGAATAGCTGCCAAGGATTGGAGTGGAGTCGAACAGGAGTAGGTATCAGCCAAAGAACACAAAGTTTCACTTAGGATGAACAACTTCCAGAGATCTGCTGTACAGCATGGTAACTATAGTTAATCATAATGCAATGGGCCAAATGCCATAGCACACACCGGTATTTGGAGGCTGAGGCAGGAAGATCACAAGATCAAGGGCAGTCTAGACAATACAGTGAAATTTTCACAAGCAGTATTGATAATGATGATGATGATATATTGTGTACTTGAAAATGTTGACAGTAGTTCCTACATGTCCTCACCACACACATGTCCTCACCACACACACATCTTACGTGTGAGATGATAGTGTGCTAGTTTGGGATAAGCACTCTGCAGTCTCTTATTCTCTGCATAGTAACCAGTTTTGGGTCTCTGGATTAATCACCATCTGCTTGCTGCATAAGGAAGCTTCTCTGCTGAGAGTTGAGAGGTACATTCTCCTATGGATATAGCAATATGTCATTAGGAGTCAATTTCATACTATATACATATATATATATATATATGTATTAGAGTACATGAAATTGGGTGGAGGGTAATAAGGGGCAGTACAAATAGAAGAGGGGATCCATACACAACCAAAATACATTGTATGAAATTCAAAAAAATTCAATTAAAAAGTAAAAAAAAAGTTAATCAGGCATGGTGGCACATGCCTTTAATCCCAGCACTTGAGAGGCAGAGGCAGACAGATCTCTGTGAGATCTAAGCCAGCCTGGTCTTTATAGCGAGTTTCAGGCCAGCTGGGGCTAAAAAGAAACCATTTCACAAGTTAATTTTGGCTATTGTTCTAGAGGTCCAAGGTTGAAGGCCATGGTGGTGATGCCTTGGTGGCAGAGTACTGACATGGAGCAGGCTGTCACAGATGAGAGACAGGGAGCATACTCGTATGTATCTATGGTCTCACCTTAAGTCATAAAGACTTCACCCTGATGGCCTTGTCTAATCCCAATCATCTCCCACAGGAGGTGATGGTAAGAACATTTAAAGCCTACTTTCTTAGCAATTGTCAAGTATAAAATACATTTTCATTAACACTTCCAAACATAGCTAAATTAAGCCTCTACCATCTTCATATCTCACAATGCCATCATATTTATTACTTTATTCATTAACTAAACAGGCTGGATATTCTATATGTCAGTATCTAAGAAGGCTATAACTACTTAAGTAACAAATTTTAATTTAATTCCATAAATTGTCAACAGCCAGCTAAATCTACATTTTATAATATCCTTCTTTACTGTGTTGATCATTTTTATACATTAAATCAACTATGTATTTAAAGATAAAATGTAAAGAAAAAAATTAAAAAGATAAAAGAACGAATTTGATATTATATTGCAAACCATTTTGTAAACCAGTTAGCTTCTTTTGACCTTTGATTTACACTTGTGGTAAAACCACACTCGACAAACAGCAAAGCCAGACAGGCGATACCTTCAGTCGAGATGTTGGCCAGGATAGATAAAGGCTCTTCCAGACAGTAACCCAACATACTACTGGAAAAATGAACAGCAGACCCCAATTCTATCCAAAAGAATACTGACAATGGATTGCCGTAGATGAGGAACAGCTGACCCTCCTGGAACAGGGACCTCTGGCTGACTAGATTTACCAGAAGGGCAGACAGGGGGGAACGGATGAGGGTGCTGACAGCACAGTGGACAGTGGCAGGGATAGCAGAATAATAGTCATATGTATAGAGATTAGAAATGCATGTGAAAACGTCTCAATGTCAATTGCCTTAAAATGAATTTTTCTGTATGAAACTGTGTATTTTAACAATGAAGTGGAGATCTTTTTTAAATGTTAAAACCTCATTTAATTTTATGTCTTATAGAGTTAATAATGAGTAAAAGATTATATAAGTGTTAAAAAAAAGAAAAAAGAAAAAAAAGCAGATACAATTAGAAACGCATGTGCATTTCAGTGTCGATTGTATTAAAAATGAATTATTCTGTATGAAACTGTATTTTAATAATGAAATGGAGATCTTTTTTAAAGTTTAAAACCTCATTTAATTTTATGTCTTATAGGGTTTATACGGAGTCCAATATTGTATAACTGTAATGATTCAACTATAAACCTAAAAATTTACAGCCAATTTTGAAAGAGATGCATCTTAGCTCTGGAAATTGTTATTGAATATGTCAATGCTGTTATAATGAAATGCTTTTTCTAATTATATGGTTATTAAATAAAAAAAATAGACTAGAGCAAAAGAATGAAAAAAAAAAAAACCACACTGTGCAGAGTCAGAGAAAGAAACACACCAAACCAAACTACAGCATCATGGGCTTTTTCTTCAGAAGGTGTAACTCCAAACAGGAAGAAGATTGTGGGCCAGATATGGTTCACAAAACTCTCCAATGAGAAATCAAAATGGAATGTAAATTATTTAAACTGCTTATAGCAAACTATGAATGCTTTTCAGCTGGATATTTGGAGATGAGCGACAAGTGAAAACATACGGTAGCAGGCATGGAAATAATGTTGACATGTTTAACATTAAATAAAGGTGTATTTAGATCATTCTGGTCAGAAAGAGGCCTATTCTTGTGAAATGTATCTGAAAAATAAGGAATCAATTATTCTTGCTCCATCTTTAAATTTTTTTAATTTTAGAATATTGCATCACTTTCTTTAAGAAATAACACGATTACATTGGAAAGCTTTGTACAGGTTGGAGAATTTAGAAAGGGAGTAAATGACAAACTCACAATACAGCAACAGTGACAACTTTCATATTAGTGAAGCTGTGTAATATAGTGTTGTCAATAAATAATGTTCAAAATATAATAGTAGACATATAGAATTGAGAATTTATATTCTAAAATATAATTATACATTTTTTATTTGAGAATTTAGTTATTACAGCACTTTCTATTTCTTCTTTTAACTTCCCAGACTGTGATTTTTATCTCTAGAAGTTTAATTAGGTGTGTTACATTTTCTGTAGGGCATAAGTGAAGGTATACCAGGAAAGGATCACAACTCCAGCTCACAGGAGGGACCACAGCCCCAGCTCACTGGAGGAGACCATTGCTAAAGGTTTATAGGATGGAGCCCCAGCTTCAGGCTTGCGGGAGGGGACCACAGGTACAGGTTCACAAGAGGCAACCACAGTCCCAGGCTCACAGGAGGAAACCACAGCTCCAGTTCACAGGAGTCAAGCACAGTTCAAGGGAGGGGAACACAGCTCCAGGTTCATGGGAGACAACCACAGTTCAAGGCTGATGGGAAGGGACCCCAGCTTCAGGTTCACGGGATGTGATCACAGTTCCAAGTGAATGGGAGGAGTCACAATTTCAGTTACACTGGTTCCTAATATTTTCCTGTCTCTATTGCGCTGTCCAAATGTTTAAACTTGTGTTTAGGATAGAGCATTTCGGCTTCTATGCAGCAAACAGAGGCAACAGTTACTTGCTGGCTTGAATTTCTCACTAGACACATCAATATGGAAGAAAACCAGCCTTTTCTCAAGGAGAGAAATGGATCTTTCTCTCCATTTGTGGTCTTTTGTGGTCTTTTGGTTTTCCTTTTTTTTTCATGGTTAAGGTTCTGCTTGACTTTTTTTTTGGTAACTGTGGCCTTCACATCTTCCTCCCTGGAGGGGGAGCTAGTGATGAAGCATCTCGCCAACTTGGTTCTTCAGCCATTTTCTTTCTTGCTTGCCAAGTCCTTCCTTGCTTGGTCCTGGTGATCAGTCCTCATCCTCCTTAGGGTTTGTCACCCGGGTGATGAAGACCAGTTGACCATGGGTGTGCGTCTCAGTGGCCAGCTAGGCCCAGCCCCTGGCAAGAGAGGTATGCACTGGAGTGCTCGCAATCACCTCCTGGATGCACCGGCTGCCTGGCCATCACACCAACCTCCATCTTTTGTTAAAGCAGCATGTGCTCAATCCTGCAGAGGGCAAAGCGAGATCTGGGAATCTGTGAGTTTGAAGAGTAACATTCAGTTCAAGCTGTGAACTTATATTTTGAGGTAACAGCATTCTGTGTGTTTGGAAAATGTCATGAGGAATGAATCATAGTATCTGATTTCATATAAGTTAGAATCTGGCTGGAAAGGCAAGGTGAAATATGCAAAAAGTCAAGCAGTACACCAGGTCCAGGAATTTTACAAGACAGTACATGACTAAGTGACAGAACTTGTACCCTCAAGAAAGAGAACGTGTCTGTTAGTCACAGTTACACACACTTGTAATCCCAGCACTCAGGAGGTGAGGTAGGAGGATCATGAGTTCAAGGCCAGCCTAGGATGCACGGTGCAGTGTGAGATCTTAATTCAAAAATGTTTGATTTCAAGGAGAGGGATGATGTCAATGCTGGCTCTGAATCTTGAAGAGTGGCACTGCTTTTGTCATACTACCTTACCTCTGAGAGTCAGTCTCTCTTTGGCTAGAAGGGGAATGTAGAAGCCTGACTACCTCACAGGATCGTGAGAGGATAAAATGAGATCATCCATACAGAGTACCTGGCATTGGGTGAGGCACATAGTAAGTAGTCATTAAAATATTTTATTATGGGGGCTGGAGAGATGGCTCAGCAGTTAAGAACACTGGATGTTCTTGCAGAAGATCTGGGTTCGATTCCCAGCACCCATATGGCAGCTAGTAACTGTCAGTAACTCCAGTTCCAGGGGATCCAACAGCCTCTTCTGACCTCCGCATGCATTACATAACATAGGTGCAGGCAATACACACATACACATAAAATAAAAATAATAAATAAAATTTTTTTAACTATTTAATTATTTTATTTTATGTGTGAAAGTGTATTGCCTGCATGTAGGTAAGGGCACCCGTGTCATGCAATACCCATAGAGGTCAGAAGACGGCATCAGATCCCCCGGAACTGGAGTTATGGACGGTTGTTAGCCACCATGTGGGTGCTGGGAATCAAACCCAGGTCCTCTGCAAGAGCAGCCAGTGCTCTTAACTGCTAAGCCATCTCTCCAACCCCATAAGTAGTCATTAAATTTAACTATTGTGAGCCTATTGTCCCAGCTATCTGGGAGGGTGAGCAAGGAGGACAGCTTGAGCCTAGGAATTTGAAAACAGCCTGGACAATATAATAAGATCTTATAAGAACAAAAAATTACCTATTGTTAAAATTATGTTAATCCTTTTTAAGTTTTGAATAATCATTTATAAGGATGAAGATGGAGGTAGAAGACCTTTGCTGCAAAGTAGTAAAACAAGTGTATTACTTACCTTGATTCCTAACTTGAGGATGATAACCAGGACCTTGTGTTCAGCCCTGTTGCATTCACCTCTTAATCTGTAGCCGCCATGTGTGAGTACCTGTCCACCCCCATTTGCCAGGCTGGTTGCCAGATTAGCAATGCTTTCTGGGACCACCACTGCCTCACACATGGCATCTAGTTCAATGTTCGGATGCCAAGTGATAAGACCACTGGAGGAGGAGATGACTCCGTCAGCACCTTCTTCAGTGAGATAGGCACTTACAAGCGTGTGCTCGGGGCAGTGTTTGCAGAGCTAAGACCCATAGTCACTGATGAAGCTCACACTAGTATTTACCACCAGCTCTTCTGCATAGAGCGGCTCCTCACAGATAAGGAAGATGCTGTCAATAACTGTGCCTGAGAGCACCGTACCAAGGAGATTGCTGACACATGGTCATCTTGGAAATTCTCTCATTAAAGAGATCATCTTGGACTAATTCGTAAGCTGATGACCAGTGCAGACTTCAGAACTTCCATTTTTCAGAGTTCTGGAAACTCTGGGTTCACCTCCCTACTGATGGAATGGCTCTGTGTTGATTACAACAAGAACTCCATGCTGGAGTTTTACAGCTATAAATGAGTCCCACAACTCTATCTTCATCACCATACCACCCTGGAGCATTCTGATTGTGCCTTCATGGCAGACACTTGTCATAGAAACCTCTATATTGCATGTCCAAACTACATTAACCTTAACTGCCCAGTTAACTAGATTTTGTCTTCCATCACTGCTTCTCTCAGATCTGATGTAGCCCTGAATGCTAATCTCACAGAATTCCAGAACAACCTGTTCCTTTATCCTCATATCTACCTCCCTCTGGCCACATATTCTCCTATCTTCTCTGCCAGGAAAGCCTACCATGAGCAGCTTTCCATAACGCATATCATCAATATTTACTTTGAGCTAGCCAACCCGTTGGTGAAATGCGACCCTCGCTATTGTAAACACATGGCTTGCTGCCCATTGTGCCATGATGATGCGGTTCCCAAAGATACCAATGCCGCCATTGTCACAGTCAAGACCACATGTATCATCTACCTTGTGGATTTGCGCCCCTCTTACTTCAAGGTTGGCATTCGTTCCAGTCTCCTATGTGATATCTGGTGGGGACTCAGGGAAGAGCAAACTCTGTGCTTGCTGGGCTAACACTACAGCCATTGCTGAGACTTAGCCTAGCCCAGACCACAAATCTGGCTGGATGTATACCAAATGTGCCTTTGTTCACTGGTAATGTGGGTGAAGGGATGGAGGGAGTGGGGGGCTTTCGGAGGCCCCTGAGGGCATGGCTGCCCTAGAGAAGGACTGTTAGGAGGTACACGTGGATTTGTTGAAGGAGTAAGGTAGAAGGAAAAGAATACTAACCATCCATTCCTTTCAACCCTGCAGCAGGCCACACATCAGAGCTTCAACTTCAAGGTTAGCTGACAGGTGTAAGGTTTTTTTATTATATTGTCTTCACTCAATGGTAATCATGCCTGTTTCTTCCATGTGTCCTTGTAGGATGGTATCTTAAAGTAAAAACTTTAAGGAAAAAGAGAGAAAGAAAGAAAAGTATTGTAACTGAACTAACATATTGAAACTATAGCCAGATTGTGTTATTTGTTACAAAGAACTTTTCAGAAACTTATCAGCATAACTGAGACAAATCTCACCATAAATTTTTTTGCCAGAAGTTTGTGGCTTTGGGAAAACATTTTCTGGAGTTACATGAATATCATCTTCTTCTTCTAAGACACTTAAAATTCAATTAGATGTTCCAAAAGCAAGAGGCACGGGAATCCTATTTATGATTGCATGGGTTTTTATGAAAAACTAATTATCCAACGAAAAATTGTGAGGAATACAAAATACCACATACATTGTCTTCCTTTTAAAAGGCATTATGTAATTATGTAGAGAAAGCCTGTCCATAAAAAAGATCTAATCTGTAAATCAATAAAGGGTATATATCATTTTGTCTGGGAACCTCCCCTTTCTCGTGGTTTTTGCTACTTCCTCCATTCTATTTTTTTTATTTTATTTATTATTTTTACCTTAAGTGTATGCATGTATTGCCTGCATGTAGGTAATTGCACCTGTGTTGTGCAATGCCCACAGAGGTCAGAAGAGGCTGTCGGATCCCCTAGGACTAGAGTTACGAACAGTAGTTAGCTGCCATGTGGGTGCTGGGATTCGAACCCAGGTCTTCCGCAAGAACAGTCAGTGTTCTTAACCGCTGAGCCATCTCTCCAGCTCTTTAAGGTTTATTTGGTGTTTTACTTGGCATGACACCTGGTAGCTGGTTGCATTATCCATATGTAGATTTTACTTTTTGCATTCTATTGCAATGTACACTGATACATAAATAATATACAAAATAAGATCCTTAGAACAGCTCTGCACAAGACATACTGTAATAGATTTATACACTGGATCCCAGGATGGGACTAATTGGAAAAACGACTAGGCATGTTTGGTGAAGTGAGATAGCACATAGTAAAATATCCAGTTTGAAGGGAACTGGATCCTGTACAAAATTGGCAGTGGTGTTTCAGATGGTAGAACTTTTTTCACACTAACCAGTTTACAACTACACAAGTACCATTTAGCCTCAGGATATAGCTGTGCAGGGTTCTAACTTTAGGAGATCACCTTTTTTAAAATTTTTAAAAAAACTTTATTGAGAATTTCATACATGTATATAAGGTGTTTTGATCAAATCCATGCCCACTCCCTCCCCTCCAACACCCCTCCCCTCTGAAGAAGTAACCCTAAAATCTTTTAAGGATTAGATATAAGCTCCCAAATACTTTTGACATTTTTGGCCTTTGGAGCAGAGTATGCTGCTAACAGGCCCAAGGACATTTTGACTTTTAGCCAAGAAACTGGCTACATTTCTTTGGGGTCTTTTTACCCTAACTGGCCAGCCAATTTCTATCTCCTATTCTTATCACACCATCCTCTGAAGGGACTACCCAAATTGCCAATGGGGAATAGGGACGCAGACCACTCTGGCTTCTTCCATGCTGAACAAGGACGCAGGATGAGGCAATTGGAGTACCCCTTCAGTGGGTCCATCTAAAAGATTCCCAAATTGCATAAGCCAGCCAACTAGTCCCAGCCAACTAGTCCAGCCTTGGAAGACAAAAGGAAAATGAGGAAGAACCCAATAGAGGGATGCTTTTGGAAGCCCTTGTCAAGAAACTCCAATGGACTTTCATATGAACATTTGAAAATTGCCCTGTTCTGACTTTTTTTCTAGTTCCCTGCTAGAACTTGTAATGCTAATTACTCTTGCCTTTACTTCTCCTTCACATCCCCTATTCGTGATTCAAAGAAATCACCTTCTTAATACAATCGCATTAATCACAGCTCAGAGGAGAAGGAAAACATGTACAATCTCCAGCAGAAAGTCTGCTGTAGCCGGGACAGTGAACGCTGTGACATCAGGAGACTTTAAAACTGCAGCTCTTTCTGGGTTCCCCAGAGTGTATTCTGTGATCTTCTTCAGGTGGGCCTTCTCTTCTGGGTCAGAGTCACCTCCACAACGTCTGAGGTCCCATTCTGTCCCGGGATGCAGGGCACATTGAGGAAGAAGTCATCTTCTATTCCACAGAGACCCTTTTCATGGTGGAAATTTGGGGCACCTGCCTAAGATCCTTCATTATGCTCTCGTCCAGATCTGCCACAGAGAGTCTAATGGCCCAGGACATACAACCTTTCAGTTTGATCACCTCGTAGGCACTGTCAACATCCTTCCACTGTTTGTGAACATCCTTCTACTGTTCCTGCATCAGTGCCCAATTCTGGGTTGAGATTCTTCAGGGAGATGCCACCAACGTTCACACCACTCCACACAGGCACACTTGAATCCCCTGCTCCCCAAGGCAAGTGACAGCTTAGTAGGTGAATGCCCAGCCTTTCTCCCAATCAGGTAACTGAACCGGACTGAATCCAGATTGCAACCACTTCCAATAACTCAGTTTGGGGAAAGCCACTTATCTTCCAAGCCACATAGGTCAAGATAGCCACTCAGTTTAAAACAAGCAACTTGTAGTTTGGACTGTACTTCACAACATTAGGGATGATGAACTTGAAGATGTTCACATTACCCTGGACCAAACTGAGAGGACTCTTTGCCTCCCGCTGCCACACCCCAGCTGTGATGATGACCACTTTGGAGTTGGCAGTCACACTGTAGTCTTTGCCAGAGACAATTTTTGGTGTTTTATGGAAAAGGCTGCCATGCTGAGGATCCATCGTCTCTCCCTTCAGTTTGCCCTCCATGACATCAAGAGCAAGTTCATCTGCCAAGTCCTTCAGGCCAGGCCAACAGCACCAACCCCAACAATTGTAATCTTGTTCTGGAAGGGCCCGCTCTTCCTTAAGAAGATTCACAATCAGCTGATCCTTAAGGCTTGCCATCCTAGACTTGGAACTAAAAGGGACCGGGAGTGGATGATGGGTGGTGTCCAGGCCCGCGGCAGCGGGGAGCACAGTCCAGACACAGCACAGTGGCTCCCGTACCCTTCCTGCATTCGAATGATTTCAAAATCCATATCTGGCCCCTAATTTCCCTTCTGCATCTCAGATTCATACATTCAAGTGGTGACCAGAAAATACCAAACAGCCATCTTGCTGTCTGAGGAATTCAGAGTTAACCTAAGCATCATCCTCTCCCTTCTGAAATGTCATCAACCTTTCTGTTTTCTGTATTTTGTCTCCTACGTTTTCTTCAGCTCCGTCCTTCCTCTGTACTGATATTACCACTATCCTAATTTGAGCCTTGTTTTCTCTCATTTAATTTATCGTAAATCTGGCCAGGTAGGGTAGAACACATCTTTAATCTCAGTACTAAGCAGGAAGAGGCAGGCGAATCTCTGTGAGATCGAGGCCAGCCCGATCTCCATAGCAAGCTCCAGGTCAGCTGGGGCTACAGGGAGAAAAATCAAAATTATTTTCTCAAAAAAACCCAAAATAAATAAATAAATACATAAATTATTGTAAATCTGTTAAATTGGCCTCCCTATCTTGTTCTGGTTTCCTCTTAGAGGCTTTGACTATGATAGGAGTCTTCCATCTACAAATTAAGCAGACCTTTAATTTCCTTCAGTGTTGCCCTCCATATAATAACCCCCTTATTGACAAGGAAAAAAAAAACAAGCTCCTTAGCACAGCATACAAGGTACCTTATGGAGAGACCCTCTCAAACCTTGTCTAGTTCAATCATTCATTCGTTTTAGCATTCACTCGACTCATTTTTTTAAAGTATTTGTATCTTTATTCAATTAAATAAAAATAGGCCTGCCAGGTGTATTATATAACATTCACTATATACACATGCTTTAGGCATTTCAAGGAATTCTAGGTATGCTGACTACTGTTAGTAAAACATGAATGGTGTCAGTGAGGCCCAAGTGCTCCTTTTCACATTGCCTGCATTTCCATAATATGGTGAGAGGGACAGCTACAAGCCAGGACACTCATTACCAGTAAACCTTTGTGGGACAAGGGGGGAAAAATTACAATCTAGCATAGATTAACAGTCTCCTAACTGTAAATAGTATACTTGATGGTTACATTTTTTTTGGTGTGGTGCATACTCAAACTTTATTTATAGTAGAGAGATTCAAAAGTTGAACACTTACAAGTTTGAAACATTTAACATCAGTACTGTCTTCAAAGTTTCATGTCACTTCATCGATTGACTTCTTGGGTTTTTTTTTTTTTTCTTTCCTTAGTAAAAGCAGGTATTTTAATAAATATTATGGAACAAGCTCTACACTGAATTGTTTACATGTATTAATTCATTATACAATCACTCTGAAAGATAATAGCAAGCTAGATGTAGGACTTGTAGTGTTATCTACAATTCTGTAAAGATTCTGTTGGAAAAGAGAAGTTGGTCCTAAAATATTGGTTCACATATCTTGAGAGTACTTCTTTTCAGATAAGATCCTTGTTTCTTTTTTTTTCATGTACTCTTTCTTCTTATTTTATTTTTTATGGGGCTTTTGGCTACTCTAACATTCCTCCCTCTGAAGAGGTAACCCTAAAATCTTTTAAGGATTATCTAAAAGCTCCCAAATACTTTTGACATTTTTGACCTTTGGAACAGAGTATGCTGCTAAGAGTCCCAAGGACATTGTAAGTTTTAGCCAAGAAACCAGCTACTTTTCTTTGGGGTCTTTTTACCCTAACTGCCTAGCCAATTTGCACCTCCTATTCCCATCATTCTCTGAAGAGGTTACCCAACTTGCAGATAGGGAATCAGGACGCAGACCACTCTGGCTTCTTCCAGGCTGAACAGGGATGCTGGGTGAGGCAAGTGGAGTATCCCTTCAGTGGGTCTATCTAAAAGACTCCCAAATTACATAACTCTTATCTCTAGGGGGAAAAGAAAGTCCTTGAATCATGAATAGGAGATGTGAAGGAGAAGTAAAGGCAAGAGTAATTAGCATTACGAGTTCCAGACAGGGAACTAGAAAAAGCTCAGAACAGGGCAACTTTCAAATGTTCATGACAGTCCATTGGAATTTCTTGACAAGGGCTTCCAAAAGCATCCCTGGCTTTCAGGTATTTTGATAGCTGTTGGAGTGGTCAGAATCAGTGTCAGTTCCCTATCAAAGACTTCTAGATAGGGGGAGAAAACAAATTTGCCCATCATTTTAGAACAATAGCTGGTTGTCTCCCCTAGCTACAGGTGGGCACTACAGTAATGGAGACCAAGATTTGAAGTCTTACAACTGAGCAGCACTTTCTGGTTAGGTAAAATCATCAATGAGAAATAATTGTCTAACTTTTTATACAGACTTAAGCCTAATATCTGGGAAGTGTAATCCCTTGAACTCTTGAAGAAATATACTGATGACTTTACTCTTTGTTATACTTTCCTTTTGGGTGTTGAAGACCATACAGTAGGCCCAAATAAATCAATTTATTTTACACTTAAGATCATTTGAGGATCTGTTCCTCAGGGGTCACATGAGTTTAGGATGAGACCCTGGCTCCTTTCTTTTTACCAGTTCCATCTATGTGAAGATAAGTCAAAGGTCCTGCTCAACCATGTCTGGCTTCACTTGGAAGCAGGGATTAGATGTTTTCTCTGAGCTGACCCTCCTCTTTGTAGATGGGACACTGGTTCAAGTCTGTCTTGTGGGGTCTCCATGGCCTCCTTGAACAAAAGGACGTGACTCACCACAACAGTTACAGGACATTTTGAGAGATGTTCCGTAGTCCTCTGGAACTTAGTTGACCTTGGAGGGCAAGGGGCAAAAACTGTCCTTTAAGTCCCTCTGACCAGGTTAGTATAGGCCTCAGCATACGGCTGTTAAACCCCTAATAAGGTTAGTTCCACCAGTGTGGTACTTTTAATTATCATGTGCTGTGTAGATAAGGCTTGGGTACAAAACCAAATATTCTCAGATAAACCTTGATCAATGTTTTGTTTTTTGTTTTTTGTTTTTTTTTTACATTTTTGAGCATGCATCAACTATGGAGATACAGAACATTTCTATCATGCCCCCCACAAAAGATCTCTCATATCCCTCATAGGCATTCTATTCCCTCTCAGACTCTGCTACTGCTGACCTCATTTCTGTTCCTATAGAATGCCATATAAATGGATCATGCATTACTGAAGACACCTGCATCCAATGTCTTCTACTTAACATAATGCATTTAAAATTGATTCTTGAGGAACCCCTTTCATGAGGAGCTACTGGCAGTTAGTAGCTGCTGGGGAAAGGAGAGTCATTCTTCTTTGGAGGTTGTCCATGCTCCAGTGGATGGCCCACACCCATGCACATATGGGCAGTACTGTTGGACAAGGTGAGTTATTTTTAAAATGTAGAGGACATGAAGCTGAGAGGGGGATGTGTTGGGGAGTTCTGGGGAGATTTGAAAGGGGAAATAAAGGGTGGATATGATCATATTCCATTATATAAATGTTGTTACATGTATTTGTAGTTTATTACTTGTTAGTCATAGTAGCATTTCATTATGAATGTATCACAGTTTGTCTGTCTAGTCCATGGACAGACGGAGTGTGTGAAAAGCTGCTGGTTTTGCCTTCTTACTTTTATTCACTCTCCTGATAAAAGCCTTGCTGCCCTATTTTCCTTTAGGAGCCCGCTTTTACCCACTTTAGTCTTTGAAGTTCTCAGTGGGTTTGACTCTGTTTCCAAGAGTGGCATAGCTGTCTGGCCCTGTTGATTTACCTGAACATGATGCTATTAGGACTGTGCATTTTTCTGAGACTGTTGAAAAAAACTTGTCCTTTCTGGTCACTTGCTGGGAGTATAAGGTACCTGCTTGAGATCCATCTTGCCCCCATCAGCAGAAAGCCTACACGAGAAAGCAAAAGAAGGCATTCCTAAGTGAGGGACCAGGTCCTGATGTCAGAATTTGGGCTTCTGGATCCAGCCATACTCAAGTCCTACACTTCAATATTTCAGTTATATAAACTCTTAGGTTCCATTTTTATTTGTGATGATTTAAGTAGGAGTTTTGTCACTTTCAATCAGTTAAGTACAATAATGAACAGGACATTAAAAGAAATACTTTAAATACTGAAATTCTTTAAATGGTAAAATACTTTAAATGGTAAAATACTTTAAATACTTTAAATTGTAAAAGAAAAGAAATATAAGTAACCTGACAGTGTTCAGGAAGATGTAAACCTGGTCAAGATACCTTTAAAATATCCTGGTTCATCTTTAAAATGAATTTTACATTTAAATACATTTTTGTTTCATATCAATAAAAATAAATACTTTTTGTCTTCAGGCAAAATTAATCTCTACACCATTTTTTTTTAGTCTATGACTTTACTTACTCCACTTTGAGAATTACTTGTCATTATAACAGAACTAGAAACCATCACAGAATTGAATGTACAGGGTTGAGACCCAAAGTGTGTGCAGTTCAGTGTGAGAAATAAGCTTAGGAGCAGAAAAGCCAGGTGTAATCCTAGTATTTCCATTGGCTGAGTGACTCCAACAAGGTCACCTCAATTCTTTGAGTTTCACTTTCTACATGTGAAAAATAGACCTCCATGTCATAATTCTAACACATGTAATCTTTCATTTTCAACCTTAACCAACCAATTCCCATGTCACCTGCTTTGATAAGGACCACTCCAGGGAGAATAATGCCTATTCTTGAAAGAATTTATAAATCCATGAGCCCTGGGAGCTGGCATGGACCAATTCATCATAGCTCCTAATATGGGAAACTTGACTTCAAAAAAAAATACTTTGTACCATATACTAAAACAATTTGAAAAGCCAATATAATATCTTAAATACACTGGCTCTTGATTTTTATAAGCTCTCATAGACTCTTTATAGATAAAATGATGAAAGCTAACCTTATTTAGTGCTTAGATGGAATTGCTTTGATTGAAAAATACACTGAAGAGGTATTTATTACTGATTCTAAAAACCCTGGCCCTGTCTGGAACAATATTTTCTATTAGTGATAGGGGAGAAAATTGCCACACCAACAAATTACATGTAATTGATTAACACAAACAACAAAAATCCAACACCAACATGACAAGCTAGTATATTGCATAGAATTTTTTAAAAACAATAATTTAGAGGCCAGGCATGGTGGCACACACCTTTATTCCCAGCACTTGGGAGGTAGAGGCAGGTGGATCTCTGTGAGTTCAAGGCCAGCCTGGTCTACATAGCGAGTTCCAGGCCAGCTAGGCCTACAGGGAGACCATATCTCAAAATAAAAAAAAAAACCCAAAAAAAAACTAAACCAATAATTTAGACAAATACTGTCAAACTCCAAATTTAGCCTGAAGACAGGAAATCCTGGGCTTTAAATCAAGTCTAGTTCATTAGACCTGAGTATATAGTTCATTTCATGTACAAAATTAGTTGGGAAAAAGAAGTGTGGTTGCATTTTGGCCACCTTAGCTTTGGGTTGGAATGAATAGGAATGCTGAAGTAATAAACATATTGTAACTGTATCTAAACTGTGGTATTTGCTGGATATCATTAAAACATATTCATGTACAAACCCCACATTGCTCAACTATGGTGAGATGATCTATTGTAGTGCATTCTGTAGAGGACTATAGGAAACCAGAACCACATCCTGGAAGAAGTGAGCAAATAGGGGGAGAGGCTCTGGGAATGTGGAATCTGGTAAGGAAAGGCTGGGCATTCCCATCCTTGCACACTGCCCGGGCCACAAACAGCAAACTGGCTCACTCTACTTCAGAGGATAGAACTGGGACCAGGCAGGGAAGTACACAAATAAAGTGGGTTCTGACTTGGAGGATAAGAAAGAACCAGTAGGAGCTGCAAAAGATGACTCTGTGGGTAAAGTGTTTTCTGAGCAAGCATGAGGACCTGAGATCAAATCCCCAGCACCCACATAAAAAGCCAGGTGTGGTGGCGAGCACCTGTAATCCTAGCATGGGAGTGGGAAGCGGAGACAGGAGGTTCACTGGCCAGCTAGTCTTGCTAAATTGGTAAGCTCCAGGTTCAATGAGAGACCGGCTCAAAAAAAAAGGTGGAGAGTGATTGAGGAAGATATCTAACATCACCTCTGGCTCCTACACACATGCAATATTGACCTCAGGCCTCCACATGCATACACACATGCTCCCATTCTCACACATACTTTCACACACACATGAACATGTACACACACAAACACACACACACACACACACACACACACACACACACACACACACACACACACAAAGACGGAATAAGCAACCACTACAAAAGGCACATGCTGTCTTCACAGGCTGTCTTCAAACAGGCTACATTGCACTCCATCAGGAAGATGGAGAATTCGCTCATCTGGTAAAGTTGCATTAGGTGAACAGTGTGGTTTCTCTCAAGCCTAGGTTTGTATAACTTATTTACACATTATGAAGACAAGGGATTAAATAATATAGACACCAGTCCCACACAATGTAGTTATTTTCATAAACGTGAGGTAAGGCAGGAGGTGCCAAGGGTATCTTGTCTTACTATTTACCTTTTGCAACCATTGTTTCTGCTTTAGTCACTACTGCAACCAGATTGGAATTTCTATCTGGTTTTACTCCATTAGTGTGGTGTCTGGAGGCATGAGCTCTGGAGACACACTGCCTGTGCGTCAATTATATTTTTACCAGTGTAAATTTAAGGCACGTTATTTAACCCTCAAGCTTCAATTTCTAATCTGTAAATTGGGAATAACAGACCTGTTCATAGAGTAGCTGTGAAGATACAGTGGGGTAGGTAATATAGCATTAAGATTCATTTTTTTAATTATGTGTATGTGTGTATATCTGTGTAGGTATGTGCACATGCGTGGAGTTGCTTGTGGAAGCCAGAGGTGTCAGATTCCACTGGACCTGGAGTTCTAGACACTTGTGAGTTGGCCCATGTGGGTGCTAGAAACGAAACTCAAATCCTCTGTAAGAGCAGTATGCATTCTTAACTTCTGAGCCATCTCCCCAGTCCTTAGTGCAATGTTTGTGAAATCAGAAATGCTCAGAAAATGTTACCTTTGATCATATTATCAGTAGTATATGTATCCTCCTTTTCAACATATTTCATCGATTTTACTCTCCAACTTCGGCACTATGCTACTTCAGAGTTCAATTAGTCTAGTTTGTTTTGTGAGGAGTTCTACTTTAGGAATAATAGACTTGAAATCACAAAGTGGGACTTCATAAGCGAACAGGTACAAAAGGCTGTCCTGGGGGCTAGGGATGTAGTTTAGTTGGTAGACTGCTTGCCTGATAAATATACACAAGGCCCTGGTCTCATAGTAGGCCCCTATAAATTCCTGCCAAGTCGACCTTCATAAATCACTATGCTGCCATCACCTTAGTCTCAGTTGATAGATCAGAGTGACTGTTCTATGTATCAAAAACCTGTGAGGGAACCTGGAACAAAAAGCTCTGTCCCACAGAGAAGACGATAACTAGCGAAAAATCTAATTCTTCCTTTGGGGAAGTTTTCATTTCAGTCCTAACGATATGTCAATTAAGAAAGGAAAATCGAGACCCAAGGTGGTGGTGTACACGTTTGATCCCAGCACTCAGGAGGCAGAGGCATGCGGATTTCTGCGAGTTCAAGGCCATCCTGGTCTACATCGTGAGTTCCAGGTCAGCTGGGGCTACAGGGAAGCCTTTTTTCAAAAAGACCAAAAAATAAAAAAGAAAGGAAGGAAGGAAGGAAGGAAGGAAGGAAGGAAGGAAGGAAGGAAGGAAGGAAGGAAGGAAGGAAATGAAAGAAAAAATCAATTAAAAGCAGCTAGTAGGATGCAAAGTCTAACATACAGGGAGGGGCAGAGGGACCACCTATGGCTGAAGAATCACAGTGCAGAGCACAACAGGCTGTGTGAACTTATGCTCTTGGAATGACGTTACAGCTCCTTACAGTTAGAAGGATCTTGAAGGATAGAAATCTTCTGTTTGTCAAATTATACCATGATAACACACAGCCCAGACATGTATCTCTAGCTGTCTTTCCTTGACTTCCAATTCTGCTGTTATTTTGTTCCAACAAATCCTGATATACCTCCTTTCCTTAACTTTCCCCCATGTGTATTTACAGCAACAACCGAGTAGTTGAGATCCTCAAGAGAGTCAATGTGACTTGAGATCTAAAAGCTAAGTGTTCTACATGTTGTATTTAAAAGCTTTACAACATCCTATGCACTACAACAACTGGCCTGGCAAGATATGCCCACCTGTGCAATCGCGGCACGAATATTATGGGAATAACCAACCACTTTCTAATTGGACTTAAGGTCTGCTTCATAGGATGGACATTGATAGCAGGCTTAGGAATCTCAGGCTAGACACGTCATAGGCCATAGGGGACAGCTTAATATTAGTTTTCTACCAAACAGTTATTGTAGTAAACTGACTCCTAATGACTTATTGTTATACCTATAGACTAATGTACCTCTCAGCTCTCACCAGAGAAGCCTCCTTATGCAGCAGATGGTGGTTAACACAGGAACCCATAACTGGCCAATGTGCAGAGAACAAAAGGCTGCAGAGCACTAATCCCCGAATATGACACTATATCAAACTTCTGTCTCCCAAGACTCAGGGATCATTGCAGAGAAGGAGGTGGACAGATTTTAAGAACCAGAGGCAGTGGATCACCACAAGTAAACAGTTTTCTAGATAGCTGGTCAGTTACTCACATGAACTCCCAACAACCGGGACAGTATGCACAAGTACCATGCAACCTCAAACCAGACAAAATCCCAGCATAGATGTGGAAAAGTGGGTAAGAAACCCAACCTTACCTGAGGAACTATTGCCAACTGATGGTTGCTAGGAAGGAGAGAGTCAATCTGTTTCAAGGACTTGACTCTTAGTAGGTTAACCATGCTCCAGTGATAGACCCATGCTGAAGGACATTTGGGGACACAAATTATACTCTGTAGGCCTTGTTATATATAATAGAGTAAAATAAATTGAGTGGGGGGGTAAGGGGAGATATGGCTGAGGGACTCTAAATATTATCAAATTATATTTTATGAAAATTGCAAAAATTCAATTAAAAAGTAAATAAACCAAAGAAAAAGGGGGGGTGAGGAGAAGAAGCTTCACAACTAGTCAAGGGCAAAACAACCTAAAACCAAACTTTGGTTTAGGATAAATCATAGTATCTTTAACATTCAAATTTCTCAGATGTAAAAAGAATCCTTTCTATGTAATTCTGACCATAACTCCTATGAGATTTTACCTACATACATTTCGACTGATGGGAAACTTAGTCTCTCGTCCCTTTCAGTTAGGGACTGGAAATCATGAGTCAAAACCCGAAATGAGTATCTTAACATGCTGAATCTCAAACGACCTTCAAGCGTTAACTAAAGTTTTCCACAGAAGACTGAATCAAAATGAAAATTAATCTCGCATACACTCATGCATACAAACACAAACAAGAGAGAGAGAAAGAGAGATTATAAAAACCAGAATTAGATCTATAAATCTTTAAAAACAGTTCTTAACTTATATTTCATTTGGGTCAACTGCTCTGTCCAGTTGGGTTCCCTTATTTATCAGACTGCTACAAGACATAAAGGCAACATAGTGTAGACAACTGTTAAAGAAAGAAGAGAAACATTATTATAGATTATCAGAAGCACTAATGATAGCTACTGTGTCAACAGTGGAATCAAACTGGTAGCACTACCAATTGTGCAGTCATTTGGGAATGGTCTCTTACAAGAGACAAAAGTGAATTAAAAATTTGAGCATCCACCATCCCCCAGCAATGATCGAATGCCAATAGATTCTCAACTAGAGATGGGACTTCCTGAGCCCTCCACCATTGACGCTGGAATTTTAGTTGCCTTAACCTTGCACAGGTCTTGTATATACAATCACAGCTGATGTGAACTCGTGTGCAATGGCCCTGTCATTCTCAGAAAACACTGGGGGTTAGAGTTCATTAAAACATGTTATATTCAAGTACGAAATTCTCAAGAGTAAATAACAAAATTTAGCATCCTAATAATTAGAAAGAATGGATTTTCTTGTTTGGAGAGGTGACTTAGTCAAAAAATGCATGCTATGCAAACATGAGGATATGAATTAAGATCTTAAACACCACATACAAAGCTGTTGTGGTCATCTATGTCTGTAATCCTGGTGTTGGGAAAATGGAGACCGGAGGATCCCTGGAGTTCACTGGCCATCTGGACTAGCCAAATTGGTGAGCTGCAGGTTCAGTGAGAGACCCCATATCAAAAATAAGAGATTGAGGAAGACAACCAATGTTGACCTCTGGTTTCAATATGCACACGCACACGTCTGCACATACACCTGCACACACATGTGCAAACACACATGAATATGTACATACACATAAAGCACACACGCACCACAACTTTTAAAAAAACTCTGAAATGATGCACATGATGATGATGCACACCTTTAATCCCAGAACTCAAGAGGCAGAGGTAGGCATATCACTGTAAGTCTAAGGCCAGCCTGGTCTACATATCAAGTTCCAGACTATCCTGGAACACATAGTAAAATCCTGTCTCAAAAAGAAAAGAGAATTTTCAACTTACCACATCTAAAATAACATAACCAATCCTAATATACACAAATTAGAACTGTGTTAACGTAAAAGGGTCAAACAAAGCATCAATAAAGTTTACCTTTCAGAGAAAAATTGGAAATAGAGAATCTGTTTTATTATCTTGAAGAATTATGATTTTAAGCTAGAGGGGAGGATGAATGAATCAGCAACTATATTTGTTGTGTTAGCGTGTATGTTGCTCTCACTAGTAAACATCGTTTCAGTCCTAGGGGAGCACTTAAATATGAAATATGCAAGTTTTCAAATTTGCTAAGTCTCCAGAAACATACTGCTCTCACAAAATGAAGCCACTATACTGTGCTTTCTCTGAAGTATATATGCCTGTGACCATTGATAGGTTCACTTATTATAGTTTGTGGACTGGCATCTGGATGTCAAGAAGCAAAGGAGAAACTTGGTAAATTTTTGTCTCCGGTTGTTAAGTGATGTTTACAAAACCTGAAATATATTGCCTTTTGGTCACAGACATTTTGTAATACCCCCTTCTGTCTCTGCCTTTATTTTGGGGGCATTTTTGAGACAGGGTCTCCCTGTAGCCCCAGCTGGCCTGGAACTCACTATGCAGACCAAGCTGGCCTTGAACTCACAGAGATCTGCCTGCCTGTCTCTGCCTCCCCAGTGCTAGTATTAAAGGTGTGTACCACCATGCCTGGCCTCTCTCTGCCTTTTTTGCGATTATGAAACTCTTTGACAAAGAAAGAAAGAATGACTATAGAGCTGGTAAGATGGTTCAGCAGATGAGGTACTTGCTGCCAAGCCTGAAGACCCGAGTTGGATCCTCAAGACCCACATTGTGGAAGGAGAAAACCAACGTCTTCAAGTTGTCTTCAGATCTGCACACTTGCATCATAACACACCCAGACACTCATAAATAAATAAAAAAAATTTTAAAAAGAAAATATCTGCACAACCTAAAAAACACATTTATATTTATGTACCGCCCATGTTGCCTACTCTAATATGGACCCCAAGTAAAGAATCCCTCTTTAGATATGCAGTCTTTACAGAGTGGAGGTCGGCATTAGCAAAGACTGACACTCCACTACCACCACACCTACTCTGAGCAGTGTCTGCAGTCAGTCCCAGCCTATTGTGCTCATGGGAAGGTGCAATGTGGTCCTGAGTCTCAATTACCCTTTAGTATTAGTTTGGTTTCTATTGCTGCAACAAAAGCACTGACCAAAACTAACTTGGGGAAGAAAGAGTTTGTTTTATCTTACATCTCCTAGGTCACAGTTAATCACTGAGAGAAGTCAGGACAGGAACTAAAGCACAACGCATGGAGGATCGCTGCTTGCTGCTCTGGCCTGGCTCAGCCTGCTTCCTTATACAACCTAGGACCATCTACCCAGGGATGGAACTGCCCACAGTGGGCTGGGCCCTTGGTACATCAACCAGTAATTACGAAAATGCCACACAAACATGGCCACCAGCCAATCTGATGGAGGGAGTTCCCAGTTGAGGTTCCTTCTACCCAGGTGTGTCAAGTTGACAACCTGAAATTATCCAGCACACCTTCCTTATTCTGAAATGTTCTAGGATTTCTCTTTGATTCAGAATAAAAGAATTTTAGATCATTAAATCAAGAATGAAGCCTAATTGCTAATGTTACAAATACTTATGGCTCTTGTTAGTTTTTTCTTTCTTTCCTTCCTTCTTCCTTCCATTTTTCTTTCTTTTCTCTTCCTTTCTTTCTTTGTTTAGATAAGATCTTGCCACAATCAAGATGACTACATCAACTAGAATTTATTATGTGCTCCAAACTGGCCTGGAATGTAGAATTCTTCTGTCTCAGCTTTCAAGTGTGGGGAATACAGGCTTCTGTCACCATGCCCTACTCTACAATTCTTCCTTATCAGTGATTATTGCAGACCAGTAATAAGAACCAAGACAATGTAAAAACACAAGAAACAGAACAACTACTCAGTGTATTAAGTTTCACACTATAAAAGCAAAATAGGAGTGAAGTAATCAGAGGTATTTTTTCCTCTTAAGATAATTTACTACATCAGTTTGTACTAGAAACACACAACACAAGACTACATTCATGCACACAGAGATAGGTATTGAACACACACACAGGCATATATAGCCAAGCTCTGAAATTACACTAACATACATAATTTTTATAAATATGTATTTTTAATATTATTTATTATCAAGACTATGACTCTCTTTAAAAGATACCAAAGAGGGGCTGGAGAGATGGCTCAGTGGCTAAGAGCACTGACTGCTCTTGCAGAGGACCCAGGTTCGATTCCCAGCACCCACATGGCGGCTACGAACCATCCTTAACTCCAGTTTCAGGGGAATCCAAAGCCCTTTACTGACATCCGCAGCATTGCACAACACGGTTGCACTCACATACATGCAGGCAATACACTCATATACATAAAATAAAAATAATAAATAAAAATATTTTTAAATATTTAAAAAGATACCAAAGAAACAAAACATTTGAGTTTTTGTTCAGAAAACAATTTTTAATTTCTTTTAAAAAGTATTTTATTTTTAATTATGTGTATATGTGAGGGGTGTGCATGTGTGAATGCAAGTACCCACAGAGCCCCAAGAGCTGGAGTTATAGGTGTTTATGAGTCACCAGACATGGATATTAGAATATAACTCAAATCTCTGCAAGAGCAGTCAACATTCCTGATAACCGAGCCATTTCTCCCTCATTTCCAAATTGGTACAAAATTTTCTTTTCAGTTTAAAGTTTCATCTGTTTAACTGCCTGTCATTCACTTGCATGACAGACAAGTACTTACCCGTAGGATTATCCATTCAGAGAGCATTACTTCTGAGCTGAAACATCACCAAAGAAGAAAAGTCGGGTGTGGTGGTGCATGCCTGTAATCCCAGTACTTGTGAGGTTCAGGCAGAAGGATCACCAGTCTGAGGCCAGTCTCGGCTACAGAGTGAAACCCTATCTCAAATATAAAATAAAAGATAAAGAATAAAAAGACCATTGGGGGACTGGAGAGATGGCTCAGCGGTTAAGAACACTGAATGTTCTTGAAGAAGACCGGGGTTCATATCCCAGCACCCACATGGCAGTTAACAATTGTCCGTAACTCCAGTTCCAGGGGATCCGAAAGCCTCCTCTGTCCTCTGTGGGCATTGCATGACACAGGTGCATTTACCTACATGCAGGCAACACAGGCATACACATAAAAATAGTAAAAAACAAAAACAAGCAAATAAACAAAAAAGACCGTTGGAAACTGGAGATGCAATTCAGTGGTAGAGCACTTGCTTAGCATATACAAGGCTTAGGGTTCAATCGCCAGCACTGAAACGAGAGAGAGAGAGAGAGAGAGAGAGAGAGAGAGCAAAAGAATCTTTATTTTCTGTAGCTGACAAGTATCTACAGACTATTTTTGGGGAGATGAACCAACAGCATTGAACAGAGCCTGACCTCTCAGATGTCCTGTATTACCAGTGGGGATATAAAGCTTCCATTTTATGAAACTGGGATTAGAGCAAGCGTTAACAAAATAAAATCACTTACACATATTCTTTATTAAAAAAAAAAAAAGTATCTCATGCTTGTCCATTAAGGGAACAAGGGAATTACTAGAAATAACTCTGAAATTCTTTCCCACCAATACTGAACTTAAATTCCTTTTCACAATCTACTTTTGTTAATAACTCTGAGAAGAAAGGGTGGAACAAGGAAATTAAATTACTGTGCATAGGTATTGCTTTTGTCCATGGGATCCATTATGAAATACACTTTTTTGGATGAGGATGTAGCTCAGTTGGCAGAGTGCTTGTCCAGCATACACAAAGCCTTAGTTTGGAACACCAGCGCCCATAAACTGGGTGTGGTGGTACATACCTTTAATCCCAGCATTTGAGGGGTAAAAGGCAGAAGGATCAGAAGTTCAAAGTCAAAGTCTTCCCCAGCTACCTAGAGTATTCAAGGTTAGACTGGACTATAGAAAATTCTGTGGTGTGTGTGTGTGTGTGTGTGTGTGTGTCTAAAATTTTCTTTAAGAAAACAAGGGTGTGCTGGATCGCTTTAGTGTCAACTTGACACACCTGGGTTGAGGGAGCCTCAATTGGGAAATTTCCTCCATTGGACTGGCCTGTGGCCATGTCTGTGGGGCATCTTCCACTGTGGGTGGTGCCACCCCTGAGCAGGTGGGCCTGTGTTGCATAAGAAAGCAGGCTGAGTAGGGACCAGGGGAGCAAGCCAGTAAGCAGTGTTCCTCCATGGCCTGTGCTCCAGCTCCTGCCTCCAGGTTCCTGCCCTGAGTTCTTACCTTGGGCTCCCTGATGAACTGTGATTTGGGAAATGTAAGGTAAAATAAACCCTTTCCTCCCCAAGTTGGTAGTGGTCAGAGTGTTTTGTCACAGCAATGGAGAAACAAACTAAGACAAAGGGTTTACCCACAATTTGAGGGTACAGTCCATTATCATGGGAAAGTCATTGCAGAAGGAACTTGAGGCATCTGGTCATATTGATATGTTTTTATTTTTTTAATTTAAAAATTTTATGTATATGAGTGCTTTTCCTGTATGTATATAAGTGTATGTAGTGTCTGCAGTTATCAAAAGAGGGTGTCAAATCCCCTGGAACTGGAGCTAGGGATAGTTGTTAAGCCACCATGGCTGGGTGCTGGGAATTGAACTCATGTCCTCTGCAAGCACAACCAGTGCTCTTAACCTCTGAGCCATCTCTCCAAGCCCACAATATGTTTTTTAAATATATATTCTCAGGCTAAAGATATTATAGCTCAGTGGTGAGCTTGAGCATGCACAAAGCCCTAGGTTCAATACCAGTACCACACACAGAAAGGAAGAAGGAAAGGAAGGAAGGGAGGGAGGGAGGGAGGGAGGGAGGCCCTGTCTCAAAAGAAGAGAAATGAGAGAGAGAGATGGGATGGGGGAGAGAGAGGAGGGGAGAGAAAGGGAAATGGGGAAGGAATGGGAAAGCAGAGGCAGGAGATGAGGGTTAGGGGAAGGGAGGGAGGGAGGGAGGGAAGGGAGACATGCTTTCAATGTTAACCTTGATGATTCAATGTTTATAGTAATTGCATTTTGGGTGCTTGAAAAAGCACAAATATTTTATAGATTTTTCATCTATTTTCAGAAAGGAAAATCATATCAAATGTTCTATAAGAAAAAGGGCATTGTGAATTATTGAGTTCATGTCAATAAAATACAAAAATGCTTTCTCCCAGGATAAACAAGTTGTGATGAGAAAGCTTTTGAATCAGAGACACAGTGCTCAAAAGAAGTGACCAAGCATGGGTCAGACAGAACATGCAGACTAAAGAACGTTCATGTTCACTCATGCATTCTGTGTTTCCTGGAACCAAGCTCAGCAGCATGTAAGATGTAAGAGGTAGTTTAAGCCTGTCTTGAATCTTAGAGCTTAGAAAGTCCTTTGGGGAAGAAATGGAAGAAACACTTCTTTTGAGAAAACCTGGACAACTGGCCTAGTGACTAAATTGCATTTGTCACAATCATAGACAAAGGGAACATTATTGGAAAGAAAAATAACAAAGTGCATTGCACACACAGTTAATTATAAAAATATCAAAATAAGCTTGTTTTACTCTTTAAGCTTTCACCCCCGTGCCCCCTCATTACCCTCTCTCATCCCCCCTTCTCTCCCACTTAATCCCTTTATTCCAGCAAGTTCCTTCCTACTTTGATGTCATTAAACTTTTTAAAAAATTTTATTTTTATTTTATGTCTATGCGTGTATTGCTTGCATGTAGGTAAGTGCTCCCGTGTCATGCAGTGCCCGAGGAGATCAGAAGGGGCTGTCGGATCCCCTGGGACTGGAGTTACAGACAGTTGTTAGCTGCCATGTGGGTGCTGGGATTCAAACCTGGGTCTTCTGCTAGAACAACCAGTGTTTTTAACCACTGAGCCATTTCTCCACCCCCACTGAATTTCATTGTGGTTGCTTGCAGGAGCATGAGTTGGGGGTTAAAATGGAACATGGACCGCTTACCAGCAGCTACACCACTGAAAAGAATGGTGCTTCCTCCCTCAGCGCTCTGTAACTGACCTAGTCTTTCTTCATCAAAGAGTGTGACCTCAAAAGCTCCTCCCCCAGGCATGATGAAATGGTGAGATGTCCAATCTCATGCAAGTCTTGTGCAGATAACCACAGCTTCAGTGAGTTCATGAGTAAAATGACTGTGACACTATTTCACAGCACTCCCTACTCCCTACCCCACCTCTGGTTCTTAATTCTTTCCTCCCCTTCTTCTTATGTATCAATTGTATATATACAATTATATGATGCACACCTGTAATCATAGCACTTGGGAGATTGAGGCAGAAGACTCATGAGTTCAAGGTCAGCTTTGTCTAAGGTTTTCTTGTGCTTGATAGTGTACCTTTTTAAAATACTGTAAACTTCTAATACATGTTCTGAAAACTAAAACACTTGAAAGCAAAAAGTGTTTACAGAATACTACTCACAAGGGCATGACCTAGACACAAATTCTTAACCAATATGCAGCAAATGGGTAGAAGTTATTTTAAATGTATTTATCTAAAATCTGGCTTTAAAAAGTTTTGTGGGAGGGGCTGGAGAGATGGCTCAGCAGTTGGGAGCACTGACTCTTGCAGAGGACTGAGCTTGATTTCAGTACCCATATGGCAGCTAACAACCATCTGTAACTCCAGTTCCAAGGGATCCAAAGCCTTCTTCTGACCTCCACAGGTATTGCATGCCATGGCACACTGACATACATACAAGCAATACATTCATACACATAAAATAAAGATAATAAAATATATTTAAAAGATGTGGAAAAGAGGATGCAAATATGATTTTTTAAAAAGATTGTATGTCAGCTTGGCGTGGTGGCACATTCCTTTAATCCCAGCACTCTGGAGGCAGAAGCAGGCAAATGTCTGTAAGACTGAGGCCAGCCTGGTTTACATAGTGAATTCCAGGTCAGATCCTGTATCAAAACAAACAAAGCAATCAAAACACAAAGGAAACAAGGAACAATCCTTCTTGAAGCAAAATTTGCTGGATGATTCTTTTGGCCATAATCTGCCATCATCTATATGCACCCTTCTACCATTCCACCTAGTCACTTACCCAACTGCTTCTCCTCATGTGCAATCTATAGGAAATCCCCTTGACTTGGATTCATCGTCCTTGGGGTTTGAGTTCTGGCTCTGATGCCTCAGAGCTTTAGAGTTTTTTGAGGAGGGTCCAAGTATGAGTGCTTTTATATTGTATATTTATTTATGTGTGTGTATGTGGGTGAGTGTGCCGTGGCATGCCTGGGAGTTGATTCTGTCTGTCTGTCTGTCTGTCTGTCTTTTTTGAGACAGGGTCTCCC
The DNA here is from genome assembly GCF_000622305.1 of Nannospalax galili. Classification (NCBI taxonomy): domain Eukaryota; kingdom Metazoa; phylum Chordata; class Mammalia; order Rodentia; family Spalacidae; genus Nannospalax; species Nannospalax galili. The sequence goes on along the minus strand of NW_008343385.1, from coordinate 9,353,071 downwards.
TGTTGCCCCAGCTGTCCTGGAATGCACTATGTAGACCAGGCTGGCCTTGAACTCACAAATATCTGCCTGCCTCTGCCTCTGCCTCCCAAGTGCTGGGATTAAAGGTGTGCTCCACCACACCCAGCATAGAAAAATCTCTTTATCCAGGAGTCCTCAGCAGGGCTCACATCAGCATTGTGTGTGTGGCTTAACTGTCAAAGCAGAATCTTAGTGGTTGGGCAGGTGATTAAAGCACACAAATCTATTTTATGGAACACTCTCTTTTAAGTTAGGAATCTTGGCTTCTTTCCTAGTTCATAAATTCTGTTTCATAGTGATATCATGAAAATGATGGGAAAGGGCTTTGTCACAAGAAAACTGGGTATAATACAAGACAGTATGAATTAATATTTTGTAGATTCAGAGTAAAATCTCTCATTGTTAATCATTTCTACAGCAACCATCACACGGTAGCTTGCAAATAAATGTCTACACAGATGATCTGAAACATTCACAGTACAAAATCTCAGTGTATACAAGAACATAAACTACAAGAAGGGGTTTAAACCAACTCACAAAATGTTTTTGCTGAACTTTAAAATAAAAAGACCTAAAAACCAAGTTCACTCTGTGACTTCTTGAGTTAAGACAGTATTGTGGGAATCCGCTTCTCAAAGTCTCTGTCTTCTAGGAAACTGCAGAAACAGCACACTTTGAACCCAAACTAGAGAAAGGAAAATGTGTAAATATTGGGCTCTGTCCTTCTGATACCTTAGTTGTTTCCTAGAATTGTAATAATTGAGATGCTCAGAAGGTTTATTGAGGTCCCACTTTGGATATTTTATACTGCAGCGGAAAAAACAGTACTCTAATAGCCTGGAAAAATTACTGCAGGAAATAACTTCTGCCCCAGAGAGTATCTGATTCATTTTAATTTCCAGGGTAAAACATTCACTACAACTTTTAAATCCCCAGAGGGTTTAATCTACTTAAGCTAATGCAGGCTGAGGGATTGGTAGAAAGGGAATTATTGTAGTTGGCCTTTTTTTGAGGGAGGGTTAGACTATAGACTTGACAACCCATCTGTCAAAGATGTCTAATTTTCATCTATCATCAAAATAGAAACATCTGAAGTTCACTTCTTTACTCTCAGAGTAGGATGCAGAATTACCTAATAAGTTTATAACCCTTAGTTATAACCTACAATCCAGAGCCCAGCTCACTGGTCCAAAAGCACTGCTGCATTTGGCTCCTCTCTGATCTAGACTTCTTTTCTTTACACACCTTTCACTCCATACGGAACTCCTATCTGTTTCTACAGGCACTAGGTTGTTTGAAGTTTCCATGCCAACACCTCTACTCTTTCCTGTCCTTGGAAGTTCCTTTAGTAACTTATGCTTAAAACTCAGCTCAAGCATCTTTGCTTCTGGAACAATTTCTGTTCTTCAACTGACTTAGCTGCCTTCTGGAAGCCCCTACCATCCTAGGTAACCTTCCACTTTAACACCTACAGTCCACAGGGGAAATGTGATTTTCATGACACCCTTTTCCATACATAATAGATGCTAAGACCCTCCAGATAATGGGTGGTTCCCAATTTGATTCTATGTCCACAATGCTAAGCTCAGGGTCTGACAATTAGTAAGCACCATAGATTTTGCTGGTTGAAAGAACAAATGCAAATAAATGAATGGTGATTGTTTTAGCTTGTCTCTCCATTGCTGCGACAAAACACTCTGACCACTACCAACTTAGGGAGGAAGGGTTTTATTTTATTTTACATCTCCTGGGTCACAGTTCATCAGGGAACCCAAGTTAGGAACTCAGGGCAGGAACCTGGAGGCAGGAGCTGGAGCACAGGCCATGGAGGAACAGGGCTTACTGACTTGCTCCCCTGGCCCCTGCTCAGCCTGCTTTCTTATGACACACAGGCCCCTCTTCCCAGGGTGGCACCACCCACAATGGGCTGGGCCCTCCCACATCACTCAACAATCAAGAAGATGCCCCACAGACATGGCCACAGGCCGGTCCAATGAAGGAAATTCCCAATTGAGGCTCCCTCCACCCAGGTGAGTCAAGTTGACACTAAAGCTATCCAGCACAGTGATCTTTAGATATGTTGCATGAAACCACAAATAATTTATTGTGTTACTTGCAATTATTGCATGTATATATTCTAAATTTTTTTGTGTAGCCAATTGTTTTTTCTGTTGAGTAGGAAAAGTTGAACTCTATTTCTCTGGTAAGCAAATAGGCAATATAAAGAGTCGCCTTGTTCTCTGCAGTCCTGTGAATTATTCTTACACGTTAAGCTTAGTATCCTTTTCTTTTCCTACAGGAAAGGATATATGAAGATCCTTTGATATCCAAAATCCAAGAAGTGAGCTGATTTACATAAGGGTCCCTGGGCTTTGGGAAGTGTGCCCAGTGGGCCAGTGTGTCACTAAACAATGCTCAAGAGAAGGAAAGGACACAACAGCTCCCTCCAGAATAAGTGTGGGAGACAGAAGGGAATTTCTGAGTGGACCGGCACTGAACTGACAGATACACACAACAGCAATCCTGAGTCAAGAGCTGGCAGGTCTTTTTCACGGAGCATCTCACTAGAGAGCCTGTAGATCATTTGCACTGTTGTCACCAGGGTTCAGCTGCAAGCTCACATCAAGGAGGAAACAGAAGGGTCATAGCCCACTCCGCTTCTTCTGCTTCCTACCCATGACAGTGGCTGTGAATTGACAATAGTATTTTCCATTGCTGTTTCCCAGTGTAGAAACTGGAAAACCAAATGCAAAACTTGCTTCAGCTCTTTTGAAGGAAGGAGTGGCTTGGTGGCCCAGCCTTGGCACAAGCATGCTACCCAGCCAGTGTCTCCAGAGGACCTTTTGGGTTAGCTCCCATTTTCCTCATAAAATGGACAAATGTGGCTGACATCAACTTCCTGCCTTCTTTCCACTTTGAATACATGGGAAATGGTGAAGCCAAGGCTAGAAGCCATCATGCAGCTGCTGTGATCCTGAGTAAAACGGTACCTCGTGTGTCTAAGCTACTGTTTGCTCCATGCAGTAGAAGCAATCTCCACTGACACAATATTCATACTGAAGCCAGATTTATCAAACATCTGTAACCACAATTGCTACCTAGACCCACGAGGGAGGCAGCTTTCAGCAGGTCACCTGGTGGATCACCAGTACAGGGCATCAGTACGGAGTGGTGCTCTTAAGCACTGCAGTGGGGTGCAGAAAGGGTTAGCCAGAGAGTACTCTGGGTAGACATATGTTAATTTTTAAAGTTCAGCTTTAAAGAACAAATACCACTCAAAAAAAAAAAAAAACCAATAGACTACATTAATGATCAAATGGGACAGATTCTTCTACGGCCTTTCTTCACTCAGTGCAGTTCAAGTACTAAGTATAGAGAAACTATTTAACACAACCAATGTGAAAGAAAAAAGCTTTAATGCTGCATATGGGGGAGAAATAAATTGAATTTTTAAAACATGTTTATCATAGGTATTATGAGCTCTAAGAACAAGGAGTATTTAAGTCAAGTGGAAACCAAAATTGTTACTGTGAATTGAGCCTATAATTGTAGTTGAAGGAAAGTAAGGTAATCGCTGAGTTTTAAAAATTTTTATCTCGTATTCCTGAATATCTGTTCTATTCATTTCAAACTTTTATTACAATAATTTATTACTTTGAAAATGGGAAAATATTTCCTATGAATGAATTGATCTTTAAGATGGTATTTATCAAATGCTTACTATGCGTACACCTACTTAACACTCAAGACTATGTAGTGAGAAGTATTTTCACTAACAAAGTCAGATTTTATATAACTTTGCAATAGGACATGACTAGTGACTGGGAATCTGAACTCAGTGATTCTTCCATCTGAACTCAAAATCCATTCTCTAACTAGTGTGCTCTACCGGTTATATCTTCTAGATGGTTCTAGATATGTAGGTGTACCCAATTCTGTTTACAGAAGCACATGAAACAGCTCATTTTAAGTGACATTTCTATTATCCTTTAAAGAAGATATCTTTAAACACCTCCCCCTCCCAAGAATATGTGTCTTTAGGAACAAGAATGATCCTAGCTTCATATAGTATCCAAATGGGGATTTACTTACTGTTCACCTCTGTTGAGACCACATCATGTGCTTTTAAAATCCTATCCTGGTACCTCTGGGAAGTGGTTTAAACACATTAGTCACCCACATTACAACAAACCAGACACTCAGCGGGTTCATGGCACCAAGAACAGGGTAGCTTGTTAGATTGTATATCTAACAAAGAATTGTTTAAATGTGAAGAAAATTAGTTCTTCAAAGGTAGCCTTCATAACTTTAGAAGACATCCACATGAGAACAGAAATCCAGGCTGTGCTTAATGTAGGAGGAAATGAGTGCTTTATTTGATTAGAAGGCTGACGTGAGGTTTTTGCCTATTCTAAGTCAGGAGGAGGGTTGTCTGGACTATTTCATTGGACTCCA
>NW_008343385.1:9322902-9348577 GCF_000622305.1 Nannospalax galili | reverse complement strand
TCTCTCTCTCTCTCTCTCTCTCTCTCTCTCTCTCTCTCTCTCTAATAGTTTTTGAGGCCTATGTAAGAACTTGACCCTGAGTTAACCAAACTAAATCTTGAGTAAGATTCCATTAACATATCTTAGTGGGATTTTTTTTTAAGGATTATTTTTAAAGAATGTGAAGTTACAGCCTAAAAACATGAAGTGTTATTACATTAATCAACTCTAAAATGGGAGGATGTCTGAATTATCTGCTTATTCAATATTTAGTAGCAGGACACATTAGTATTATTTTCATGTATTACACACACACTTTTTTTTTTCAAAGAAATATCACAGGCAGAAAAGACCTTTATATGCTGCCATCCCACTAAGTGGAGAAAAGAAAGAGTGAAATTTACTTCTGTTCTATTTTCCTTCCTTTGTGATAAAACACTCTGGCCAAAAGCAACTTAGGGGAGGAAAGAATTTCTTTTTGTTTTTCTTTTTTCTTTTTTTTTTTTTCTTACATGTCTAGTCACAGTCTGTCACTGAGGAAAGTCAGGGCAGTAACTCAAGCAGGAACTTGAAGCAGAAACCATGGAGGAATGCTGCTTGCTGGCTTGCTCTGAGGTTCTTAGTTAACTAGCTTTCTTACATAGCCCAGGACCACCTACCCAGGATACGGTGCCACACATAGTGGACTGAGTCCTCCTATTCAATTAACAATCGAGACAGTCCCCCACAGACATGTCCATAAGCCAATTTGATCTAGGGAATTCCTCAATCTAGGCTTTCCTTCCCAGATGACTCTAGGCTGTGTCAAATCGACAATTAAAGTTAACTAGGCCAGGGGCTGAAGAGATGGCTCAGTGGTTAAGAGCACTGACTGCTCTTGCAGAGGACCCGGGTTTGATTCCCAGCACCCACATGGTAGCTAACAACCATCTGTAACTCTAGCTCCAGGGAATCCGATGCCTTCTTCTGACCTCGGCAGACATTGCATGACATGGGTGCACTTACACACATGCAGGCAATACACTCATACAAATAAAATTTAAAAAATAAAATACTCTTTTTTTTTTAAACTGGGCCAACTTCCAAGTTTTGCCATTAAGAAACAATATGATGCCCAGATAATATTCCAAGCTCAGGCTTACTCAGCTCCTTAACACTGCATCTCTAAGTATTGTTTTGTTGTTAATTTTTTGTTAGTACAGTGTGCTCAGAAAGCATGCTGTGTTTAACACTAACCCTTTAACAATTATTGAGACTTGCTTTATAAGCCAATATATGTCAACTTTTATAAATGTTCTATGTGTGCTTGAAAAGAAGGTGTATTTTTCAGTCACTGGGCAAAGCGAGAACAAGTTTACTAGTAGCACCATTTAAGTCTTCAGTAATTTTTCCCCATAGTAGCTGTATTAATTAGGTACTTTCAAATAAGAGATGGCTCAGTGGTTAAGAGCACTGGTTTCTCTTGCAGAGGACCTTAGTTCCCAGTACCCACATGGCAGCTAACAACCCTCTCTAATTCCTGTTCTAGAGCGAGCATTGCACACACTTGGTGCACTTACATACATGCAGGCAAAACACTCATACACATAAAATAAAAATATTTTTAACTGAATGATGAAATTCAGGATGAAATGATGACATTGTTTAGCTCTACTAAATTTTGATTCATATATTTTGATACTGCTATTGGATAATTTAAACATTTACAATTAATTTACTGGCTAGTTGAGCATTATTATGAAGTGATTATATTCAATAATGCTTTTGATTTAATTAAATGTCTATCTTGGCTGAACTTAAGACTTTTCTTTTTTTAATATTTTATCTTTTATTTTTATTTTATGTATATGAGTGTGTTGCCTGCATGTAGGTAAGTGCACCTGTGTCATGCAATGCCCATGGAGGTCAGAAGTGGGCATCAGATCCCTTGGAACTGCAGTTACAGTTGTTAGCCATCATGTGGGTGTTGGGAACCGAACCCAGGTCTTCTGCAAGAGAAGTCAGTGCTCTTAATCAATGAGCCATCTCTTACACCCTTATTATTTTTATTTTGTGTGTATGAGTGTATTGTCTGCATGTGTCTAAGTGTACCTGTGTGATGCAATGTCCTCAAGAGATCAGAAGAGTGCATTGGATAACCCTGAAACTGGCATTACAGATGCTTCTTAGCCACCATGTGGGTGCTGGGAACCGAACCCAGGTCCTCTGCAAGAGCAGCCAGTGATCTTCACTGCCAAGCCCCAGCCCCCTGACATTAAGGCTTTTCTGACAAGTTTTTGCTTATCTAGAAATTTCATGAGATAGCTTTTATTTTTCTTTTAATTTTAACCTTTCTGTATATTTAAGTTTAGCATGTATGTCTTGTAAATGTCACATAATTTTTATCATGTCTGACAATGTTTTAATTGGAACATTTGATCCACTTGTATGTAATACATTGACATTTTAGATGAAGTTACTGTATTATTTTTGTGCTAATTTTTTAGCATATATGTTTTGCTTATTTTCTTTTATTGCCTTCTTTTGGCTGATCATTTTTTGAAAAGATTTATCTATATATGATTCTATGTGTATGTACATGTGTGTACCTATTCAAAAAGATGCCAGAATGTGTTAAGTGTCCCATTCTTTTGAGGCAGGGCCTCTCCCTACACTGGGACTCCGTTTTCTTGGCTAGGCTGGAGTCAGCCCCAGCCATCCTCCCGTCTCCATCCCCTCAGACATGGAGTGCTCAGGTGTGCTCAGGACACTCTACTTGTTACATTAGTGCTGGGATCTGAGCTCCAGTTCTCATCATTGCAGAGCATGCATGCTTAACTGCTGACACGTGTCTCTAGCCCCTGGTCATTTTCTGTAAGCATAATTTTTTCCCTCATTGCTTGAAAGCTTTCAAGAAATAAAGTTTTTCAATTCCTTTAAAGAATACCCCAGAAATTATAAAATGTATCTTTATTAAAATCTAATGTTAATCAGGAGCTTTCTCATTTTTCCAAGGACTTTTAATAACATTAACTATTGACTCATTTCCCCACTCATATATTATCATTGTGTAATCTCACCGATTTTTTTTCAGAAACCACAGTACAGAGTCAGTATGGTGGTATATGCCTTAAATTCATGCATTCAGGAGGCAGGGACAGGTGGATCTCTATGAGCTCAAGGCCAGCCTGTCTGCATAGCAAGTTCCAGACCAGCTTGAGTTAATAGTGAGACCTTGTCTCAAAATAAACAAACAAACAAAGGAGCTAGAGAGATGGCTCCATGATTAAGAGCACTGTTTGCTCTTGCAGAGGACCTGGGTTCTGTTTCCAGGACCAACATGGTGGTTCATAACCATCCATAACTCCAGTTCCAGGAGATCTGATGCCCTCCTCTGGCCTCTGCAGGTATTGCACTCACGGGTGCACTTACATACATGCAGGCAAAACACTCATACACATAAAATAGAAATAAACAAATATTTAAAATTAAAAAAACAAAAAGCACATTATTGTTATTGTTCTGTGTTCTCCAAGATCATCCAGATTTATCTACTTATTCACCACGTTGTTAGTGTTTTAGTCTATCTATGTGGCTCTAACACATTCAGTTCATGGTTCTGGAAGTCCAAGAGTGTGGTGTTGGCATCTGCTTGGCATCTAGTGAGGGCAGTAGGGAGAGCCTCACACAGCAAGATGCAGCAATCCAGAGAGATCTTATCTTCATAGCAAAGTCACTCCTGTGCTACTCTATTTATCTACAGATCCATTAGTGCGTTCATCCATTCATGAGGGAAGGGTGCTCATGACCCACTCGCCTCTCAATACCTCACAACTGGCACTGAGTTTCAACATGAGTTTTGGTGGAGACACTCAAACCATGGGAACTCCTGGAGCTCTTTCTCACTCTCACCTCTCCCACCCTGAATCTCTTTCTTTCCATGTGAGGTTTATATCGGAAAATTCTTTATTTTGTGGATAGCTATTGTTTTTGCTATTCTGAAATCTTTCATCTTTTCATTGAGCAAGATTTTCACTGAATATAATCTTCTAGGTTAGCATTTTCCCCTTTTCAGCTTAAATTGCCTACCATTTAAAGTTGTTTTCAGTCACAGAGTTGATCATCAGTAATCCCTAAGGCCTGCTTTCAACTCTTTTTTAATACATCTTATCAGTAAAGACTTCCTTAACAATACCTTTGCTTTGAATCTCCCATATCATTCCCCATCTCACTGTCTTATTTTCCTTCCTAGCACTTATCATCACCTGTGCATTGGCTTATTTCCAATTTCACCTGTACTAAAGTGTTTACGTTCCATGAATAAATGGGCTGTTTCATTCACACTACCCAAAACAGTCTGTGGATGACAATAAACAGTATTTTGTTGAACCAGTGAAGGAAATCTCTCCACTAAGCCCCAGATTCAAGTATCCAACTGTACACTTGAAATCTCCACTGATAATCAAGTAAGGTTTTTCTGTCTTAATATGGACAAGGCAGAACTTGGGATACTCCCCTATTCCATTTCAGTCTATGGAATTATTCCACTATTAAATAGAAACTTAAGAATCATATGTGACTCCTTTCCCTCAAAACATACATCCAAGCCCTGGCTATGTACACAGATTAAATGGTGAAACACCCAACTCCATTCTTTTTCCATCCCTACAGCCATTCCTATGACAATCAGAATTCTTTTAAATTTGTATATTCTGTATTATTTCCTTCCCTCACATTCAAATGCCTTGCCATCTGAGGTTCCAAAATGCTGCATAATTTTGCCTTTGTAACTCACTCTTCTCTTTACTGACCCCTTTTGCCCATGGGACTCAAGATATATTGGCTCCATTCTATTCTCCAAATAAGCAAAAATCTTTCCGGAGTCTTCCAGAAGCTACTCTATCTACAATGCCTTCTTCCTGATCAGAGTGGCTGACTTATCACATCCTTCAGGTCTAAACTTGCCTATCACTTTGCTAGAAAGAGGACTAACCATATCACTCTAAATAAGTACCTTTTAGATCACAGTTAACTCTGTATCACTGCCCTCTATGTGTCCACCACTGCATTACCACAATACAATTTGTAGAGTTCTTGGGATTTTAGTGACTGTGGATTTCTGTACACTATGGTACCTGGGCCCATGAGATTTTATGCCTTTCGTAGTGGCAACAGGGTTTTGTTTTTATGCCCTTTGCAAAAGCCTGAGCCATTAGGGCAAGGTTTGCCAGCTCTTGCCGAATGACTGATGCCTTCAGCTTCGTACAAGGTCTGTGAAAAGGACAGCATTTCATACTTATAGCCTAAGCAATAGATCAATTGCCGGTGACTGCTGGTCACTGAAGGGTAGTCTCCTGCCTTGATCTTTCTCGCCAGCACCCAATGAAGGCTATAGGAAAGTGCCAGAGTAAATATGAGCTGCTACTATGATGTCAGGGCCTCTTACCTGCTCTCAACTAGTAGCTTCCATACACCTGCATTTATTTTATTTGTGGTGCTGGGGCTAGAATCTTGTGCACACTAGGCAACACTTTGCCACTGAATTACATCCCTACCTCACCCCTATTTTTTAGGATCTCACTATGTAGACGAGGGTGGTCTCGACTCACTATGTAGCCTAAGCTATCCTCTTAACTCATGATCCTCCTGCCTCTGCCTCCAGAGTACTGGAATTACAGGCATAGGCCACCGGGTGTGGCCTGCCACTGTCAGAATTGTGTGTGGGTCTTTGGTATCCTTGTCCTTGTTCCGGCCTACCTCTTAAGGGATATTTATATAATGAATGGCCCAGGAAGCCAGATCTCCTCAAGCACATTAGTACTACTGTCCAGAATAATAAAGCTATCTCCCTCCAGTACAAGCACGCTAAACGCCCTCTATGAAGTTTATGCTCCCCAGGCTTGAGGAACAATTCTTAAAATACAACCCACCACGTGCTGCGGGTATTGCCTGTCCTCTCTCATTGACACTGGAGTGGGGGCGGGATGAAGGACTCCACACCCTGCCAGCACTCTGATCTGAGCTTACTGATAAGAGTAACAGAGGCCTTGACAGTAACGTCTGACAAGTAAAATCTTTTCTTCTTGCTTTAGTGGCAGATTGCTGCTGATGAAAAACAGCACCTGTGTCCTGATTCTCTCTCAAGAGGCCTTCACCCTGAATTCAACTCCTCTGACTGTCTTCTATGATACATAAAGAAAAGCTACGACTTCTTTCTCATTAGGGTAAAAGAAACAATGCTGCAGCGTGCCACACCTGGGGCAGAAGAAAAGCTCTCAAGCTGTTCTTAATTTTTTATTACCAAAGACATGCTGATTTGCAAATTCATGCTGTTCAGTGAACACACATTTAGTGCTTGAACGCAGCATATGGTTCCGTGATTAACTATGGAAGCTGAAACAGCCCATGGAACATGTCATCACATAGGCCAAAAGCTGTGGACTGAGCAGGACCACCTTCAAGAATAGGTGAGGTATGAAAATGTTTATACCTATTGGACCACGGCATACCCAGGAAACCATTTGAGGGAGAGGACTTTTGGAGAGCTCAGAAACGGAGATGTGTCTAAAAGACTCTAAAGAGATCTGACTAGAGAGCAGCAAGTAGTGCTGCTGTTCAGCACTTTGGACTTCCTTGTCCCACATGCGCCTTTTCCTGCCAAGCACTTTGCTTTCTTAAGGTTGTTGCTTAAAGCGCTTAGACTTACCCTAACCAAGGGTATTTCTGAGCCGAAAGAGAGAAAACCAGTTGGAGCCAGTTGCTGGCTCCGCGGCTCTCAGAACTGCACTGATCCCACCTTCTCAAAGCCTGGTTTCGTTTTTCTTCTGTGAATAACCCAATATTCCTTTAGGCTTAAATTAGCCAAAGCTGAGTTTGTGTTCCTTAGAACTCAAAAAATAAAGATAAATGACCCAATAAAAAGATGGACAATAGACCTAAACAGAGAGTTCTCAAGTGAAGAAATAAAAATGGCTAAAGGTGCTCAGCATCCTTAGTAATTAGAGAAATGCAAATCAAAACCACTCTTAAGATTCCATCTTACCCCAGTCAGATTAGCCAAGATCAAGAGAAAAAAGACTCCAAACGCTGGAGAGGATGTGGAGAAAGAGGAACGCTCATTCACTGCTGGTAGGAATGCAAACTTGGGCAACCACTATGGAAAGCACTATGGAAACTAAAAATGAACCTACCATAGGATCCAATGATACCACTCCTTGGCATATACCCAAAGGACTCATCGTGCTGTACAGATACCTGTACATCCATGTTTGTTGCTGCTCTCTTCACAATAGCTAAGAAATGGAAACAAGCTAAATGTTTCTCAACCGATGAATAGTTAATGAAAATGAGGTACATCTACTCAATGGAGTTCTACTCAGCAGTAAGGAAAGATGAAATTATGAAATTTGCAGAGAAATGGATGGAGCTGAGAGTGTTATACTAAGTAACACAAATGCAGAAAAGCAAGCAACATATAGTTTCCCTCATTAGTGGACTGTAGCACCAATCCCTTATATGTGAGTATATAAATTCTGAAGTAACACCAGGAGCCAGGTAAAGCCAAAGGATACATGGAGGTAAAGGGAAAAAAAACAACCTGAAAAGGAGATAATAGGGAACAGATGCTACCTGAGGGTGGTGGAAAATTTGTGAATAATCAGCAGGGAGGAGAAGAGGAACACACAAGGGACCATAGTGTGGGGGAGAGAGGGAAGTCAGGAACAGAAAGATGGTGGGAGTCGGGAGATATTGGGAGTGTGGGAAAAATGGGGGCACTGTGACTAGGAAGGGAAGGAGGCCGGATGGGAGAATAAAAATAGAGGTGAATGAATCTCGGGGGGGCTAGGAAACCTAGAGGGAAAAGTGTTGCCCTAGAAACCCTATGAGAAATGCACATAGAGTGTCTGAACATTGATTAATGCATATGTATACCAGGAGCTTCTTGGAAGGGAATGCAGTGCCAGATAGAAGAGACCTCCCTTACAGCGACAAACATGCCATACAGCACTCATCAAAGAAGCTTCTTTTTGCAACAGATGGAGGCTACTGCAGAGTTGCACATCTGGTCAGCCAGAGAACATACACCTGCGAGATGTCCAGTACTAAGTGACATATCTGCAGTCGAATCTGTACAACCAAGGCTCATGGAATATAGCAGAATAATGGGTAAGAGGGCTAATGCACCCCTCAACTCTCACCAGTGAGGCTTCCAAGTACATCAGAGGCAATACACACAGAAGGCCTCAACTGGCCAAGTTTTGGAGAAGAGACTGTTGAGTGTAGGACGGGACTCCTATATGGAACCTCACCCACCCATGGCTCAGGGACCATTACAGAAGAAGCGGAAAGATTGTAAGAGCCAGGGCTGGTTCATGAATTTATGAAGTGGAGGCTTCCAGGCCAATGGAGGCTTGCTCATGTGCACCTGCGGCAGCGGTGGCATCAAAAGCAGTACCCATGTCAGCTCAATTAAACGAGGGCCCAAAGGGGAGGTAAGAAATAGGTGGTGGGTCAACACTAGATCAAGAACTACATGAGACTGGTTGCTTCTGGGTGAGGGAGAGTATGACTTACATATGACCACTGGATGGGCTGACTAGATGCCAATGGATGCATTTACACAGGACATTTGGGTACAAACGCCTGAATGAATAGGATTCAGCATATATGGCAGAGTGCATATGGTTCATTAGGGGAGGGGGAGGCATGGATGGCGGAGGGGATGTAGATGTGAATGGGAAATATCGTATGAAATTTTTAAAGCTCAATTAAAGAAAAAAAAGGTTAAGTGGCCCACTGGAAAGAGTAGAGGTGAAAAAAAAAAAAGAAAAAAGAAAGAAAAAGTAGAGGCCAAGAAGAGCTCTGGAAGTCTAGAAGGGAGCCTCAAATTTATTTAAAACCATTGGAGGAAAATATACTAATGGGTGTTAAAATTGCTGGTCATATTACAACAATGAATCAGCTTCATGGTTTTGTGTGTTTACAGTTAATGAGAACTTAATGATCAGGAGAATGATGTTTTACTACTACTAACAGGGTCAGAGACCCTCTTGTACTTCCCACATTAGAAATAATGTAGAGAAAGAACAAAACCCAAACCCAACAGAAGAGAAGAAATAACAAAAATCAAAGCAGAAATTTAAAATAGAAACAAAAAAAACAATACAAAGAATCAATGAATCTAAGAGCTGGTTCTTTAAAAAGCTAAATAAAATAAACAGACCCTTAGCCCAGTTAATCTAAATAAAGAAAGAACACCTCCAACTCAACAAAATTAGAGATGAAAGGGGAAACACCACAACAGACACCCAAAGGATCCAGAATATTATAAGGAAATACTTTAAAAACCTATACTCTACTAAATCTGAAAGTCTAAAAGAAATGGATGGATATCTAAAACCATGGGAACCACCAAAGTTAAACCAAGAAGAGATCAACAGTTTAAACAGACCCATAACATATAAGAAAATTGAAACAGTAACACAAAGGCCACTGGACTAAAAAAAGCCCAGGCCCAGATGGATTTACAGCAGAATTCTGCCAGACATTTAAAGAAGACCTCCAACCAATACTACTTAAATTATTCAAAATGATAGAAACAGAGGGAGAACTCCCAAATACATTCTATGAAGCCAGCATCACTCTAATACCCAAACCAGGGAAAGGCACAACAACAACAAAAAAACAAAAAACAAAAAAAAAACAAACTATAAACCCATATCTTTAATGAACATAGATGCAAAAATTCTCAACAAAATACTTGCAAACTGCATACTGATGTACATCAAAAGATCATTCACCATGATCAAGTACACTTATCCCAGAAATGTAGGGATGGTTCAATATACGCAAGTCAATAAACATCATCAATCATATAAATGGACTCAAAGACAAAAACCACATTGTCATCTCAATAGGTGCAGAAAAGGCTTTTGACAAAATTCAGCAAGGATTCATGATAAAAGTCCTAAAGGAAATTGGATTGGAGAGAACATACCTCAACATAATTAAAGCTATATACAACAAACCCACAGCCAGCATCATTCTAAATGGAGAAAAAACTGGAAGCATTCCCATTAAAATCAGGAATCAGACAAGGATGTCCACTATCTCCACTCCTTTTCAATATAGTGCTTGAAACTTAATAGAGAAATAAGAGAAAGAAATTACAGGAGTAATGATTGGAAAAGAGGTCAAATTATCCCTTTTTGCAAACAATATGATACTATACATGAGATCCCAAAAGTTCCATCAGAAAACTCCTAGGACTGATCAACATTTTCAATAAAGTGATAGGTTACAAAATTAATCTACAAAAATCAGTAGTCTTTCTATATACCAACAACAAGCAACTGGAGAAAGAGTACAGGGAAATGGTCCCATTCACAATAGCTACAAAAAAATTATCTTGGAATAAACCTGACCAAAGACAACAAAGATCTCTACAACAAAAAATTTAAATCATTAAAGAAAGACTGAGGAAGACATCAGAAGATGGAAAGACCGCCCATGCTCATGGATTGGAAGAATTAATATTGTGAAAATACCCATGCTACCAAAAGCAATATATACATTCATTGTGATCCCAATCAAAATCTCCACAGCATACTTCACAGAATTAGAAAAGAAAAACTCCTTAAATTCATATGGAAGCACAAAAGACCCTGGAGAGCCAAAGCAACCCTGGGCACAAAGAGCAACGTCAGGGGGATTACTATTCCAGATCTTAAGTATACTACAGAGCTACAGTCATAAAAACAGCATGGTCCTGGCACAAAAATAGACACATAGATCAATGGAACATCACTGAAGACCCAAACCTGAGTACATGCAATTTCAGCCATCTGGTATTTGACAAAGGTGCCAAGAGCACACAATGAAAGAAAGACAGCATTTTCAACAAATGGTGCTGGCAAAACTGGATCTCCACCTGTAGAAGAATGAAACTAGAGCCTTATCTACAGGAATGGAAGAAAGCCTTTCCAGAAACAATACAGTGGTTAAATGAAAATCCCAGTGCCAGAGGTGGGTTGTCCCCATGATAAAGGCCATTGCCAATAATGTTGGTTGTACACCAGAAGCGGGCAGAAAAACCCTATTGCTGAAGACACTGCATGACGTGAGTGCAGGAGAGGGAGAAATCAAGCTTGGACTAAGCTGGAAACTCCCTGCCACTGGATGGGTGGCTTTCATGGTGCCAAAAGGCAATATGCAGATGACTAGGAGAGACTCTTCCCTTATAGTTCTGCTTGATGATGGACCTTGTGTTTTGCACTGTAAGCATACCAAAGTGTTCCTGGTGGTGCAATAGTAAAGTATCTAGTGTATGTACAACTAGCATATTTTCAATTGGATATAATGCACACTCCTAGAGGTGGAACACACATCTGGTACTGTAGACCAGGCCAACCCCTTGTGGCAGGGGAGACATAGGCCCCAGTGGGAAGTCATTGCAATTGCTTTGTTAGATGGAAATGATGCACCTGCTAAAGTACCATCCAAGCATGTGTATTTATACCCATAGGTTAAGTTATTATAGCAGCTACTGTTTAAATGTTCTTGCTTTTTGCTATTTGGGATTTTATAGTAGATGGAATCCCACTGAAATGGACCAATAGCCCATGGAAAACAGACAATGCAGAGACCCAAAAGTCCAGTGCTTTGCTACAACAGGAGGAAGATCATCCCACACCTACCACCCCCTCCAATGCTCAGGGACTTTTGTGGAAGAGTTTGGCAGGAAGGTTGCAAGAGCTGGAGGAAGGGGTGGAATGTTAACCAGAAGTGTCCTCCGACCACTATATCAGCAAGCTATGGTCACACCTCCTTCCTGCCCTCATCAAGGAAGTCAAGGGGGGAGTCAGTAACCCCTCCCACCCAATCAATCAACCCTAGCAGCATGTAGGGGAGGGACTAAGGATATATAAGCTGAGCATGCCTTGAAGCACCTTTCCCACCATTTTGTGCAGCTGATGGGAAGTCACAGGCTCTATATTTGAGTGTGGACTTTCTAGTGCAGCCATAAATGGGGGAGGGTGCCCACTCTTCTGTAAATAACCCCCCACCCTATGCTCTGTTAGCAAGCCCAATAAACTAGTTAGGATTAAAAAACAAAACAAAAAAACAGAACTAATGGAAACCTTCATTACTGCACCAAAGTTGACTCCATGCTGGCAAATCCTTTGGTCTTTTTTTTTTTGGTGTTTTTGAGACAGGGTCTCCCTGTGACCCCAGCTGGCCTGGAACTCGCTGAGTGGACCAGGATGGCCTTGAACTCACAGAGATCTGCCAGTCTGCCAGGCTCTGCTTCCCAGGTGCTGGGACTGAGGACATGTGTCACCACATTTGGCTTTAGTCTTCAATTTCTTACCCCTACTTTTCCACCCTTAAACTTCATTTTATATATATATATTTTTATGTAACCTGATTCAAGCTATTTCTGGAAAAATGTGTTAAAAATTCCCTATCTTTGGAATAATAAAAATATTCTTTAAAAAATGTGAGAATGATTGCTGTAAGACACAGCACGCATTGGGGGAAGAGCGGGGGAGGCTGCTCAAGGGTCAGTCTGATACAACGAAATACACTGGATAGGTTTATTGAAATTTAGCTATAAAATTCCACTTATAAACACAGCTGTACTGCGCAAGTCATCCATGTAAAAAATTTAAAGAACAGACCTCAGGAGGAGAAATACAGTAGAGCACCAAATTGATGTTCTCAACAAGTACCTCATAGAATGGGAGAGCAAAGAGTACAATCAAATCGATCCAACATGATGCGATTTAGGATGAAAAATCAACTGTTGAAGAATTCTACACTCTCATTATAGCCCAGGGAGGCCAAATGATTCATCTAAAACTGACGGGATTTTAGACATGGCTCAGATACAGGGGCCTCTCTCTTTGTGAGTAGATAGCAGAATATTTAATTCCTGTTTGATCTGAAATTTAGCACTATAACTTAAAAAGAGCATATTTATGACCCCCTTAAAATACATGCATATGTTATATATATATATATATATACACACATGTACATGTACAGATATGCATATATGTGTATGTTGAGTCTTTTGGGGGAATTACTGCTTTTTAAATATAAAAATGAATTTGTAAGATAATAATCAGGATAAGATCACCTAATACCTATCTTTAATAAATAAAAATTTACAAACATGGTAACTGAGCAGAACCAGAGATTCTGGAGAGTACACTTTGTTGCAGGTTAACTGAACATAGGATTATGTATCCTTGACACTGACATGGTAGGGGAGGCCATCCAATGCATGTGCCTTTGGGCACTCCTAGTCTCTGTCTATGCCAGCAGCATCCCTAGTCATGATATTGAAACTGTCTCTTGACCTTGCCAAATGAACCCAGAGGGCAATACTGAAGAATACCAGCTTTAACATGACTACAGGAAAATAAACACATCTGCCAGCGGTATGATTCCACTGTAGAAACAACAGTGCTTCAACAGACACATTTTGGTTTTCATTCACATATATCAGGGCTAGTACTAGGTTAATTACACTAGTGCTTGTCTGATACTGAGCTGCCCAATATTGACAATGGCCATGTACCACCTGTGACCAATAAGCACTTGGAATATGGCTACTCCATAGTGAGAAATGCACAAAGTATAAAATATGCATTGTACTCTGAACACTTTGTATGAAAAAAGTAAATTTCTCAGTATTTTTATATTAAGCTGTGTGGTTATACTTACTGGGTAAAATACATTTTTTAGAATCAATTTCATCTGCCCAGGTTATGTTTTTTGAGTGTAGCTACTAGAAAACTTTATGTATGTGATTTCTATTACATTTCTATCAGATGGCCCTTGTCTAGAAACCTGACATGACTTAGTACTATTCCGTACTGAAATAAATCTGGAGTCTTTCAGGCCAAAAAGAAAGGGTATCCCTGTAAGATCAGCTTATAACTCTTTCTCATGTTGAAATGACTTTTCTGTTTCCTTCAGTACATTATTTCTATTCCAGTGCTTTATTCTCAGTGTTTCAATGGGCTGTCTTCTGGTTGTTGATTTATCTTCCTGTTGTTGCTCATTACTCTGCACTTCTGTTTCTTTCGGACACTCAGGAACTTTGCTAGAGGGATGTTGAGGCACGGCAGCATCTATCATACTTAGAAAATCATAGGCTGGAAGAGGAGGTCTCCATTCTTGAGCAGATAAAATTGCTGGAATGAGAAGACAACCAAGGTTAATGACCAAGCAATAAAATCATCATGTGAGTGTACTAGAAAATGGCATGTTTTCAACGTATATACTGTAGGCGGGCCTGCTTAGTCTTCACATGTGTGTGCGTATGTGTGTAGTGCACGGGGAGGGTGTATGCACACCTGTCAGTGTGCACGCAGAGGCCAGAGGAGGATGTCCATTCCCATCCTCTATCACTCTCCACCTTACTTTTTGAGACAGGGTCTCACTGAATGTGAAGCTCACCATGTCAGCTAAACTGTCTGGCCATCAAGGTCCCAGGATCTGACTGTCTCCACCTTAACACAGGTTATAGACACATGCAGCCAATGCTGAGCTTTTATGTGGTGCTGGGGATTCGTACTCAAATTCTCTTGATTTCAGAGCAAGCACTCAGACACTGAGCCATCTCCCCAGCCTTTGTTTTCATTTTTTTAGCATTACAGTTACACTCCATTTAGTTTTCTACAAGGATAAGCATTAATAAGAACAAAAAGATTCATTATCTTACTGTCAGCTGGCCCTTGAAGGGTTTAAGAAAACAATAATAATATGTGTAATACAGGGCTGGAGAGATGGTTCAGTGGTTAAGAGCACTGGCTGGTCTTGCAGAGGACTGAGGCTCGAGACCCAGCACCCACATGACAGTTAACAGCCCTCTGTAACTTCAGTTCCAGGGGATCCAATGCCCTCTTCTGACCTTGTCAGGTACTGCATGACATGGGTGCACCCACCTACACACAGGCAATACACTAATACACATAAAATAAAAATAATAAAATATTTTTTTTTAATTTTAAAACATTACAGATAGGCCAGTGCAAGAGTTAAAATGTAAAATCTCCTGCTTCCCTCCCTACTCCAGTCTTTTTTAAAAAAAAAATCAGTGTTTCCTTGTAAAACAAGTAAATCCAGCATTCATCACCCCACTTCAGCAATTACACAAAATAGAAATACATGCATCTATGGGTACATCCCACATAAGAGTCGGGTGAGACTGTAAAACCCACCATCAATCATTAAATCAAATGTGAAAAATACAGTGTCAACTCAAAGGGAGTAATGAGCTTCATAAAATATCACCAGGCTAAAATACTCCAAG
The DNA here is from genome assembly GCF_000622305.1 of Nannospalax galili. Classification (NCBI taxonomy): domain Eukaryota; kingdom Metazoa; phylum Chordata; class Mammalia; order Rodentia; family Spalacidae; genus Nannospalax; species Nannospalax galili. The sequence goes on along the minus strand of NW_008343385.1, from coordinate 9,333,294 downwards.
ACCACTGAAAACAAAGGTAAGCTATAAAAGTCTGAATTAACTCAGTGTACAAGAATGGGACTCAACATATGGAAGTTAAGAATTTATGTAGTGAGTACTTGTCTTATTCTGTTGCCTGTTATAACAGAATATCTGAGTCTGGGTTATTTAAAAAGAAAAGTTTTTTTTAGACTCGTGGTTCTGGCGGCTAGGAGGTTCCAGGTCAGAGGGTTGCATCTGGAAAGAGCCTTGCGCTGCTTCAACAGTGGAGGCAGAACAGAAGTGAGTGGGTGTGGAAGAGAAACGAAGGTCAGAGTCCCAGAAGAGCTACTCTACTTCCTCATGAAAGGTATTACTTTATTCACAGAGCCCTATTTCATAACCCCTCTTACTACAGATCCACCTTCTAATACAGCCCAAATGATGACCAAATTTCAATCTGTTTTAAAGAGGACAATCCATAGTCACAAAGGTATTTACTACAGATGAAACTATATATTAATTTTTAAAATTGTTTTAGAATTTCATACATGAGTACTGTATTTAGATCATTTCCACCCCTTCTCTCCCCCTTCTAACTCCTCCCACATTCCTCCTACTCCCTTTCAATATCCTGACCTCTTAATTATTATTACATGTATATACATATGTACATATTTATAACCTGACCTCTTTATTATTATTGCATATATATCTAATTATGCCCATTTAGAGAACTGTTCTACCTTCTTTATTAAAATATTTTATTTTTATTTTATGTGTATGCATGTATGGCCTGCATGCAGGTAAGTGTACCTGTGTCGTACAATGCCTGCAGAGGACCAAAGAGGCTGTCAGATCCCCTGGAAGTGGAGCTACGACACTTGTTAGCAGCCATGTGGGTACTGGGATTCAAACCCACGTCTTCTGCAGGAACAGCCAGTGTTCTTAACCGCTGAGCCATCTCTCCAGCCCTGTTCTACCTTCTTACAGTTGTAAATTAAATCTTTAAAATTATAAACTTTTCCTATGAGAGTCTTGCTCTCCTAAAAAGTATTTTGTTTTTAAAGTATTTTTTGAATATGTCTTTTTATGTGTGTCTGTGTTTATGTATGTGTGTGTACATGTGTGGGAGTGCACATGGAGGCCAGAAGTGGACCATGGGTATCTTCTTCAGTCTCTCTTCACCTTATTTTTTGATCAGGGTCTCTCAATTGAACCTGGAGCTCACTGATTCTGCCAGTTTCTGCCTCCCCAACAATGGGATTACAGGTGATGTAGCCACACCTGGCTTTTTTATTTGCAGCTGGCTTTTTTATTTGAATGCTAAAGGTCAATCTCAGGTCTTCATGCTTTCAGAGCAAGCACTACCAACTGAGCCATCTCCCTGGCTCCAAAAGTAACTATTTCTATGAATCATTCCAGAAAAAGTATTTTGGAATATATTTGTAATTCATACTAGTAGTGGCTTACAGATTAAGCATTTTGTTTTCAAATCTTTAATTGATATCCTTTTCAAACACTTCGTGAAACTAGGTTCATTTTTTTTAATATTTTATTTATTATTTTTATTTTTTATTTTTTTAATGTTGCTGAATTATTATTATTATTATTATTATGAGACAGGGTCTCCCTATAGCCCCAGCTGTCCTGGAACTCACTATGTAGACCAGGCTGGCCTTGAACTCACAGATATCCGCCTGCCTCCACCTCCCGAGTGCTGGGATTAAAGGCGTGCGCCACCACACCCGGCCATTTTTATTTTTTATGTGTACGAGTGTATTGCCTGCGTGTATGTGAGTGCACCCGTGTCATGCAGTGCCGCGGAGGTCAGAAGAGGGTGTTGGATTCCCCTGGAACTGGTGTTAAGGACGGTTGGTAGCCGCCATATGGGTACCGGGAATCAAACCTGGGTCCTCTGCAAGAGCAGTCAGTGCTCTTAACCACTGAGCCGTCTCTCCAGCCCGAAACTAGGTTCATTTTTAAAGTAATTATAGATAAGGAATAATTTTAAAGTGGCATGGAGTCAACTGAACTATAAACAGACAGCGGCTGGCCACATATTTTTAGAACACTCAAGAGTTTTATAAAATAATGTGCTATTTATAAAATGTTCTAACTTTCCTTATAGAAAGCCAACAAACTATCATGCATATGAAAAAGCTGTTTTGAAAACAGTCCTGTAACACCTATAACTTAAAAACGGCACAAAAGATTTCACTTTGGTAAGGTCAATGCTCCCACTGTGGCATTTTTTTTAACTACGTGGAAGAATCGAATCTTTGAAGATATTGGCTACACAAGCAACACAGACTCAAAGGAGAGAATTCAAAAGAAAGAGGCCTCAGTAGTGAGTCAGCTGTGTCCATTGGGGTTTCACATCTCCAGCCTAGACTGTTCCACAGAAAATGCTCTCAGTAATACTGAAGACAACAAACAGCAGAACTCAACTCATTCTCATATTTATTAGCTATAATTGGAGTTTAAAATCTGTGCAACAAAACACAGAATTATACGTATTAAAGAAAACAGAAAACTTACTGATAGGATTTTGTAGTCCTACTTCTAACTTCTTAAGCCACGATAAAAGGTTGTGTTCAGTTACAGACTGATTTGAAGGGAATGCGTATACTTGGCCACCTGAATGCAGATTCACCAAAAGCAGCTGAGGAAGTGGGGGCAGAGGGCCAAAGTAAGTCTTCAGGATTTCCCTCCCCACTGGAGTACTATTTCTGCAAAAGGGAGCAACTGAACATTAATTATTCCTTCCATAACAAAAAATGCAAATACTTTATAGAACATTAAACTTAATTATTACCATGCCAGTAAGTTTATGAAAAGACTTCCTCCAAAAGGTCCAGAACTATGATATTAGTAATCAGATTCTTTAAATAAAAGTTTTCTATAATATGGAGAATTCTCTGATATGAGAAAAAAGGCTGCCAGTGACTTTCCATGAAAAGAAAGCAGAGCCCCATGGCCTTTTCAGCACAGGCTTGGCGCAATCAATAGCTTCCTCTTAAAGTTTAGCTACTAAGTATCTCATCACCTGTCAGCTCAATAAATAACTTGTTGCATAACTGTAACAAGATGCTTTCTTTCTATGAATTTTTCCTTAAGACTGTTAACTTCCTGGAGGGGGGAGATTAATTTCAAATTAAAGAGATGAAAAAATAATTGTGTTCCTACAAGAAAACCACGTTAAAGATGCCTAACTATCCTAACGCAGCATGTTTCACCTTACGTAAAACACTACTTTTGATACCTATAATGATAATTATCAGAAGAATTTTGCCTCCAAGAGTAAGATGTACTATTAATAAAACTCCATAGCAAAAATGAACATTGTCATGTGTTTGTTATTTTTCAAATAACTTAAAAAGGAAAGCATGTCTTTCACCTAAGTCTGAACAACAGACAGTGTATATCCCTTGTTCACACCAATCATTCATCTAGAAAACTTGCCAAGAAATACCACTGAGGGTATGTACTGAAACCTTTCTCTAACATTATCAGCAGGACTTTTAACAACACAGAGGAAGGTGCCATAAGAAGTGGTGAAGCCTGAAAAAGCCAAAATATCACAATGTTTATTTTTTTATTTGTCTGTGTTTTCAATGGACGTAAGTTACTTTTAAAATCAGAAAAATATTTTAAAATTATTGTAGAATAACATGTACTCTAAAACAAACTCATCTTGGACCTTACCTGAGAGACATTAGTTACTAAAACATCATGATGCCATATTTAGGTTCACATTAACTCCAAAGGTAGGGAGGGTTTCAGAATTTCATTTCCTAATGAAAATGTAATAATTATACTTTCTTTACTTGATGTAGCCCAGGTTGGCCTTGAGAACTCACTATCTTCTTGCATCAGCCTCCCCAGTGCTAAAACTACAGGATGTACCACCACATCTGTGCCCCCCTTCACCTCAAATAATATTTACTTATACTTACAAATTTAACCAGCAAGGCATAACTGACTCCAACTGTTTCCATTTCACTAGTGTCAGAACTGTGTGCCTATACTGTGGATTTATGTTGCCATCACTGAACCAGAGAAGTAATGGTTTCTGAAGTTTTAAATAGGCAGGAAGATTTTCCACAGTGATTTCTGGCTGTTAAAAAGAAGCACCAAAAAAAAAAAAAAAAAAAAAAAAAAAAACTAAAAAAAAGAAAAAAAGGCATGATGCAGCATAAAATAACATTCAAATCATTCATGCAACTGTAGTTTTTAAAATGTAATTCAAGCACATGCACATTTACAGATTCTACCACAGCGCGTAAGCTAACAACTATGAAATCTTAAGTTTCTTATTCAATCCTACTTCACAATAATGACTTGTATTAAAAATAAAATTACTAATAGACTTTGAGAACACATTTAACACTTGTAATAATTCATGTTAAAATCTGGACCCAGAATAGCCAATAAACAGCAAAAATTTTCAGCTGTGTATATAGCTATACACTAAATTTTGAAATTATAACCTTTGTTTTTAATATTCATAACTACTTAAAATAATAATTTATTGTTTCCAAATGTGTGGATTTTGGCATAATTAAAGGTGTGCTAAAACAAATACAAAAAACAACCTTATGTCTTCTGAGCCCCAATCTATTGCTATCTAGACCATGAAAACAAGAAACATAACAGAAGACCATTCACTCAGAATTGAGAGCTCAGAGTGCTTCTGCAGTCACTTTAGAAAGGCAGGCATACAAATGTGCAATATTCTAGTTACTGGAATCAAGTAATCCAAGTTACAACTGTTGTGCCTTCAAATCCATTACAAAGTTCTTTCATAAGGCAATATTTTATTTTAAAACTATATAAACAGTAATGGTAGCTGTTGAGTATTTGCCAGAGGCCAGACACTGTACACAAAGCACTGTACACATCACATCTTCGTCCTCATAGTAACTCCACAGCAGGTACTACACTGACCTTCGTACACACATGGAAACTCAGAAGCAGAGAAGGCACTTTACAAGCCAGTAAGGAACTGGAAGCATGACTTTCTAGAATCCATTTGCATTGTAACAGGCCCACCCTACATTCAGCACTTCAGCTGGACCCCAGTTACACTATCCTTGACAGGTCATGTAAACTTGCAGCAAACTAGAAAAGCTGTGCAAACAGAGCCAAACCACCCAAATATTCAGGTCACAGAACGTCACAAAACATACCTGGTACCACAAAAGCTGGAGAACTGTTTGCTAATATATATTACCATTAATTGATCTGGATTCTATTTCAAATAGTCTCCTCATCATATACAATCTACTCACAAATGTTTCCAGTAGTGCACTTGCTATTATCCGAAGCACATCTTGCACCTGAGTGGAAGCCAGGGGAACGCTCTCTACCTTGCCTTCTTTGGGTCTGGCAAGCAGCAAAGCTGGAAGAGTTGCAGTATATTTATTTGACCTATGGAGAAATGTACTATTAAAATTCACAACCAAAATACAGTGAATCACCCAAAACATGAAAAAGCACATGCACACCACAGCAGGAGGCAGCAAATGAAAAGCCCTGCTTCTAGCTAGGTGAGGTGGTACGAGCCTGCAATCCCAGCACTAGGAAAGCTGAGGCAGGGGATCATGAGTTTGGAGGCCGGCTTGGCCTACATATTGGGAGTCTGTCCAAAAATTAAGTAAATGAATAACAAAAAAGTTAATGAAAAAAAATTCTTCGGTTTTTTGTTTGTTTGTTTTTCAGAAAGGGTCTTCCTATAGCCCCAGCTGGCCTGGAACTCACTCTATAGGCCAGGCTGGCCTCAAACTCACAGATCTCTGCCTGCCTCTGCCTCCCAAGTACTGGCATTAAAGGCATTTCCTAGCATGCCCACTATGAAAAAAAATTTTTAAAGTTCCACTGCTAAGGAGAAAATGATCTCCATTTCCTGACAAATGTATGTGTGAGGTTACCTGAGGAAGTTCAGGGGTCTTGACAATCTCAATTAAAGTAAAACAGCAGACAATAATTTAGATAGGTTTCTTCTACAAAACTCATCCTCAAGAAAATATCTAAAAAGGACCTGGCTCTCTACCTTTCTAGGCTGCTCATCACATGGCTGAGTGAAGACTTGAGAACCTGTGAGAACCAACCATCTTCCAGGCATCACACACAGGTCCTACCTACATTTTCATTAAACTTGAGAACATTCCCCAGAGTAGCCCTCATTGTGCCAGTTTATAGAACGGGATTCAGGGGAAAATAAACGGCACGCATTGAAGTCAAATGAGGTGCTCCAGACAGAGTATGTGTGCAAGAGCCCACTTTTGCTAACTTAACCTGGAAAAAATATTCTAAATTAAATAGAGAAAAAAATGCTTTGTGAGCAATTATCAGTAAGGTGTAAGTATGTATAAGGTCTTAAATCGATCCTAGTAGACAGCCTGAGAGGGTGGGTTCGGACCTCCATCAGGGTAGCGGTTAGGAGCTTAGCAGACCACCAGAGAGTGCGGGGTTTTGGCCTCCAACTACCAGAGGGCCTGAGAACCCAGGGGACAGCCTGACAGCCCCCAGATCCTGCCTCCACATGGTGATGAGCTTCCCCTAATTGCACCATACCATCTCCCTACCTGGGATTTTGTGAGGCCCCTCCCAAGGCCCCAAGGCAGATCTGCCTTTGGTAGGCTAAGGCTGGGATCTCAGCAGACCACCAGAGAGTGTAGAGTTCTAGCTCCCCTCTAGCCTCCCTCTGACATAGGGTTGACAACACACAGGAATGTATGAGAGATCCTGGATCCTGCCTCCGCATGGTGAAGGAAGCCTGAGTATACCTGACTGGAACCTGAATTGGGCTTCTGTGGGTGCCCTGAATAGCTGATGTGAAGCCATCAGTTCCCTCCAAATTAAACCTGAGAGAACCTGAACCCTGTACCAATCAGCTTGACATAACTAATAAATGATCTAGGCACCCCAATAGTCTGATATAATTCTCATATCAGAATCATAAACAAAAGAAATTCACATGCCAAAACCACAATGAAAGAATAATAAAATGGAAAGCCAAAACACTATGTCCCCACCAAACCCCACCAATCACGTAGAAGAGTTCTATAAGGAGAATGCCCTAGAGATAACCTAGGACACTGAATTTAAGAGAACAATCATAAACATGATCAAGGAATTCAACAAATTTAAAGAACACACAAACAAATCAAAGAGCTAAAAGAAGATAGGGATAAACTTCTGAATGAATCCACAAAAGAGCCAGAAACACTGAAGAAAACTCAGGCAGAAATGAAGAAGGAAGTGTAAAACTCAATAAGCCAACTTGAAACAACAGGAGAAAGCCTCACTTCTAGAATGAATGTACTGGAAAACAGAATATCAACAATGGAGGATAAAGTTAAAGAACTGGACCACTCAAGCAAAGAGTACGGAAAATTTTTTAAAACACAGGATGGAATATGCAAGAGATGTGGGACACCATGAAAAGACCACAAACATATGGATCACAAGAATAGAGGAAGGAGAAGAATTTCAGGTTAATGGTATTGACCAGATCTTAAACAGGTGATCCTTTGCATCCAGACCAACCCAGTTCCTCCCAGTAGTCCTCGGGAGCCCCTGGTGCCTCTTCCTGCACCCACCTCCCTTTGCACCCCTGGGTGGCACAGCCACCAGCTTCCTAAGACCAGCATCTTTCCTGGGCCCTGCTCCCAGCCCAGTCCAGCCCCCAAATTCCTGAGGGCAGCATCTTTCCTGGAGGGATCCAGACGTAAGGAGAAAGCCTGAGAACATCTGATCCTGGAGCCTGGAGCATAGTATTCCCAGTTTTAAATGACCACAGATGTCAACCCAGATTACTTTACCCAGCCAAAATGTCTATTATAGTTGAGGGGGAAAGAAAAGTCTTCCATGACACAAACAGCCTGAAATACATGTCCACAAAACCAGCCCTTCAAAGACTACTTGAAGCAATACAGAGAGCAGAGAGAGAAAGAACTATACCCTAGGGACAACAAAAGAAAATAAAGATATAATCTAGGAAATATACAATTACACAGAGAACACAAACAGCAATCAAAATGACAGCAACCAATACACACCTTTCAATAATAACCTTAAATATCAATGGACTAAACTCCCCAGTCAAAAGATACAGGCTAAGTGAATGGATTAAGAAACAAAATCCATCGTTTTGCTGTCTGCAAGAAACCCATCTCACCTTCAAGGACAGGCACTACCTTAAGGTAAAAGGATGGAAAAGAAATATTCCAGGCACTAAGAAACAAGAAGGGGTTGCAATTCTAATATCTGACAAAATAGACTTCAAAGTAAAACTAATCAGAAGTGATAAGGAAGGTCACTTCATTCTGATCAAATGAACAGTTAACCAAGAAGATATTATAGTCCTTAACATATATGCACCAAATTCTGGTGCACCCAAATTCATAAAAACAACACTACAGGACTTCAAGACACAGATTAACCCCAACACAGTAATAGGGGACTTCAATACTCCACTGTCTCTATTAGACAGGTCAACTGGACAAAGAATTAACAGAGAGGTGTCTGAATTAAATGATACCATACATCAAGTGGACCTAACAGACATCTTTCAATTATTCCACCCAAAGACCAAAGAACAGACTTTCTACTCAGAACCTCATGGAACTTTTTCAAAGATTGACCACATACTGGGCCACAAAACAAACCTCAACAAATACGCAATATTGAAATAATTCCATGCATTCTATCAGACCACAAAGCAATAACACTCAAAATCAACATTGGACGAAGCCCTAGTCACTACACGAACTCGTGGCGATTGAACAACACACACACCTAAACAATGAGTAGGTCAAAGAAGAAATTAAGAAAGAAATAAAAGCATTCCTGGAATTCACCAAAAAGGACAATACAACACAACACAACCTCTGGGACACATTAAAAGCAGTCTTAAGAGGGAAGTTTATAGCTCTAAGTGCCTACATTACAAAGTTAGAAGGAGCCCAAAGAAATGACCTAACACTCAACTCAAGAATTAATGAAATCAAAATAAAGAAAATAATGCAAAGAATCAATGAATCCAAGGGCTGGTTCTTTGAAAAGATGAACAAGATTGACAGACTGCTAGCCCAGTTAACCAAAAGAAAGAAAGAGCACCTCCAAATCCACAAAATCAGAGATGAAGGGGGAAACATCACAGCAGACACCAGAAAGATACAGAACATTATAAGGGAATACTTTAAAAAACCTATATGCTACTAAATTTGAAAACCTAAAAGAAATGGATGGATATCTAAAGGCATGGGTACCACCAAAACTAAAGAAGAGATTAACAGCTTAAACAGACCAATAATACAGAAAGAAATTGAAACAATAATACAAAATATTCCATTTAAAAAAAGCCCAGGACCAGATGGATTTACAGCAGAATTCTATCAGGCTTTTAAAGAAGATCTACATCCAATACTACATAATTTATTCTAAAAGGTAGAAAAGGAGGGATAGCTTCCAAATTCCTTCTGTGAAGCCACCATCACTGTAATACCAAAGCCAGGTAAAGACACAACCAAAAGAGAAAACTATAGACCCATATCCTTAATGAACATACAAGCAAAAATTCTCAACAAAATACATGCAAACCGCATACAGACACACATCAAAAAGATCATTCACCAAGATCAAGTAGGCTTTATCCCAGAAATGCAGGGATGGTTCAATATACGCAAGTCAATAAACATCATTAATCATATAAATGGACTCAAAGACAAAAACCACATCATCATCTCAATAGATGCAGAAAAGACTTCTGACAAAATTCAGCATGGATTTATGTTCAAAGTCCTAGAGGGAATTGAACTGGAAGGAACACACCTCAACATAATTAAAGCTATAGACAATAAACCCACAGCCAATATTCTAAATGGAGAAAAAAATGGAAGCATTCCCTTTAAAATTAGCAACCAGACAAGGATGTCCACTATCTCACTCCTTTTCAACATAGTGCTTGAAACTCTTGCTAGAGCAGTAAGACAGGAGAAGAAAATTAAAGGAGTACCAATTGGAAAAGAAGAGGTCAAACTATCACTTTTGGAGATGATATGACACTATATCTAAGAGATCCCAAAAGTTTCATTCCCAGAACTGATAAACACTTTCAGTATAGTGGCAGATTATAAAATCAATCTACAAAAATCAGTAGCCTTTCCATATACCAATAACAAGCATTTGGAGAAAGAATACAGGGAAATGCTCCCATTCATAATTGCTGCAAAAAAATAAAATAACTTGGAATAAATCTGACAAAATACACCAAAGATCTATACAATGAAATTTTTAAATCATTAAAGAGATTGAGGAAGACACCAGGAGATGGAAGGATCTCCCATGTTCATGGATTAGAAGAATTAATACTGTGAAAATGATTATCCTGCCAAAAGCCATTTATAGATTCAATGAAATGCCCAT
>NW_008343385.1:9308678-9322289 GCF_000622305.1 Nannospalax galili | reverse complement strand
GAATGGGAAAAAATCTTCACCAGTGACACATCTGACAGAGGTTTAACATCCAGAATATATAAAGAACGCAAAAAACAAAGAAGCGAGAAACCAAATGACCCAATTTAAAAGATGGGCTAAAGATCTAAACAGAAAGTTCTCAAAGGAAGAAATAAAGATGGCTAAGAAACAGCTCAAAAAATGTTCAACACCGTTAGTAATTAGGGAAATGCAAATTAAAATCATCCTAAGGTATCACCTTTCCCCAATCAGACAGGCTAAGATCAAGAGAACAAATGATGCCATTTGGAGAAAGGGGAACTCTCATTTAAAACCACCCTAAGGTATCACCTCACCCCAATCAAACTGGCTAGGATCAAATGATACCAAATGCTGGCAAGGATATGGAGAAAGGGGAGCACTCATTCACTGCTGGTGGGATTGCAAACTTGTGCAGCCTCTTTGGAGAACAGTTTTGAGAACTCTTAAAAGACTGAAAATGAACCATATGACCTGGTTATACCACTCCTTGGCATATACCCAAAGACTCATCCTATTGTAGAGACACTTGTACAACCATGTTTGTTGCTGCTATTTTCACAATAGCTAAGAGATGGAAGCAACCTAAGTGTTCCTCAACTGGCGAGTGGTTAACAAAAATTTGGTATATTTACACAATGGAGTTCTATTTAGCAGTAAAGAAAGATGTAATAATGAAATTTGCTGGTAAATGGATGGATCTAGAAACTGTTATACTAAGTGAAGTAACACAGACTCAGAAAAACAAACAATGTATGCTCTCCCTCATATGTGGTTACTAGCACCAAATTCTTTTAAATTCCAGGTCCTTTTAATAAGATGCTATACAGCAGTCCCTTTTGCATGAAATAACTACCATCATCATGACTTCGGCTGAGCCCGATCACTAAACATAGTCACAACTGGACTAGCTGACGGTTGAGCTCATTCATTAAAGGAGTGCCAAGCAGGGTCACTGGACCCTCACCTGAGTATCTAGCCACTCCTCCCAGCCAATTAGTTCAGCCTTGGAAGACAAAAGAAAAATGAGGAAGACCCCAATAGAGGGATGCTTTTGGAAGCCCTTGCCAAGAAACTCCAATGGACTTTCATATGAACATTTGAAAATTGCCCTGTTCTGACTTTTTTTCTAGTTCCCTGTCTAGAACTTGTAATGCTAATTACTCTTGCCTTTACTTCTCCTTCACATCTCCTATACATGAATTCAAGGACTTGTCTCAAAAAAACAAAAACAAAGCTGGATCTGGTGGTGTACCCTCTGCCTGAGGCTTGCAAGCCTGAGCTCTGAAAAGGAAGGGACTTGTCAGTGTGTGTGCTGCCAGGCCACTTTATTTGGGTTTAGTTGCTTTGTGTACCCTTCCTCTTGGGAGACAGTGCTTTGCATGTGATTAAGCAAACATGGCCTGGTTTCTAAAATAGAAGGTAAGCCTTTTACATTGGAGAGCTCTGAGAAGGAAGATGTAGTTCCAACTGTAGTCCCTGTGGAGCCTAACGCCTGTAATACCGATCTGGTCTTTTTTTCTTAATTAAAAAAATTTATTGCCAGGCATGGTGGTGTATGCCTTTAATCCCAGCACTCGGGAGGCAGAAGCTGGCGGATCTCTGTGAGTTCCAGGCCAGCCTGGTTTACATAGTGAGTTCCAGGCCAGCTAAAGTTTTTGTAAAAAATTTCTTTTAAAAAAGACCAAAAAAAAAAAAAAGAAAGAAAGAAAAAGATCTTAACTCTTCCAGAACAAAGAAAATTACAGTATTATAAAAGGTTAATAAAGACCTCATGTTTCAGATCACCCAAAGGAAGCACACCAACTGGTTATAAATAAAACACTCTGAAAACCCAGTACTGGTCTAGCTCTTTGTATCTTAATACAAGCTGACAGCAGAAAATAATAGGTGATTATATGCTACCAGATAGACAGATCTCATGTTTCCTGGTTTAGTATACACAAGTCACAAAATGACTGAATTCATGAAATGATCAAAAGTTTCACCATCAAAGACAGTGTTCAAAATGAGATTTGAGCTCAGACATCAGAATTAGTAATATTATAGTCAAAAGGTCAAAAACAGGCACTACTGGGGCTTAGTAAGTTTATCAAAAGTGAGCCATTAATGTGAAATCTGAGTGTATTAATAGCAATCTCCAAATTTCCATGATAGGAATTGAAGTATTTTGGTAATCCACGAAGTTCCACCTTTCACAGACAGCAACTTGAGTTTTAATATGTGTTTTAGACATTCTTTGACAGAAAATAAAAACTCAAGACACTCAATAAGTAAAAAATCTCTGAAGGCTCCAAAGAAAACCCAAATTGCAGGTAGCAGAACCCAAAGAGGAAAACTTAGAAAGGAGCATGAACAAGTATGTTCCCAAGATCACCCCATGGGTGCTCCAAGCGTGCTTAAGAAGCTAAGCAGCATGGTACTTTCCAGACAGATCTTCCTGGAAGGAAATTTAAAATCTGGAATACTGGGGGTAGGGGAAGGGAGGCAGATGTAGAGATGGGAGAGGGGCAGGGAGATGGTAGAGAGGACAGGACAAGTCAGGGTAGGTGATCAATCAAAACTCAGTATGGATGAAAATGCCATAAGGAAACCTGTTACTTAGAACACTAATTAAAATTAATTTTTTTAAAAAACTGATTGATTTATGATTCTGCGCTCTCTCTTCGTATCAGCTGTGTCAAGATACCAACACTTTCCATTAACAAAGCTTCATCCTCCCCCAAACCAGAGGAGCAACAAACTTACAGTCTCCAAACATCGTTCTCAGAATAGACTCCAGTGATGACATATCCTTTCAGAGAGTTTCCTGCTTCCACAAAGTCTTCTTTTGCTATAGATACACAGACAAAGACAGAGCTGAGAAACCTTTGATGTTACGAGTGCTACTCCACTGCTGAGCAGACATGGACGGCAGTGCCTCACTATTATTAAATTATAGAGATAAAATATGTCAGTGCAGATAGTTTACAAAACTAAACAGCTCTAAACTAAAGCTATTCTTATATTGTGTAAGAGATGCAAATTGATGTGACAGATTCTAGGTTCCTAAACAAATGTACTCCGAATGTCTTCTAAGATTTGTAGTACTCTTAATCATAAAAAATAACCAAGACAAGGAAAATGGAGACAGCTGTCTATATGCAGCCCAGAAAGAGGAACAGGTTGCGACATGGCTACATCTTAAAACTAGAAAACATCAAAATACTCACCCATGTGCAAAAAATAGAACACTAGAAATTCTAGGGCTCGAGCCCTGTGCAAGGGTTGTACAACTATGAGGGTTTTATGTCTTATTTGTGAATTTTCTATAATATATTTTTGTTACTGTTGAATTTTGACTTTGTGTATCAGTCTTCTTCCAAATAGGCAAATTTCAAAAATAACTATTATCTCTATAGATTTCTGAACACATTTTCACAAATTAATAACATATTCTACATCATATTAACAATTATCTTATAACCAAGAAGTAAGTTTGAGTTTAGGAACTGCTCTTAAGCACTGAGCCATCTCTACAGCCCCCAGGTACAGTTTCTTGTACTGATCCCCTATATTAAATTCCTCCTATAATTTACCATTAGAAAACATTTTCTTCATGGATGAATCAGTACCCTAACTTGTATGTTGCAACTTATTATATAACAATGATGGCAACGTGACACCTTTCTGTTTCTAGTTACCATCCCAATAATCAGGGGCTGTTTTGTGAGCAACTGCAGTGTTCTCTGGGCTTACCACATAAATATCCCCTACTATTTTATTATGTAAACTCTTTATCCCTGTTTTAATGGCTTTGTGCTTTTTATTGTCTAAAGACTCAAATTCTTCTGGAAATAGTCCTAGTACGGACAGAAGTGAAAACTTCAGAGCACCTGAAGTACAGAGACAAAGTCAACGGCAGACACAAAACACTGAAAAGAGAAAGAAAAACACAAATCTGTTCCCTTCTTAATTTTGTATAAAAATGATACACAAGAAAAAGCTGAACCTTCTAGATTCTGTCCTCTAAGATGGTAGGCCACTTGTTCACGTTTGTACTATTTATTTTAAGTAAATTCATTTAGCTGTTAACTCATTTAGCTGAAAACAGCATGAAGATATGACCAATAACACATGTGAATAGACTTAAAACAATAAAGATGATAAATTTTATGTATATTTTAATACAATTTTCAAAATTATTTTTATGGGGTTGAAGAGATGGCTCAGTGGTTAAGAGCACTGGCTTCATTTGCAGAGGACCTGGGTTTGGTTCCCGGCACCCACATGACAGCTAACAACTGTCTGTAACTCCAGTTCCAGGAGATCCGACGCCCTCTTCTGGCCTCCATGGGCATTGTATGACATAAGTGCATCTGTATAAAACCAGGCAAAACACACAAATTTTTTAACATATATTTTAAAGATATTTTATTATTTTCTTTATGTGTATGAGTATATTGCCTGCATGTAAGTGCACCCATGTAATGCAATGCCCACATAACACAATTTACAGAAGATCAGATAAAGTTACTCTACTGGGAATCTATTCCCATTAACTAGTCCAAAACCTACACAAAGAATCAAGAGTTTTCTTCATATACAGAAGGAAAAAAACATAAATATTATTTGTAGACAATTTATTGTGGTATTTATAGATATAAATATTCAAACTATTAACCCATACATTTATGAACAATACTAGTCATGTGGGGAAATGTACAAATATAACATTAAACAAAAATAACAAGATATTAACCTGGCCACACTGCTGTAGCCCAAATGCATTAAAACATAGATATAAATATGCAATATACAGATATGTAGAAAAGAGATGGAGAGAATGACATCAAATTTAACAGCATTCCTCTGACATTACATGTAATTGACTGGATTAAAAAAATACTGTAGGGCACTAATGGGCACAATTCTGGAGAAATCAGTGAGGTTGTTTCCATGACCCCCTATTTCTAGGTCCTGGACTGGATTAAAAGGAAAAAGGAGGAAGCCAGCTGAGCATCAACGTTCCTGTTTCCTGGCCTGCCAATATGTAAGCAAGTCATCTCCCACTCCTGCTGCCACGTCCACCCTGCCACGATGGACTGTACCCTCTGTGAGCAGAACTAAGCCCTTAAGTTGCTTAGATATTTGGTCACAGAAACAAGAAAAAATAATATAATTCTGTGCATAATTATGATATAAGCTTTTCTTCAAATTTTTCTCTATATTTAAACTTGACTATAAGAAGATAGTCTTTTAAACAACTAGAAAACAATGAGTGTTTTAATTATGTAATCTAAAAGCTCAACCTAGGTTCAATGGGTTAAGTATTCAACCCACAGATACCACATTAAAAAGAAAAAAAAAAGCCTGGTGTGGTGGCGCATGCCTTTAATCCCAACACTTCGGAGGCAGAGGCAGGTGGATCTTTGTGAGTTTGAGGCCAGCCTGGTCTACACAGTGAGTTCCAGGACAGCTGGGGCTACAAGGAGACCCTGTCTCAAAAAAGACACCCCCCCCCCATAAAAAGTCTGGCCATAGCACCACACATCTGTAATCCTACCATTGTGTCACTGGGAGAAAGAGGCAGGAGGATCCCAGGGGCTTGTTGGCCAGCCAATGTAGCCAGTCAGCAGCAAGTTCACTGAGAGAGTCTGTTTCAAAGAATAAGGTGAAGAGCCATAGAAGAAGACACCACCCAGCATTGACTTGTCTACACATACGTACTCACTCTCACTCTCTCTCTTAATCTCGCTCTCACTCTGTAAAATAAAATGGCATGAAATAAACAAATACAAGTTCAACTCTACTTACCTGTTGTCATGGATGGACTAAATAATCCCAGTACTGACACACTAGCATAGGTAAATAGGTCTTTATATAATTCTCCACTTAAATATTTTTCTGCTTCTTGGATTGATGCTATGTTCACTGGCCATGAAATCCTATTGCTGGAGGAATAAATAATTATATTCAAAATTATTTTTTAGAGATATTTTGCAGTTTGTAGAAAAAAACATACTGAACCTAGGAAATGATGTTATTACACAGAATATTTGACAAAATAAATAACTATTCTTTAAAAAAAACTCAGTCTTGGCCCAACAAACTATCTCGATTGGTATAGTAGTGTACTTTTATCTTGGGTATAATTAACAGCTGTCTAATTGGACATAAAGCCTGCTTGATGGGAGAAAAATCATGCATGGTAAACATAGCCAAGTACACATGGCTAGAATAGGTCAGAGACCCTAGAAGAAAATGTATTTCCTATCATTTCCCTAGACCAATGTAATTTCTTACTGTGTTTTTTTAAATGTGTATGAGTGTTTTGCTTGCACATAAGTGCACTCATGCGTGCAACACCTGCAGAGGCCAGAAGGAAGCACTGGATCCCCTGGAACCTAGAGTTCAGATAGTTGCTAGCCACCATGTGGGTGCCAGCAACCGAATCCAGGTCCTCTGCCAAGAGCAACCTGTGTTTTTAATGCTGAACCATCTCTCCAGTTCTCTTACTATATTTTAAATACATAGCCTTATATTTACAGACTAGTGTACATCTTACCACTCATCAAGGAAGCTTCTTTTTGCAACAGATAGAAACTATTACAACGTTCTACCACTGGTGAAATGCAGAGAATGAGTGACTGTGAGGTGCCCAATCCTAAGTGACACGTCTACCATGCAACCTCTACACCAAAGGTACAGGGAGCATCTCGAAAGGGGAGCAAAAAAGATTTTAAGAGCCAGAGGGACAAGACACCCAATGCTAGTTAATGCGCTAGACATGACAGGGAAGCTGCACCATGAGATCTGCATGGTGTGGTAGTCTAATGAGATCTGAATGACAAAACCAGTGTCATGCCAAGGTGGATGGGAGGAATGTCTCCAGGTCCCACTTCAAGATGAAGAGCTACAAGCAATCATTGGATGCTAAGGGAGGGAGAATCAGTTTTCTCCAGGGACGAGCTCCTTGAGAGTTACCTTATACCAAATGGACAGCCCTAAACATAGGTACACATAAAAGCACCACTAAGTGGATTCAGTGGAATATGTTGTGTGTGTGGGGGGGTGTGCAGGTATATATGTATGTATATAATATATATGTAACAGTAACAATCAAACAAGAGGACGAAAATTTGAGGAGGAGTTGGGGGATACGGGAGGAGTTGGAGGGGGACTGGGAGGGATGAAAATAATACAAAGACAATAATCATGTATGAAATTCCCAAAAAGTGAAAAATAAAATTTTAACTTTTCTATACACAAAATAGTAGAAATAAAATGTAAGAGCTTTTTAAAAAAGGTCTCACTAAACCAAAGTGATAGAACAGTGCACAAACCCTCATTATCAATATTTCCTCTATGATCTCAATTCTAGAATTCTCTCAAATCTATTAAAAGCATGTTAACAGGCTGAGAGTTACAACTGCAGACCCCCAAACTTAGAGATCGCAGAATGAAGCTAAATACTTACAGCTGGATGAACTTCAGGAGCTCTTTAGTTCCCAACATGCCAGCATATGACACTGGGCTCTCGCCTGCCTTATACATCTTTACAGCAGGAAGTGCAGTAACATTTTGCTTAGTACAGACGTCAGACCAATCTGCACAGTTTATTCTAGTGAGAAGTAGAGTGGACATGCCTAAATTAAAGGAAAACACCCATTTTACAAATACTAATGTAGAATGTTCCAATCCCACCCCGCATGACATGCCCCTGCTGAAACTCTTCCTCTGATCTCTGTAGCACCTTCCCCTACTGGCTTTCTCTCCCTGCCTCCTGAGACTTCTATTACTGGAGGTCAGAGCTCCTTAAGTCTCAGTCTAAACTGCCTTTGCTTCTTGCTTTACACTAGTTCTCAATCCTAACACCTAACGATCTAATAAAACCTACACTTGTGTCTTTGGTCTCACCTCCTCCTTGAAGTTCCAAACCCGGGTATCCTTGCTGGCTTCTCTGAAACTACCTGACCAAAGCCGAATATTGTTTCCCTCCTGTGCACTGTAAAGGGTGCACACTTGTGCAGCTCAGGAAACAATGCGCCATCCTGCCTCCCTCTTAAGTCCCCCATGCCTAGTCAATCAGTATCTTTTTAACTTTACCACTCAAAGCTTAAGTGGGTCCTATCATTTTCCACTCCTCTGTACTGCTAGCATTTACCATTTCTTCTGGGTAACTACAGCAGGCTTCTCACCTCCCTTACTCAATGTCTCTACAGTAGTGGTAGATATCTTCTTCAAACTCAGATCTGTTCTGGCACCATGCTATTCTCCACCCAACCCCAGAACTGTTTTGCAACCAGCCCATCCCTAGTAAGCGTTGTAGGGGTTGGTGAGTCTCACTGCTTCCAGGAAGCCTTCCCTGGCACCTTAATTTACACCAGGTTCCTTTGCTACCTGTTCTGACAGAACTGCACTCCTTTCTCCTTTCCTTAGCTCCTTTTGTAACTCTGTGCTCATCTGCATTACCTGATTAATGTCTCTAGAAGAGAGTGCCTTGAGAGAAGGGACTGTACATTATCCACTACTGACATGAGTATCGACAGCACTCCTTGCTCAAAGCACCTATCTGGGCTTAGCTATCCAAAATCTCTTTTCAATCTGGGAAGATGCACAGAATATAAAGTATAAATTCTTACTTATTGTATAATTAAAGTAAAATTCTCTGAATAAGTAAATTATTAGAAGAAAAAGAGATTAAACAAAAACTAAAACAAGTACCACATAATCCAGCTGCAGAAAGGCAGTGACAAATTCTAATAAAATGAGCTTTACTATATTAGATTAAGAAATGTCCCTATCTGCTGGGAGGTGGCGAGAGTCAGTCTCTTTCAAAGATGTGACTCTTGGCAAGTTAACTAGGCTCCAGTGGATGAGCTTTTGGGGGAAACAAAAAGGACATTTCGGGAAACAAATTTAGACTCTATAGGCAATACATACACACACACACACACACACACACACACACACAGAGTAGAGTACATTAAATGGGGCAGGGCAGTAAAGGGAGGTACAGATAGGGAAGGGGCTCTAAATATAAAATTGTATTGTATGAAACTCACAAAAATTCAATTAAAAAAAGAAATATCCATATCAATTTAGGATAGTAAAACAAAACCACAATTCAAATTGTGAAATGTATTATTTTAGTATTTTGTCATTAAAAGTATTTAATAATGGAAATCACCTTCAAACTTTAAAATATTCTAGCTCACAGAGGTAATAATATCACTTCAGATTTAGTGTTGCCAGTGCTTGGTACACAAACAGTGTGAATCTTCACTCTACCTTGAGAACTTAGCACAATGTTACAGTAGAGGCCCCATAAAAATGCGGGAATGTACACTGCCATTCCTTTATAAAGTAAAAATGGTTAAGTTGAAGTTTATTAATACTTGAACATCCAATGAACTAATAAAAACAGGTGAGCCCTCATTCCTTCTAAAATCAAACCTGCTAAAGTCACTCCTCTGCAAAGTCCTCTGTAATCATGTCATAAGAATTTAGTGACCCTTGTTCATTCATCTAGAATGTTATTTTACACCTAAATACAGTGAATATTGTATTACAGACAGTTCTTTTCCCAAGGTAATCATCCTCAACATGCCAATCCCTCCAAAAAATATTCTTTTGTCCTTACAAAGTTGAAAACTTGGATCTTTAGCTTTCTGAGGAAGAACACTGACACATTATAAAGGTTATAAGGCTGCTGATACTGAAGGAAGTGATGTAAAAGTTTTTCTTTTCTAGAAAGTAGTTTCAACATTCCTGTTTCAATTTGAATAGTTTATATGATGAAATGCTTCTAGTACTACATCCCATAAATTTTGCCAGTTTTGTCTTCAAACAGAATTTCCAATTTGGGGTGTGGGGGGATCTATTTTCTTTGACTTGGATACTATCAAGTATAAAAGTTTGACATTTGCTGCCACCTTGTGGCTGAGGAAAAAATATTCATTGTCTTGGAGCCCCAGCCCCCCCCCAAACCCAAACTTTTTCTCAAGATGTCAACATTAAAGACAACAATGTAGGGTAAATTATTGTCCAAAGTACTACAATATTTTCCTAACTTAATTTGGGATGTGCATCGCTGGGCAGGGCATATGTCCTACATTTTGCTTGGAAGGAGAAAAGGCCAGATGTACAATTATACAGAGATTCCTGGCTGTAGTCAGTAGTTTGGCTGGATGGTTGGGCACTTGGAAGGAGTAAGATTTGAGAAATAAGAAGTAAGAGAGAAAGACATGTGGAGAAGAGGTACGAAGATAGATATCACCAAATGGGCAAAGGATGCAAAGATACTTGTAGCCCATGTAAGTGCTTCAGCAGAGGAGTTCAGTAACCAAGTAGATGGAATGACCCGTCGTGTGGATAGTCAACCTCTTTCACTGTCATCTCCCTTTGCACCCATGAACAGTGTTCATGTTAGTAAAGGTTATGCATGGGCTTGACAACATGAGCTCACAGTCACCAAGGCTAACCTGGCCACAGCTGCTGGGTTCCAAATCTGCCGTCAACAAAGAGCAACACGAGTCCCCCATATGGCACCATTCCCTGAGGTCACCAGCCAGCAACGTGGTTTTTTGAGGGTCTCTCACTATGCAGCCCTGGCTGATCTGGAACTTTCTATGTAAACCAGACTGGCCTCGAACTCACAGAGATCCACTGGCTTCTGCCTCTCGAGTGCTGGGATTAAAGGCGTGAGCCACCATGCCTGGCTCTTTAAATCCCTTTTAATATATTAATTCTAACAGTTCTATATCTCTAGAGAATCCTAACAAGTACAACCTGAAAATCTGAATTAGATAATGTTCCAAAATCTGAATGTCTTTGAGCATTAACATAAGTACAAGTAGAACATTCCATGAGACTTACGTGAAAGATTTTGATCAGAAAAATAAGGAAAATACAGTATAAAATATCTTCATGCTTTGCATATTAGGATGTATGTAAACCACAAATGAATTTCATGTTTAGCTTTTGGTTCCAGCCCTAAGACATCTTAGTATATGTACCAAGTACTCCAAATTAAAAAACAATCCAAAACACCTCTGTACCTCAGCATTTCAGGTCTGGAATATTCAACCTGTATAGACTTCAACACAAATGCAGAACACTATACTTATACCATGTACCGCAACATTAAGCCACAAGAGCTTCCAAAACAGTCCATGTACCTGACATCTAATTACTACTTGTTATGCTTGTTTGTTTGAGGCAGGGTCTCACTATGTATCCCTCACTGACCTAGAGCTCCCTATGTACACTAGGCTGGGCTGGAACTCACAGAGATCTGCCTGCCTCTGCCTCCCAAATGCTGGGGTGCCACCATGCCCAGCTAGAACTGTTATTCATAAAGAACATAGAAAATAAAAAGAAAAGTTAAGTCCTGGGTTGGTTATCAGCTTTTTTAAAATTCTAAACCTACATACAACTCAAAACTCAACGGCAACATTCCCAGAAGAGCTAAGTTAATAAGCCTGTTTAACAGTAATCACTTTTATTTATAAGATAAACAGAACAAGAAAAATTATTGATACATTTTCTCCTATTCAAATGATTTCAAAACATTATCCATGCCTATTTTATCACTACCTCTTTTTAAAAAAATACCTTATTATTTTTATTTTATGTGTATGAGTGTACTTCCTGCATGTGAGTGCACCCGTGTCATGCATTGTAGCGGAGGTCAGAAGAGGGCTTCAGATTCCCCTGAAACTGGAGTTAACGATGGTTCATAGCCACCATGTGGATGCTGGGAATCGAACCTGGGTCCTCTGCAAGAGCAGTCAGTGCTCTTAACCGCTGAGCCATCTCTCCAGCCCCTCATCACTACCTCTTACTAACAGGCCTCCCTATTTCTCCCTGTAACCTTGCTGGAAAGATGCCATGGAAATTTTGGGTTAAAGCCTCACCTAAATTTGCTATCGCTGGATCAGGTTTCAGAGAATATTTAAATAAAAAAGATTCTCACTATCAGGAAATAGCCTAGTCCATGAGGATCTAACTTAGCTTCAAGAACACTGACTAGGGCTGGAAAGAAGGCTCAGCAGTTAAGAGCACTGGTTCTTCTTGCAGAAGACCTGTCAGTTCCTAGCACCCACATGGTGGCTCAGCCATCCATAACTCCAGTTCCAGGGGATCCAATGCCCTCTTCTGACCTTCACTGGCACTGCACATGCATGGTGCACTTACATACAAGTGGGCAAAACACCCAAAGTAGGCACTCAATAAATATGTGCTGAATGGCTTAATTTAACAGATGATTCCCCTTGTTTCTATGAAATACAGTCCTATGACGTAACCAAAGTAAATGATTATGAACTTTTCTGATACTCTTGTTTATTCATTTAACCTTGGTGATGGAATCTGAAAATTATGTCATTTTTCTACATCTTTATAGTAACAGTTTTACAAAAAGCTTTGTATTAGGATCAGAAAATTAAGTATGCATACCACAGGATAATACCTTTCAATTTAATTGCCACATCAATATAAGACTGCAGAAATGCCATGGAGACTGCATGCCCTATATTAAAATGAGAAAGTTCAACAGATGTTAGAAGATGTTATCCCCAGAGCACCTATACCTACCTCTCCCTCCCTCCCCCTCTCATATACACACACAGATTTATGAGTATTTCCAAAATTATCATTTCCAAATGAGAAATATCCTAATACAGAGGACTCAGTGTTATCCAACCACTTACAAGGATTCCAAACACAACTAATCTTTTCATTCATACTGCAAATAATATAGCTGAATGGTTATTATGGCTATTATTTGAAAATAAAAAATATTTCCTGTATGTCTATACAAATGTTGATGAATTTAAAATAACTGCCCCGAATCACACTAGTTTTCAAAATTAATTAGCTGAATTTCTAGTCTAATCATTAACCTTCCATTTGTAAATTACATATCTAGAAAATATATAATGTTTTATTTCTCAGAATAAGAAATAAATGCCTCAATGTATGCAGTCTACTTGAGACAGAAAACTATGTCACTTTACAGTGTGCAAAATATAGAGTGCAAATAAAACCATCTATTTTAAATGCTCTCATATGTAATGCAGTATCCTTTCAAGACTCATACTCACAACCAGCATAGAAGAGCACTATGCTGTCAGAAGTCATCACTGTCACATTAAATGTCTCCGCTGTCAACTCCACTGTCAGCTCCAAAGGTAAATGCCTCTTCCTATCTCTGTAAACTGTTTCTGCCACTTCATCATCTTGAATATCTAAAATGTTTTTTAAAAAGAAATTATTTTTGGGCTGGGCATGGTGGCACATATCTTTTAATTCCAGCATTCAGGAGGCATAGGCAGGTAGATCTCTGTGAGATTGAGGCCAGCCTGGTCTTTCTGGTGAGTTCCAGGACAGCTGGGGCTACAGGGAGACCCTGTCTCATAAGGACAAAAACAAACAAACAAACAAACAAACAAGTTAATTTAAATATGGATTACATAATGAAAAGTAAATTCTCACAAGATATATGAAAATTTGACACTTTATAAAAACTTTATGCTATATAAAGTTAAAATGTGTAATATTTTAAAAAAGTTCTCAGATGCCTGGACTTTTATCTTAAATGACTCTTGG
>NW_008343385.1:9297271-9308638 GCF_000622305.1 Nannospalax galili | reverse complement strand
TGATAATATAAATATTTCTCATCAATGTTTTAATTTAGAATCCTAAAAGAGGTTGTTATACACACTTCATAGTTTTTATTTAGAGCCTACACTATACCAAGCATTGTGGCAGACATTAGGATAAGTAATTGAAAAACAGACACTATCTTTCTATCAATGGAAAATTTAGACAATAAACTCTACAATGACTGAAGAGATAATTACAAACTCTGATCAGTTTGAAGGTAAAATATACAGTGAGGGATTCTAACGGGGAAATTTAGATTAGGAGATCCAAAGTCTACCAGGGAAAGAATCAAAAAAGAGTGTTTTATACAAAGAGAGTAACATTCCCATGAGACACAAAAGAGCTCAGCACTAAAAGAAGGGAAAGGACCAAAGCAAGATGGAGCTGCAAAGCTCACAGGGCATGAGAAAACTAGGCTAAGCGGTGTCTGGACTGGAAGTGGGAATATGAGCCAAGAATTCTGGATTTTTATGCTACGGACATAAAGTTATGAACATATTATAAATATGTGAAAACATTCATTTCAATATATTAGGCAACAGACTGCCAGACTGAAAGATCCTAGATCTGCTGGGGATGGTGGTTCACGCCTTTAATCCTGGCACTCGGGAGGCAGAGGCAGGCAGATCTCTGTGAGTTCGAGGCCAGCCTGGTCTACATAGTGAGTTCCATGCCAGCTGAGGCTACAGGGAGACCCTGTCTCAAAAAGACAGAAAAAAAAAAAAAGAATGATAGATCCTGGATCTATCTACCTATCTACCCACTCATGCAAGTATGTAGTAAAAACACATTTTGAATTTGTAAATAGTTTGAAGTTTGTACAAATTATATGGTAACTTTCTGAAATACACAGATAAACATCTATGGGTGAAATGATACATCTGGGATTTGCTATAAAACAACAGGGTGGGGAGTTGTGGGGGCAGGATTAGCCACAGGTTGATGGTGACAGCCAAGCAATGGAAGTCAGGAAATTTGTTTTACTATCCTGTCTACTTTAAGGTATGTTCATAATTCTGTGTGATGGTACATGAAAAGGAGAAAAGGGGAAGAAGTCAATGCACTCAGAGAACTAGAATTTTATTTTCCATACATTTTTCTAATATAATGGGTAATTCTATATTTGGATTTCAGATCAGCCATTTTGAACTATACAATACGCATTAACTCCATGGATCACAATATTCAATGTTGGGCTTTATGAAATCTAAAAGTACATTGCATTTAAGAGCTGGACCCCCCTCCCATTATCCTAAAAAAGTTCTACCCTCAATACCAAAACTACTGAAGGTTCACTTCCGTGTGTACCATACACTGCTTACTCACTTTTCTTTCTGTTTTATGTGCTTTTTGTGGAATTTAGGCTTTTCCATTCTTATCCATGCTTTAGCCATTCCTGAAGGGAGGTGCTTGTCTCTTGACAAATTCTTTCCTAAAACCCTCTTAACGAGAGAGGATTATGCATATGGGCCTGACAATATACAGTATCAAGGGCCAATGTGGATTATGGACAAGAGGACTTTAAAATGGAAAAAAAGGCCTATTTGCAAAAGAAATACTAGCAACAGGATGGAGCCAGAAGGTAGGCACAGAAAACAGTCTACACCAGAAGGCAAACTAGGGCCAGACATGAAGCAACTGAGAGGGTGGTCACAAGGAAATCTGAAAACAGGCAGCTCCCAGCAAGGACACGAATCTTATTAAACTGAGACAGGAACAAGCATCCTAACTCTGACAATAGGATCCTAGTAGCATAACAAGAATGGAGCAGGAAGCAAAGGGCAGAACCCATGTCTGTCCACATAATCTAGTTAGAAGAGGTCAACAGAGAAGCACATGTAACTCTAACCTCTACACACCAAAAAAAGAACTAGTGCTCAGCTCAAACCAGCACTGGTAAGAGTAAGGTTATTACAATTTTAATATACATGCTGATTGTAGTAACAGATGGACCCCGGGAAGAGATTCTTCTTGGAGCGATGACAATACTACATAAAGCACTCAAGTACTCACTAAATGGGACACAAAGACCAGTAAGCCACAATCCCTGATTCAGAGATATTTATATCCTAGGGGAGCAAACAGAAAGACAAATAAGTAATTACAGAATATGGTAAAGTCATGAAAGAAGTATTAGGGAGGATAATGACAGCTGGTAAATTTCATGGCAAGATGCTGAGGCTCCGCATCCAGGCTCTACCACTTGCCAGTGATGTGACCTCAGGCAAGTCATGAAACTGTAGAAACAGATTCTTCATTTATAAATTGAAGGTGAGGTTAGCTCTTTCAGGAGACAAGAATCAAAAAGAGCAAAGGCTGAGGGAAAGCCTTGAGGAATACAGTGTACTTCCTAAACATCAGCAGTAAGAGCAATAAAAGCCAGAAATAACTGGTAAAAAGAAACAGCAAATGTCGTTGAAATTTACTCCTTATACTGTTAACAAGACTCATTTACAACTACAAACACAATGATGTCAATTACAATTACATTTACTAGTAGGAACAATAAAAATGAAATGTGCCTTGGCTTTGGGACAAACTGTTGAAGACAGAGCAGGCCAAGCGGGCTAAAAGAACTGATGTTCAAAGACAAAGGCATAAATGTGGAAAGCTAGAAGTCTAATGTACAACAAAGGCATACATGAAATCAAATAAACACCCTTATATCCGTTCACACAATCAACTTGATAAACTGTGATTCCAGATAAATAACCCCAGATTTCTTCACAGACTCTTGAATAAGAACAGAGTCTATAAAAAGTACAGGTAATGGCAATTGTATTGCCATGTATTAGATAGGAAGGGTGGCAGTATTACAACTCTCACCCAGATCTGGGCCTTCCATGTCTTCGTTTTCATCTTCCTGTGTTTCTTCAAAGTACATATTATTTTTCACATGGGAGACTATTGAGTCAGCATCATCGAACACCAGAAATTCCACTGGCACGTCCTAGAAATGTTATTCAATTTTTTAAGTTAGCCTATAAAGTGATGGGTATCATCACGTGAACATTTTTTACATCCTCCTGTACTGCCCTCGCCCTCCTCTCGCCCTCTTTGCTGGTCCACGACCTCCCTATTTTCATATCACAGACGTTTTCACTCTTTTCCCTTCTTCCCCTTCCCTTAAGATCTCTTCCTCTCCTTTCTAGCTTCATGAGTTACACACACACACACACACACACACACACACACACTTAAATCTAGATTCTGCATGAGAAAAAGTATGCAAAATATAACTTTCTGTGTTTGACTTATTTTACTTAACATAATTTCCAGTTTGATCCATTTTCCTGCAAAGTCATAATTTCATTTTTCTTAACAAATGAAAAAAAATTTATTTATATTTTATGTGTATGAGTGTACTGCCTGTGCATGTATGGAAGCACACCCATGTCATGCAGTGCCCATGGAGAACAGAAAAGGGCATTGGATCCCCTGGAACTGGAGTTACAGACAATTGTTAGCTGCCTATGGGTGCTGGGATTCAAACCCGGGTCTTCTGCAAGACAAACCAGTGCTCTTAACCACTGAGCCATCTCTTTAGCCCCAGAAAAAAAAATATTATATATGTACCACATTTTCTTTATTCTTCTTTTGGTGGATATCTAGGCTGATTCCATTTCCTAGTAATTGTGAATGGTGCAACAATCAACATGGATGTGCAGGTTCTATCTCTGTGGTGTGCTGACTTGTGGTGTGCTTACATTTCACTTTTTAAAATATTTTTAATTTATGTACATGTATGTGTATAGATATAAGTATATGCACATGACTGAGGATGCCCACAGATACCAGATGAGGGCACTGGATCCCCTGGAGCTGGAGTTACAGGTGGTTGTGAGCTGTCCCACACGGGTGCTGGGAACTGAGCTCTGGCTCACTGCAAGAGCACTCTTAACCACTAAGCCATCTCTTCATTCCCTGGATTTCTTTCTGTGCTTTTGTGTATAATGGTATGTGTTTATGATGGGTGTATATAAGGTGTGTGAGCATTTGTGCATATGTGAGGGTGCCACTGGTGAATGCATGGAGATCAGAAGACCACCTCAGTGGCTGGTCTTCGATTTCCACCCTTGTTTTGCACACTATCTCTGCCGTGTGCTGCTGTGTACCCCAGGTTAGCGGCATGTGAACTTCTGACAATTCTCTGTCTCCTCCTCTCACCTCATCAGAAAAGGACAGATGGACGAGTACTATTGTGCACAGCTTTATGTGGGTCATCACACTCATCCAGCCAGCCAGCACTACACCCAATGATCCATCTCCCCAGCCCTATTTTTAGGTTTCTTCTTAAGACTATCCACACTGATTTCCATAGCAGCTGCACCAGTTTATACTCCCACTAGCAGGGTGTGAGGCCCCTCTCTTCCATCCCACCAGCAGGGTTATGAGAGAACAAGAGGAACCAAAAACTTCACTTGCTTTTTGTGACAACTAATGTCTGTGAAAATTCTTACATAAAACTCAAGACAAACAGGAATATATAATAATTTATTGCCAATGGAACCAATCAAATTGGTTATTATTGCACTCCACAGAAATAAAAAAAACTAATACTTCTTTTAAGATAACTGCTCTGAAAAGTTCAATTTCTTACTGAGCTATGAACATAAAATTACAAATCTTATTTCCTTTGGCAATTTTGCTTTCAGAAACTTTGCCAAAAGAATAAATCAATGCCAGTTGTGGTTATGCATGTGTTTAATCCCAGCACTCGGGAGGCAGAGGCAGGCCAATCTCTGTGAGTGTAAGGAGGCCAGCCTGGTATACATAGGGAGCTCCAGGCCAGCCAAGGCTACCCAGTGAGACCCTATCTCAAAAACAAAACAAAACAAAAAAAAGGGAATCAGTGATGGTCAAAACAATTTACAAGGGCAAACATTACATAATGTATAAATAATTAAATATAATTTTAGGTAAAACTAGGATATAGACCTAACTTTAAGAAAAAAGTTATACATATATGAACATGGGAAAAGAGACATTAAAAAAGAACAACATTAACAGCAATTACATGAATGAAGACAATTTAAAGATCTGTCCCATAATAAACATGTTATTACTTTAGACCACATGTACTACATGGCTAAATAAAGTGACATTATAGACCAGTGCATGAAATAAATGACTAACCTTTTCTGCTCTTTTGAAGACCACATTAGCACGCTCAGGAATGCTCACTTCCAAAGAGTCCCTTTTAAAAATGGACATAAATGTTTTATGTTGGTAACACAAAAAATAGTAAGTAATGCCATATGTCAATCTAAAACAGAACTATAAGTTTTTATACTAAAAATGTTTATGAATAAAAGATTACAACTTAACAAGTTTGAGAGATTCCATGTATAAATACAAGCCTGATTTTCTAGTCTGCATTTTAATTTTAATCAAGCTCATAACTAACATACAGACTTTAGCCCATCAGTTAGTCATAACTATAACAGAATCTATTAGAGATTTCAGAGATTTTATGATTAGATTGCCATGTTAAAAAGAAGGAAAATATTGTGTTTTCAAGGTACTGTGACTATTCAATATGTAAGATACCTTAACAGGAGTAGAACTCCAGCTTTTCCCAGGAGACGCCAGGCAACCCACTCTGCAGTTGTTCTATCAGCTTTGTATGTAGCTTGTTGGCTAATGATAAAAACCAGTGGCAGGCCCAGCTGGAGATGAGCAGTTGAAACCTGCTGAGGATCCTCAGCTACTTCAGTCTTCATTTAGAAAACAGAACAAAACACCTTCACTGTGTGATGATAATCCAGTACTTGGACTTAAAAGTCTAAGTCTCACTAATAAAGTCATGATTAAAAAATAGTGATATGCTAGGCGTGGTGGCGCATGCCTTTAATCCCAGGACTTGGGAGGCAGAGCAGGCTCATCTCTATGAGTTCAAGGCCAACCTGGTCTATATAGCAAGTTGCAGGCCAGCTGGGGCTACAGGGAGATCCTGTCTCAAAAAGACCAAAAACAACAAAAAAGCCAAAACAAACAAACAACAGCAACAAAAAAAGTCAGCAAAATAATTTCCAGTATTAATAAAAATAGCCCAGTAACTTCCCAAATTTAATGCTTCCAAAGTACCTTGTACCAATGTATAGTTTAAAACATTATAAAGCTAACAGATTTTATTTTGAATTTAGTACAAAATTGCAACCATAAGAAACTAGCATATTAAGAAACAAAAATAAGCAGAAACAAATATGATACTGATCGTTAAATATATCAAATCATACAAACAGCTAGAGAATAAATTATTTCATATAAGAATTGAATATAGAGCCGAGCATGGTGGTGCACACCTGTAATCCCAGCACTTGGGCAAGATTGAGGTAAAAAGATCAAAAGTTGGAGGCCAGCCTGGGCTACATAGTGAGACTCTGAAAAGAAAAGGACATTTCACAAAGCCACAAGGAAGATACAACAGATTTTTAAAGCAGCAGAATGAATACATATGGCTAATTTCAGTCCCTCCGGAATCCCAGGAAAATGATAGTAGAATTTTTTTTAACGAGATAAACACATACACGTGAAGAAAGAAAACAGAAAAAGAGTCATTATTTTGAAAGTAAGAGAACAGAATAGTAACTGACTAGGAGATTCTACAAAGCAAAACCCTAAGCCATGAAGGAGAAAAGAAAGGAACATGTTTCAGCTACATAATCCTAAAATTGCTCAGGAGCTATTGGCATCTGGTTTACAATGAAATGGGAAAAGATATCAGAAGAGAAACGACAGAAGTCTCTAACCTGAGGGATATGTATTTTTGAGAAGTGGTTAGATCTCTAGATTGCCCCCATGAGTTTAGGCAACTGTCTTCCCTACGCCAGCAAAGGTCAACAGCATAACAGTGCAGACCAGCCCCACAGCAGGGGATTAAGTCACAGAAAAGTGAGGTGTCCCCTAAGGCCTCTCCCCACTCAGCTCTCAGAATGCCAGCAGCCGGACCTCTGTTTTCAAGCAGAAGACTGGAAGGTGGTTTTGGTGAAATCATGAATCATCCGCCAAGCCTAAAGATAGTGACAACGGGGTCCACCAAAAAGCAGCCCAGGCCTGATCACCCTGCAGAGCTTAGTCAAAAGGTCCCAACATTCAGAATTTCCAATCAACTTTTAAATTTCAAATTATAACTCAAAATAGATATACAAGGATTAACAAACATCTGAGGGACATCTCTAATATGAAAGACAGAGACCAGAACAAACACAAAAATTAATAGCATGAAGGAAACAGACTGTGGGTGAAGAAGGAAGATTCTGCAACCACACTGATGACCTCAGGGAGATGAGAAGACACTACATCCGCACAACCTCCCAGAAAGCAGAACAAAGAAAGATGGAAGACAGGAGAGAGTAAGTGGAACCAACTGAAGGACTCCTCTAAGATGTTCCTGTCACAGAAAGTGGGAAGGGAGGAAATGGGAAACATCCTCCTGAAATAGACACAAAGCTCCCACAACTGAAGGACATGTAACCAATGCAGTGGATAAAAGTAGACCACAAAGCAGCATTCATTCAAGCTTTACCATTACTGAAGATGAAAAAAAAGTTTCCGTAGAGAATCCTACCATGGCCCCCAAAATCCTGCCCCCAGGTAAACAAATCTCTGTAATTCCCCACCTTGAGTGTGGGTGAGACCCACAGAATAACCAGTCCTTGGTTCACGTGACTGCTTGTTCACTGTGAAGGGGTGTGAGAGGACAGTGAGTCAAAGGGCTTGAAAGCAGAATGGGAACTGAGTCACCGCTGGCTAACAGTCAGCAAGGAAACAGGGACCTGAGTCCTGCAGCCTAGGTTTTTAAATTCTGTAAACACTTCTGATGAATGGAAAAGTCAAAGAAAGTAAAAAAATCTCAATTCTTCTGTATTTAGAGAGAACTATTAGTTACTAATTAGTAATAGCTACTCGGCATTATAAAGTAAAAGAGAGGGGGCTGGGGAGATGGCTCAGTGGTTAAGAGCACCAGCTGCTCTTGCAGAAGACCCATGTTCAATTCCCAGCACCTACATGACAGCTAACAACCATTCATAACTCCAGGAGATCTGACGCTGTCTTCTGACCTCTATGGGTATTGCATGACACAGGTGCACTTACACACCTGCAAGCAAAACACTCATACACATAAAAATAACAAACAAAATATTAAAAAATAAAGAAACAAAAACAACTTTTGGATTATATATGGAAATTAAGTGTCCAAGCTCTGTCTACCCCTAAAGAAGAGAAAAGGACATATACACTAGGCAAAGCCAATCTGCATCATTTTTCATGGGGTTAAATGTGAAATACTATCAGATCTTATGTCAATTATTAAACACAAAACTGTCTACAAAAAAAGTCATAATCTTACTTTCTATTTTTGTCTGCTTATAAATAAATTTAATGTAAACACACCAAACTATTTCAGATCCTGAACACATGAGCTCAGGCTATTTTGCCAAGCCCAATGACAACTGAAGCTCAAAGGCATGTTGTGTAGATGGACTAATGTGGAAACTCACCCAGGAAGAACACCTAAAGTGCTGTGACAGAAAATGAGCATGGGTGGGGCTGTGGAAGATTAAGAACTAAAACCCAATCATTCAAATTGACTATCACAGTCTCGGAGGGAAGACTCTGCCCTAACAACCATGACCTCTTCATTCCCTTCTATGCCACCAAAATGTATTATTTTTTACATCAAATTTTGGCCTATGAGGAGTTTCCCATAAAAGTATTTGGCCTTACTTTTAAAAAATTTTTTATTTATTATTTTTATTTTATGTATATGCGTGTATTGCCTGCATGTATGTGAGTGCACCCGTGTCGTGCAATGTCGTGGAGGTCAGGAGAGGGCATTGGGTTCCCCTGGAACTGGAGTTAAGGATGGTTTGTAGCCAAGTGGGTTCTGGGAATCAAACCCGGGTCCTCTGCAAGAGCAGTCAGCACTCTTAACCTCTGAGCCATTACTCCAGCCCCTTGCTTTGTTTTTTAACCTCCAGGATACCTCAATACTAATAAGACCAAATCAAAATACAAAGTATCCAACGAGCCCTTTAACATCTTCTTAATCCCACCTTACCAAGCATCTCCAGGAGTCTTCTGAGTGCTGTTGCCTTTCCTCTCTACTTAGTCTCCTCGTCTCCAGGAAGGCCACTCATCTGGCCTTCTCGGACTCTTGCAAGCTTTCCTAGGCTGAACAGATACAACTACATTCTCATTTTAGCTCTCTGACCAGGCCAACTGATTTTGTTGCTGAGAGCTTTCTTCGCTCTGTGCTGTTTCTCATCCCACTTATTCCACTCTCTAACCAAGCTTCTGAATCAACATCCCAGCTCCTTAGCAGTCTATAGGAAAAGAAACAGAATTAAATTAAAAACTAAGATGCTTATGCATCACTTTGTTGGAGTACAGAAAGAAGCGCCTCTCTATACATTAAGGCTTTAACATTACTTTTGTGTGAATGGTGGTACCATAGAGTCATCTGTACTCCTCACTTTCAGAGAGGACCATTCACACTCTAGATGGATTCTTTCATTTCAATATTACTATTACATAATTCATGTTGTCATAAAATGAAATAAGATCAGACAATCATCTTCCTGGGTATTTACCTAAATATAGCCTTTAAAAACAAAATAATATTCATGAGTAGAAACTTTAGGAAAAGGGTGTGACTTCAAGCTAGAATATTGTAGCAAGAAGTAAAACAAGACTTTTAGTACATTTGGTACAAGTTATAATTCTGCCCCCTACTGGTAGGAAAATAAAATTCTGAGGGGTTTTGTTTTGTATTTTCCATGTATATGCACCTGGGTACTTGTGTGTGAAAGGGCATTTGTGCCACAGCGCTGTGTGGAGGTCAGAGGACAATTTGTGGGAGTCAGTTCTCTCCTTCCACCATGTGGGTCACAGGTATAGAACTCACGTCATTAGACTTGGTGGCTAGCAGCTTTACAAGCTGAGCCATCTCAATGGCCCAAACTTCGAACAATTCTGAATACCCAGCTGAAGAGAAGAAAATAAAGCTGGAGATAAAGAACTGTGGGGTGAAGTGTCCTCTCCCTCTTCTTCTTCCTCAAACGGTGCATCAAAACAAATTCAGAGGGGCTGGACAGATGGCTCACTGGTTAAGAGCACTGGCTGCTCTTGCAGAGGACCTGGGTCCAGTTCCAAGAACCCACATGGCTAACAACTGCCCATAACTGTAGTTTGAGGAGATCCAATGCCCTCTTCTGACCTCCTAGGGCATTGCACGGCACAGGTGCACTTATACACATGCATGCAATAAACTTATACACATAAAATTAAAAAGAAATTCAGGGGGCTGGAGAGATGGCTCAGCGGTTAAGACCACTGACTGCTCTTGCAGAGGACCCGGGTTCGATTCCCAGCACCCACACGGGGGCTACACACCGTCCTCAACTCCAGTTCCAGGGAAATATGAAGCCCTCTTCTGATCTCCGCGGCATTGCATGACACGGATGCACTCACATACATGTAGCCAGTACACTCATACACATAAAAATAATAAAATATATATTTAAAAAATAAAGATACTGTCTTAGAGTCTTGCACAGAAGCAAGAGGTCAGGTTTCCATGGGCTGGCAGTGTTGTCATTGGCCACTGTTGTGGGAAGAGCTGTGAGACTTTTGAAAATGCCCTTTGTTAGGAGAAAGTTTTTGATTTTTAAAGCCAGGGTTTCACTATGCAGCCCTCGGCTGGTCTGGAACTCACTATGTAGACCAGGCTGTCCTGGAACTCGGAGAGATCTCTCTGCCTCTGCCTCCTATGCGAAGAGATCTGCCTGCCTCTGCAGCCTGAGAGCATCTGATTCTCATCTGACTTGGGCCTCTGTGGGAACTCCTGAAGACAAAAGCAATCTGGCCACTCCAATATAAAACCAAAAGAGAGAACTGGAAGCTTAGAGGAACCAGCTTTTCATACCCAAAAAGTAAAGCACAAAGACACATAAAACTCACAAAAAGAAGCAGACCCAAACTTGAAGGCTTAAGTCTCACACAAGAATCAGAAACTACAAAAGAAATGCACATGTCAAAAATCACACAGAAAAAATAATAACATGAGAAACCAAACTAACATATCCCCACCAAATACCAACAGTCCTCTAGAGGAGTACAGTGAGAACCCCCTAGGGATAATGCAGGACATGGAATTCAAACAAACAATTATAAACATGATAAAAGAATTCAGTGAATTTAAAGAACACACAAAAAAGAAATAAAAAAAACTGAGGAAGATAGGGATAAACTTCTGAATGAATTCAGAAAAGAGCTAGAAATAGTGAAGACTACTCTCTCTGAAATGAAGGAAGTGAAACACTCAGTAAGCCAATTAGAAACAACAGGAGAAAGCC
>NW_008343385.1:9295727-9297165 GCF_000622305.1 Nannospalax galili | reverse complement strand
AGAATGGAATATGCAGGAATTGTGTGACACCATAAAAAGACCAAACTTACAAATCATAGGCATACAGGAAGGGGAAGAATCCCAAGAAAATGGCAACGACCAGATCTTCAACAGAATTGAGGAAGAAAATTTCCCAAAATTAAAGAAAGACATGCCCACACAAATACAAGAAGCATACAGAACACCAAATAGACAGGACCAGAAAAGAAACTCTCCACGGCACATCATAGTAAACACACTAAACGTACATAACAGAGACAATACTGAAAGCTGCAAAAGAGAAACAAGTCACATATAAAGGAAAACCCATTAGGATTACAACTGACTTTTCAGTGCCAACTATGAAAGCCAGAAGAGCCTGGACCAAACTATTACCATTTTTAAATGACCACAGATACCAACCTAGATTACTATAGCCAGCCAAAATGTCTACTATAGTTGAAGGAGAAAGAAAAATCTTCCATGACATAAATAGACTGAAGGAATTCATGTCCACAAAACCGGCCTTTAAGAGAGTTCTGGAAGCAATACAAAGAGCTGAAGAAAGGAGTGACTATACCCAAGGGGTTGAGGAAAGAAATTCAATGAAGGTATAACTGTGGAAAACTACAGCTATATCAAGAATATGAACAGAAATAAAAATGACAGGATTCAATACACATCTTTCATTAATAACTTTAAATATCAACGGACTGAACTCCCCAGTCAAAAGACACAGATTTGGTGAATGGATTAAGAAACAAAACACATCTTTTTATTGTCGGCAAGAAATTCATCTCACTTTCAAGGACAGGCACTATCTTAAGGTGAAAGGATGGAAAACATATACCAAGTGAATGGTACTAAGAAAAAAACAGACATTGCAATTCTAGTATCTGACAAAACAGACTTTAAACTAAAACTAATAGGAAGAGATAAAGAGAGCCACTTCATTCTAATCAAAGGAACAATAAACCAAGATGATATTACAATCATGAACATATATACACCGAACTCTGGTGCACCCAACTTCATAAAACCAATACTACAGGACCTTAAGAGCCAGGTTAATCCCAACTCATTAATAGTAGGGGACCTCAATACCCCACTGTCTCCACTACATAGGTCCACAGGGTCCACCTGATAGTTGACAAAGGGGCCAAGAATATTCACTGGAGGAAAGATAGCATGTTCAGCAAATGGTGCTGGCAAAACTGGATCTCCGCCTGTAGAAGAATGAAACTAAACCGCTATCTTTCACCTTGCACTAAAGTCTATTCCAAATGGATCAAAGACCTCACTGTAAAGCCTGAAACTCTGAAACTGTTAGAAGAAAACATTGTGAAAAACCTACACGATATAGGTGAAGGAAAGGATTTTCTAAACCGGACATCAATTGCTCAGGAAACAAGGGCAAGAATTAACAAATGGGACCTCATTAAACTAAAAAGCTTCTGTA
>NW_008343385.1:9295385-9295477 GCF_000622305.1 Nannospalax galili | reverse complement strand
GAGAGGATATGGGGAAAGGGGAACACTCATCCACTGCTGGTAGGGCTGCAAGCTTGTTCAACCCCTATGGAAAGAAGTGTGGAGAATCCTTG
>NW_008343385.1:9278898-9295081 GCF_000622305.1 Nannospalax galili | reverse complement strand
CGACGTATGTTCTCCCTCATACGTGGATCCTAGAACCAAATCCTGATAAGTATGTATCCAGACATAACTACAGGAACCAGGATAATGGAAAGGAACCAGGGAGGTAAAGGAAAAGAAAGAACCTCAAAGAGAAGAACAGTAAGAAACAGGCATTAATAAGGAAGATATGGCTAAAAATTGGGTTAGTTTAAGGGAGAGGGGAGGGAAGGGTATACAAGGAACCTAGGGGATTAAAGGGAAAGAAGGAGCTCGAGAGAGGTAGGACCATAAGAGAAGGGAGAAAGGGGAAAAATGGGCTCACCTTAATTGTGGAAAACATCATGGAGGGGTGTATTAGTCACTTTTCTGTTGCAGTGATAGAAACAATGACCCGAGCAACTTATAGAAAGAAGAGTTTATTTGAGCCTACAGTTCCAGGGGAATTACAGTCCGTCATGGCAGGGAGGCTCTGTAAAGGCTCTGTAAGCCCACCCCCAGTGACGTGCTTCCTCCAGGATAGCCACACCTTCTAAAACCTCCCAAAACAGTGCCATCATCTAGGGTATTAGTAAGGAAGAAGGGGGAGGGACGTGGGGGCACCTTAAGTGGGAAAACCATGATAGAGGGGGGAGACGATACAAGAGATAAATAATGCCTAGCTAGTTTTAAAAACCAGAGGGAACCATATTACTCCAACAACCTACTGACAAATTATACAAACCAAATCAAGAAATATATGGCTAGGCAAGGTTTATCTGAGAACAACTGGTCTTTGCCCAGGATTTATCTAAATGGTACACAGTAATTAAAAGTACCAGACTGGGGGAACTAACCTTCTTGGATATTTAACAGACATACTTTGAGGCCTATACTAATTTGGTCAGAGGGACATAAAGGACAGTTTTTGCTCCTTGCCCTCCTTGGTCGACTAGTTCCAGGGGACTATGAGCATCTCTCAAAATGTCCTCTAATTGTGGTGGGTCACCTATCTTCTTGATCAAGGAGGCTGAGAAGACCCCACCAGATGGACTTGAACCAGTGTCCAGTCTACAAAGAGGAAGGTCAACACAGAGGAATCGTTTCCTCCATGCTTCCAAGCAAAGCCAGCCATAGTCAAGCAGGACCTTTGACTTATCTTCACATAGGCAGAACTGGTAAAAGAAAGGAGCCAGGGGCTCCTCCCAAGCCTATGTGACCCCTGAGGAACAGATCCTCAAATGACCTTAAGAGTAAAAATAAATTGGTTTATCTGGGACAACTGTATGGCCTTAGAACACCCAAAAGGTGTATAAGGTATAACCACAGATTAAAGGGGCCAGTATAATTTTTAATAAGAGTCCATATGTATAGCTAAAGGCTACATGACCAGTAACAATGCCAGATAGGAGATACCTTCTTTTGAGTTGTTGGCCAGGGTGGCCCAAGGCACTCCCAGATAGTAACCCAGCATAGAACAAAATGAACAGCAGACCCCAATCTTATCTAAAGGAATATTGACAACTGATTGCTGCTAGATGAGGAACAGCTGACCCTCCTAAAACAAAGAACCTCTAGATGGGTTGACTAGATTCACCAGAAAGACAAGTAGTGGGAAATGGCTGGGGGTGCTGACAACACAGCAGACAGTAGGGGGATAACAGAATATGGGCTCTAGTGGGGGGAGGGAAGCTATGGGAGAGTCCCATCTGGGAAGTGGGTATATAGTTGAATAAGATGGTTTGAGATGTTCTGTGTGACATACACACACCAAAAAAAAAAAAAAAACCACCAAATTTTAAAAAATGAATTCTATTTGAAGAAGCATAAAATTTACATCATGTTAATTAGTAGAGGTCATAAACATTACCACTGAAATCTGCCCAATGCCTTTACAGACATACACAGATGCCAAGTATCTGAGTACAACCAATTATGACTAGTAATAATCAGATACATACAGATTAGAGACGCATGCACCAACATCTCAGTGTTATTAGCAAAAACAATGAGTCTTAGACTGTAAGAAACAGTATATTTTAAAGTGAAATGGAGACCTTTTTTAAAGGTTAAAAACTCATTCAATTTTATTGCTTACAGGGCTTTTACTGAGTTCAGTATTGTGTAACTATTAATTCAACAGCAAACCTAAAAATTCTATAACCACTTTTGAAAGAGATCTATCTTTGCTCTGGAAACTGTTATTGAGTATGTTAAAGCTATAATGAAATGCTGCTTCTAAAAAAATAAAATATTTTTTAAAATTTAAATTAAAAAAAAATTCTTTTTTTCTTAAACCAGACATGGTGGCACAAATCTTAGTATTGGGGAGAATGAAATAGGAGGATCATGCATTGGAGGCCAGCTTGGCCCACACAGTAAGTTCAAGGACACCTTGAGCCAACCAAAGAAAATTCATTTAAAATAAAGAACTAAAGAATTAAACCAGCAAAATTATGGCTGGCAAGCCCTGGGTCTATTTACATGTAAAAGACAAGCTTTTTAAAAAGTGGGAATTATGATTACAGAACAGGATAGAAATATATAGACCTCCATAGCACCAAAAAAAAAATATACTAGCAAAATTAGAAAGGGAAGAGGAACAACTGAAAATATATGAAGTTAAAGTTTCTCATTTTTCAACCAAAAGTCACATCAACTGTGCCAAATGGGAACATGAGAGTTTTTCATTATTTGTTTTCATAACCATTTTTAATTCTTCAGACAGTAATTCCTAAAAAGCCCTTGATACCAATGAGATGTTCATGAGAAGAATCATAATCCCTCTAGATTCTTATCAGTTTCTTTTCCTTCTGTTAAATTCAAGATTAAATGCAATACTTGTTGCTACAAGGGTATCTGTCCACTGAGTCATCCACTCCTCATCTGTATATGGGTACAGAGATAATAAATGTCAGATCATTTAATACTTTCTGAGTGAGGAAACTGGGCAACTTCTATTTTTTCACTTATACTTTGCTGTGCTCTTCAAATTATTTGTAAAACATATGCATCGTTTCTTAATAATGTACTAAATGAGAAGATATACTAAGGGATTTACATATGCTTAAGAAAACCTTTTACCATTTCAGAGAGAAAGCCTGCTGATCACTATCACCAAGTCAGTCTCTCAAACTCTTTAAAGCTAATGCTAAGCAAAATGAGGCAGAGTAAGCTGTATGGTTCCAATACCTACCAACTTTTAAAACAATGATTAAAGCTTTCACAAGAGAGGACTTTTATTTTGTGTCTTTTTGAGACAGGGTCTCCCTATAGTCCCAGCTGGCCTAGAACTCACTATGTAGACCAGGCTGACCTTGAACTCACAGAGATCTGCCTGCCTCTGCCTCCCAAGTGCTGGAAATAAAGGTGTGCACCACCACACCCGGCTGAGAGGACTTTTCTTAACCATGATGTGGTCTCTGTGATCTCTGAGCTCTCATCAAGTCCCTGAACTCACTGTAACTATCACAGGATATTTTTACTTATACAATGTTATACTTAGGTTTCAATGCAATAAATCGAAGCTTGAAAATATCATTTTAAAAGAGTCTATCTTCTATCTTTAACAAGGAATTACTCCTAAACAGTGTGACGTGAAAGGAATATGCTCAAGGAAAGAATAAGAGATTTTAAAAAAAAAAAAAGCCAATGTAAAACACTTATCCATGAGTCAAAACTTACTAAGTTTTAATGCGTCAATTATCTGCTACATTAGAAGAGGCACATACCAACAGAGGTGCTTCCATCATCTTAACAAATATATGAATGTTCAGTGTAGTCAATGGATGCTCCATTAGTGTTCTTCTACAATGCTCGGTCAAGTCCAAGACTAGTTTACAGTGAAAAAAGTAGAGATGTGCATGTTCTATATTCTCAGAGCTGCAAATTAAAAATT
Source organism: Nannospalax galili (assembly GCF_000622305.1). Taxonomy (NCBI): domain Eukaryota; kingdom Metazoa; phylum Chordata; class Mammalia; order Rodentia; family Spalacidae; genus Nannospalax; species Nannospalax galili. The sequence continues at coordinate 9,291,228 of NW_008343385.1, read as the reverse complement.
AGGGATATCCACTTAATGAAGCTCAATGTGTGATCCTCCTACAATCCAAAAGGAGGACAGAAATAACAGATATCTTTGCTTAACTCTCATGCTTTCAATTACTCTCTTAGTAAAAACTTAAAAGAATGTAAGAAAAATAATGTGACCCTTACCCCCCCCATAAACCTAGGGGGTATTTTTTAATGAGCTGTAATATTTGAAGAAACCATATTGAATTGTATAAGCAATCTTCTTACTGAACTATATTATACATTTGCTTCTGAATTAGGTTGTAGGTTTCAATAAAAGACTGTCACCTTATGGACAAAGAGATTATCTATAAATATAGTTGCCTTTTTAGAGCTACGCTAAATGAAGATTTGTAACACAAATTTTCTAGGCTTAATTTAAACTCAAAGCTGTTGTGAATAAACTTGAACTAAAATATGTCTTAAGATAGAAACCATGTGATAGTTTGTAGGAGTTTGTGAATTTGTATCTGAAAAACTGAAAAACTGGGCAAATACATTTTATAAAAACTGGGCAAATACAGTTTATAATTTGAGTGTTGGCATTCTTTTCAATACAAGAATTTAGAGATGAACTTAGAGTAGGGATATCTTTTGCCAAAATTAAAACATGTTTTTTAAAATCTTCCCCAAATTTCCATATAGTATTAATAGTTTGGCAAAATGCTACAAAAAATTTTTTTATTTAATGACATGCATGAGACATGCTTAACTGAGTACTCACTGCTTTCAAATTTAATTACAATGTGATTGCTAATAGGATCAGCGATTAGAGAAAATCATTAATATTTACTTAATGACCATGTGTCAAACCCTATGCCAAACAAAAGAGATAAAGATAGACAATTCAAATCCTTGAAGGACTTAAACTAAAGGAGACATCTTAGGAAACAACTAAAATGGAGTTCCTAAGTTATAATAAATGCTATGAAGAACAAAAGAAATTTCATTCTGCCTCAAATTGGAAAGGAGAAGGAAAGAAAAAAGGAAGATCCCAGAGCTTACACAGGAAGGCAGGCACGGCTTCTTTGAAGAAGGCAGGACAAGCAGGCATTTCAAAGAAAAGAAGCTCACATACAACTAAGGCTCAATGAAAAGCTCATAACCCTGAATACTTAACCACTGCTGAAAGCCACCAAGGTCTAAGAGCAGGACATCCTGGGTAAGGCTGAACATCACATCAAAACCTCTGAAGCAAAACAACATTGAAAAGCTATTTAACAGGGACCCTTTGCTTGCTGCTAACAGAAACTAAAAAGCGGAATTTATTGGAAGTTTGGAAGGGCATCTGACAGAAAACATTAGAAATTCAAATAACTAGACTGGGAAAAGGACAGAGCATCCATGTAGACAGCTGAATAGCAAGACTTGTTCAGGGACATTCATTCTGCCATTAGTACACTTCTCTGTTTTTCTTGTAATTGGGTAAAGCATTCCTGTAAGATAGCCACAATGCCCTATAATCCAGTTTCTCTTTGTCTAATTCTAACTTTCTTGTTTGTTTGTTTCAAACGGGGTTTCCTTATACCCCTAGCTGCCTTGGAACTCATTATGTAGACCATAAAGAGATCTACCCACCTCTACCTCCCAAGTTAAAGGCCTGGTTAATGCTATCTCATATGCTCAGGTAAACTACTAGAGTGGATGACTCCAGGTGAGGTGTCCTTCTGACTGAACTGACCATGATATGGATGGATGAGCCAGGGTTAATACCTTTCTTGGCCTATAAATGAATTCTATATGGCATGCTACAATTTTTTATGATCCATCATATACACGTGTAACTAATATCAAGCACTCAGGTCCCAACATGATACAGTAAATAATATACTAGTCTTATGCAATGTTATAGACCCAGAAATTGGAATAATGCCTAGCACATAGAAAGCACTCATATAATAAATATTTGCTAAGTGATGAATGAATAAAAGAAAGAATGCATTCACTTCACCCCCAACAAGAGACAATCCAAAGTCATAGCCAACTACTTCATACACACATGATGGGTAAGGCTATACCCAGTATCTAAAGACCATCTGTGCCATGTCAGGTTCAGATTAACAACTTGCCAACTTTAAATAAATGATTACCCAAGAAAAACATATACTCAAAAGTAAACTAAAATAGGATAACATTACTTCTATTTCCATTTTTTTAAATAGAAAAAGCAGAAAAACTTCCAAAACAGTATGCATATGATACACCTCCATACATGTAGGCAAAACACACTTAGAACCATTATAAAAAATTTTAAGTAAATAAATGAAAAACTCTAACTGGTTATTGCTTGTGATCTACTTAAGAACTAAAGGAAAAAATTTAACCCTGGATTGCCCCTCAACCAAAAGTACTGAAAATGGGCTTCTCTAGCATTTTAAGCTATAAACCAGACAAAAACATTAAAACATTCTGCTCAAAAACTACTTAAAAGTGCACGTAGGATTATTGTGGCAAAGTAACCTACAAAAATTTCTGGAGCTTCATTCTGAAAACTGTTATTTAACCCCTATTGACCACTGCAAGAGATCTACTCCTAAAATACCTCCCATGCTCATTTGTGATATCCCATCATGTGGCTTACTCACACCATCACTGTGCACCCTAGACTATCATTTCTGTATACTAACATAATCTGGCCTTATGCAATCAAGGTATTTCAGGTTTCCCTATACACTTAACATGTTTATGGTTCCTTCAGAAAAGCCCATGCTCGGGTAGTATGATGAAAATGTTGACAAATATGAAATACGTGAACAACAGAAAATCAAACTGTTGATGCGGGGCTCCCGTACATACCCAATATTTTCCAAAAGGGTGATTTCTGTGGTTAAGGCAAACTGATATGTGGTTCCATACACAAAGGCAGCTTCCATGACTGCTCTGTGCTCTAGAGAGGAGATGGAGAGTTGAAAGGGAAGAGTTAGTGACTCCATGTAAACTTCAATTCTGATTTAAAGAGAAATCCTTTGCAGGGATCTCAGTTGGGAAAATACAAGCAGTTTAAAGGAGATATTTTTATTGATTTCCCACTATGGAAGATAATCAGATCTCTTTTCTGAAACATGCACCCTTTACTCTTCTGATATAGTTATAATTTTTATAACACTTTACCAGTGTTTATATTATGACTAAGGAGTATTATTTACAGATAAGCCTTACAGCAGAATAACCACTTTTGCTTTTGATGGTTTGTTTTTACTGCAGTTACAGCCATCTCTTAAATTTTTTGTTTATACTTCTTATTTCTTCTTAAGCTTCTACAACTCGTCAAATGCATCAGGTACACTGCCTATTCTATCATCTTGGATACTTCTGCAGAGTGGTCTGATTGGATGCACTGTGGACTACCGACTGGTCTGCCCTCTGCACAACTGTCATTCTGGGGTTCTTATTCTTTCTCTTGTGTTGGGTCCCTTTGGCCTGTTAGCCATAACTCCTTGCTTATTTTTACTTTTTCCCTCCATTCTCTTGCACCTTCTTATGACATGATGTATGAACTACAAAATTTTTGTCACCTGCACTTTTGAAAGTGTCATAATTCTTTCACAGTTAACACAGTGTACAGTTGGCTGCATAGAGACTAGATTCCAGCATCTCCTTTTAGAATTCTGAAGACATCATTCCACCTTCGTCCACTTCCAGAGCTTCAGTTAAGATTCTGCATTTAAGAGCACAAGCTGGTCTTGCAGATGACCTGGGTTCAATTCCCAGCACCCACATGGTGACCAACAACCATCGGTAACTCCAGTTCCAGGAGACGCTCTGACACCATCTTCTGACCTCCACATATATTGCACAACATAGGTACACTTATGTACATGCAGGCAAAACATTCGTACACATAAATTAGTTCCAGGCCAGCTGGGGCTACAGGAAAACCCTGTCCCAAAAAGACCAAAAATTTTTTTAAAATAAAAATAAAATTTGAAAAAGAAAAGAAGTTCAATGCCATTCTCCTTCTTGGTCCTTGTACCAGTTACTTTTCTCATTGTTGTGACCAAGTTCTGACAAAAAGCAACTTAAGGAAAGAACAGTCTATTGTGGCTCATGGTTTAAGGGTACACAGTCATTATGGCAGGAAAGAATGGCAACAGAGGTGGGAGGCAGCTGGTCACACTGCATCTGCGATTCAGAAGCAAAGAGTGAAGAATGCTGGAACTCAGCTTGCTTACAGACTCAACAGGCCCTTCCAATCTGAAAGTACTTCAGTTCCAGAAAAATTCAAGTATTTATTTGATAGTTCCCTTTGTTCAGGTATCATGCTCTCTTCTTTGTGGGAGACAGGCTTGAGCCTAGAGTGGAAGTCCTAATGACAGTCATACAACAGGCCTGAGAAAATGGCCCAACCACTGGAGCCACGAGGAACACCTTGTGATTATCGCTCCATTTGGCAAGTTGTAGGGCTGACGCTTAAGGCTCGCCACTCCCTAGTCGCCACCTCTTGAAATTCCAGGTTGCGGTACAGCTTGCAGCACATGGGCATAACAACAGCCATGGTCACATGATTTACCAGAACCAGGGCTGTCCATATATAGCATAGTCATTGTATCCATGTCTGATAGGTCCTGGAACTAGGGCTCCCCATATATAGCATAGTCGTTGCATCCTTGTCTGATTGGTCCAGGGACCCTATATAAGCTTGTAAATTCCTCAATAAAATAGATCAGCATCACTGAACCTGGTCTCCTGTGTCTGAATGCAGCTCCACTGACACAGTCTCCTCACTAGCCCTGGGGTCCGGGATCGGGCGGTGGTGGCGACGACCGTGAAGGTGGACTGGACGGACGGCCGCATCTCATAATTGCTATTTCCAGTCACTTTTGTTCCCTTCCCCATTTACTCCCAGAGCACTTGAACTTCATATCATCAGATCACCTCACTCCACGAACCACCCCACTTTGTTGTACCTGCCACCACAGCCCTGATCACTCCTCATCCTGTAAGGACTTTCACTTCTGTCAGAATCCTTGGTGATTTCGATGCACATACAAAAAAGTTTTTCAAATTCTTCACCTCCTAATTCTCAGCCTTCAGTATTCCAGTGAGCTCTCTTCAGTCCTTCCTGTACCACTCACTGCTATAGCCCCAATCCAAGCCCTGGGAATACCAATGTGTGCTGTTCGGTACTGCACTCTGATCTTTTCTTCTCTCTTAATCAAGTTTAGGTTATGTGGTCAATTTTTATAATTATTCTCATTCCCAAGGGGCCAGTACACAGTTCAGGTTAAGTCTAATATTTTGTCTACTCTGTACCTATACCCATGAAAACAAACACTGCTAGAGGGAAAAGAAACAAAACTAAGAGCCTCACCTTAAATTACTGATATTAAGTATTACTGTGGCTAGAAACCCCTCTCTCTCTCTCTCTCTCTCTCTCTCTCTCTCTCTCTCTCTCTCTCTCTTTATTGTTCACTTATTTATTTTGGGTTTTTTGAGGCAGGGTTTTGTTATGTAGCCCAGTCTGGCCTCAAACTCATGGCAGCCTAGAGCTAGGATTACAGAGGTAACCATGCCTATGTAGATTTCCAGACTTCCTAAATAATTATTTCATCTCTTTTCTCAAACTAAGACTTCATTCTATTTAAAAAAAGGATTTTATTTCTATTTCATTGATTAAAACAGACCTAATCTTCTTTCAAAGGGCTGGAGAGATAGCTCAGTCAGTATAGTATTTGCTATGCACACCTGAGTACCTGAGCTCGACACCCCAGAACCTATGTAAAAAGTCAACAAAAGGGGCTGGAGAGATGGCTCCATGGTTAAGACCACTGGTTGCTCTTGCAGAAGACCTAGGTTCAGTTCCCAGCACCCACATGGTAACTAACAACCACCTGTAACTCCAGTTCCAGGGGATCTAATACCCTCTTCTTCTGACCTCTGTGGGTACTGCATGATATGAGTGCACGAACATGCATGCAGGCAATAAACTCAAACATATAAAAGTTTTTAAAAAAATGGTTGGGCTTAGCAGTGAATGCCTATAATAATGAGGCTGGGGAGGTGGAGACAGGAGGATACCTGGGGTTTGCTGTCTAGCCCAGTCTAGGTGAACCAATAAGCTCCATGTTCCACTAGAGAATCTGTCTCCAAAAAATAAGGTGAAGAATGATGGAGGAGGACACACAATGTCAACCTCTAGGCAACACACACACAGTCAGACACACACACACACACACACACACACACACACACGGAGAAAAACAAAACAAAACAAAGATTCTTCCATAAGCTCCCAAACACTATCTGTCTATGCACTTACTTGAATTGATGCCACATGATCTAATTTTTCCTATCACCACAGAGAAATATTCCTGAGCTTCTATAACAACCATGCCTCCCCCTTTCACTAGATTCTAGTCCCTCTTGACACTCAGAGCTCCTACTCCAGCCATTCTCCTGCATATGTCTCGTCTTCCTACAAAAACTTGCTTATCAATATACAATTAAGTATCTTAAAAAAAATTATTCTCCCGGCACTGGAGAGATGGCTCAGTGGTTAAGAACACTGGCTGTTCTTGCAGAAGACCCAGGCTCGAATCCCAGCACCCACGTGGCAGTTAACTGTCCATAACTCCAGTTCCAGGGGATCCAACAGTCTCTCCTGTCCTCTGCAGGCATTGCATGACATGGGTGCACTTACCTACATGCAGGCAATACACGCATACACATAAAATAAAAATAATAAAATATTTTTTAAAAATACTTCACTGGGCTGGAGAGATGGCTCAGCAGTTGAGAGCACTGGCTGCTCTTCCAAGGACCCAGGTTCAGTTCCCAGCATCTGAATGGTGGTTAACAATCATAGGTAACTCAGTAAGTCCAGTTCAAGGGAATCTGATACTCTTTTCTGGCCTCCTCAGGTTTGCATGCATGTATACACATACATACATGCAGGCAAACACTTATACACATATAATAAATAAAACTTAAAAGAATAAATAAAATAAAAATTTCTTTTCTGCCTCACATACTCTTCCAGACAATTTTTCTCCTTTCCTTCACAGCAAAACTCCCCTCATAGGTCCATACTCATCATCTCCCACAGCTATCCACTATTCTCTATACACTCTAATTATGCCCTCACTTCTATCACTCTGCAGAAACTGCATTTGTTACGGTCACCAGGAACTACCACATTGTTAAGCACTATGGTCAACTGGCAGTTCTTAATGCAATATTTCTTAACACAATTATCCTACTGTGTTCCTTAAAGCCTCATCTTCAGGGGCTGGAGAGATGGCTCAGCAGTTAAGAGCACTGACTGCTCTTGCAGAGGACCCGAGTTCAATTCCCAGCAGCTACAAACCGTCTTTAACTCCAGTTCCAGGGGAATCCAACACCCTCTTCTGACCTCTGCAGCACTACACAACGCGGGTGCACTAACATGCATGCAGACAATATACACATAAAATAAAAATAATAAAATATTTAAAAAAATAAACCCACTTTCAGCAATGTCCCAGATCACCCCTTCACTCAGTGGTGAAGATTGAACCCAGGGCCTCACACATGCTAGGCAAACTTTCTTCCACTGAGTTTCATTCCTAGCTCCAAACTCCATCTTCAGGGCTCAAACAGCAATGGTCCCCTTGGAAAGGGAAGTGGCTAGAACTTGAATGTTTGGACTTCCCTGGTTTCTGTTTGATTCTTGGGTTTTAGGAAGATACCCTCAAAAGAATTCAGGAATATGAAAATGTCTCTCTACTGTAGACCAGCTCACAGGAGAAAATCTTTTTGGCACTATAGGCTAATGCCCACCGATGTCGTTAAGACATGGTTCTTATTTGAACTGAAGCATGATGCATGCAAAATAGCCCAGAAGACAGAAACACTTTTGCTTCTTTCAAAGCTACCTTCTTTATTTCAGACATCAAAACATCAACAGCAAGCACATCTACTGAGCTGGGAAGGCTCCTGTGTAAATTTGGTTGGGCTATACAAACAGAGGATGCCATGCTGATTGGTTACTCAGGACAACATGAAGCATGCTTTGTTCTGGATCTAGAACTGAATAGCTCCTTTTCCATAGGTGGGAGAGTATGTGGCTAATGCAAAGATTCTGAGTACCCTGAAGAGCATGCTCTGACATTTCCCAAACATATTGCAAGGATAACACAATACTTACTTAATTTTTTTATGTGTATGAGTTTTGCCTGCATGTATGTAAGTGCACCCATGTTATGCAATGCCCACAGAGACCAGAGGAAGGTGTCAGAGCCTCCATATCTGGAGTTACAGATGGCTGTTAGCCGCCATGTGGGTACTAGGAACCTAACCTGGGTCCTCTGGATGAGCAGCAAGTACTCTTAACCACTGAGGCATCTCTCCAGCCCCTCCTGACGCTTATTTAAAAGGTAAAAATTTCTGGGCTTCACGCTACACCTGCTGCTTTAGCCTTACAGAAACCTGAAATGGAGACAGAGCTGGGGGGGGGTCTTTCATTTTGTTAACAAAGGCTCCCTTTATGCTGAATGCTGAGGGTGCTCCATGCTATTTGCAGTTCATGTTCTTTTCCACTGGCCTGTTATTTCTGCACCAAGAACATGACTGGCAGCAAGCATGTGTCCCCTTCCAGTAAGACCATCTATTATCCACATATGGCTCCTGTGGTGATCACACTGGAGTACAACAGAATCCAGTGCCTGCTTTCCTGCCACAGCTCCTTTACAAAAGGAATACTTTCTGCCCTCACAGCTGTTTGTGATATGGGTGAAGGTAGTATGGAACAGGCTGCCCAACACAGGTTTCAGGAGAGGTAAGATTTAGGAAGGCATCCTAGATCTGGCCCTTTCCTAACAGCTCATTCATGACTGCTTGTCATGAAACCGGGGCAGACAGTGATTGTTTCTGAATACTGGCTGTTGTGACATCCTACAACAGACATGGGAGCACAGATATCTCATCAAGGAACAGATTTCAGTTTCTTTGGATTATGTCTTCAGAATTAGAACTACTGGACCAAATGATCCAGATGACCTAAGAGCTAAAGCCAGTTGCATGAGTCAGTCATGAGGTGGCCACAGCCCTATAGAGAAAGGACCCCCTAGGCCTGAAATAGGTTACCATCACCCACCAACTGAGGAAGGACCCACTATTCCCTGTCTGCTTACCCTAGATCAAGCCATACAGATCCCTAATTGGTATCTCTAGGGGATCAGCAGAGATCTATTGAAAGGACAGCTCCAGGCTAACTTCATATAAGGCAGAGCCAAAGGTGAGCCTTTGGCAAAACACCTCTACCATAAGTGCTAATGAAAGAAGCTTCTACTAATGGGCAATCAAAAATGCCAACTTGAGAAGAAAATCTGATGAGATGTTAACTCTCAAAATCAAAGAGAAGAGTGGAACATTGGTTTGGATGTAGGCCTTTGATGATCAGTTTTCTCAAAGGCCTTAGGACAAACATTTCTGGTATAAGGGTTGTTAATATTACGTTTACACTACCTGCCAAAATATACCTGGGCTAATTTTGATTAAAATCTTGTATTTTATCCCACTATTCTTGAAAATATACAGCAAATCTCCTTACATCTGAGCACCTTTTTATCCTTCCTGACTTAAGAAAACTAGCACAAAACAACACTTTTCAATTCATGTACAGAGACATTCTTAAACGTGGTAGTCATATAAATAACACATTTCTCTGAGTCACTTGCAGGGGAGAAAAAAGTGCCCAAGTTCTTCCCTGGGGTTCCAGTGCAGTGAGGCTGTGTGAGACAGATGAATCCTAGTGGTGCTCAAGACAATAAAACTTTTGTTATCCTCACTGCAGTGACCCAAGTTACTTGCTCAGTTTGTGACCCAGATAGAAACCAAGTTTGTCATGGAAAATAGCTGCTGCCATATGAAAACACACTGTTGATTAACCTCAACTGAGGGATTAACGAGAAGAAACAAATGTTTCTGAGCCTAGTAAGATAAAACGAATTTAGGACTCTCTTGGTTAATGTATCAAGGCATTCTGTATCTTGAGAAAAGGAGAAAAATTTGGAGGAAAATTAATTTCCACATCTTTTTTCAGAGAGAACAATATGATATTTTGCTTTTAGGCATGCCTGCCAGACAGACCACCCTTCTGCCACCTTGACTGGCTCCTCCTTCCTGCACTGTAAATGCTGCAACAGCTAATGAGTTCTCCTACGTTCTCCTTTTATTCCAGGGGCATCACTTGGTGATCTCTTCAGTATCACAGCTTTACTGTTCAAATCTACCACCCTAGTCTGTATCCCCAACATGAAAATGCAGTTATATGCAGCTACCCTGATGATCCTCTACTTCAGTATTTCTCACAAGTATAACACCACAAAGTGAACTCTAGAACTCCCTTTCCAAACTTTCCAGTTTCTAGTCCAGTCTGTTCCCAGTCTTACAATTGCTATTGGCAATTTCATCTTTCAAGTACCTCAGGCCATGCTTGTTTCTGCCATATGGTGGCAAATACAGTTATTATTCCCCACCTCAAAAATAATGTTAACATTCAAATTTATCTCTACCTCCAAAACACCCTCTCTAAGCTGCCTGCCATCATCTGTTGCCTACATTAGCAGCAGTAGTTTCCTAATTTTCTCCCAGATACCCTTACTCCTTTCTAATCTATTCCAAACATAACAGCCACATTGGTGCTATTAAGATATAAAACAGGGAGCCAATTCTTGTTCTGTTACAGCACAGTGAGCCCCTATGACTCATCTTTTTCACTGATTACAATTAGAAACAGGAAAAAACAAAACCTGACAACCCTGAAAAGTAAACAGAAATAGGTGGACTGTGGACTTATTATTGAGTATGTTTGGTGACATGCCAGCAAGCATTATCTATAGAAACTGATTTCCAATAAATGATTTATTCCACAAGAACATAGAAACGTGTCCAGCAATGGCACAGTAGATAGAGCACTTGGTGCACAAGTATGAGAACATGAGTTCAGATCCCCAATACCCACTCTCTCCACTTCTCTTTAACATAGTGCTTGAAACTCTTGCAAGAGCAATAAGACAAGAACAGGAAATTGAAGGAGTAAAAACTGGAAAAGAAGAGATCAAATTATCTCTATTTGCAGAAGAAATATTATATCTAAGAGTCGCCAAAACTTCCACCAGAAAACTCCTGAAATTATTAACAAGTTCAGTAAAGTGGCAGGGTACCAAATTAACCTACAAAGTCTATAGCCTTTCTACAGCAGTAAAGTGGCAGGGTACCAAATTAACCTACAAAAGTCTATAGCCTTTCTACAGACCAGTAACAAGCAATCAGAGAAAGAGCGCATGGAAACACTCCCCTTCACAATAGCTGCAAGAAAATAAAATATCTCGGAATAAACCTGACCAAAGACATTAAAGACCTCTACAATGAAAATTTTAAATCTTTAAAGAAAGACATTGAGGAAGACAACAGAAGATGGAAGGACCATCCACGCTCATGGATTGGAAGAATTAATATTGTGAAAATGATGACCCCATCAAAAGCCATTTACAGATTCAATGCAATGCCAATCAAAAATCCCCATGACATTTTTCACATAATTGGAAAAAACCATCCTAAGATTCATATGGAACACAAAAGATCTCGGATAGCCAAAGCAACCTTAAGCACTAAGAGCAATGCCAGGGGGATTACTATACCAGATTTTAAACTGTTTTACAGAGATATAGTCATAAAAACAACATTGGGGGCATTACTATACCAGATTTTAAACTGTATTACAGAGCTATAATCATAAAAACAACATGGTACTGGCACAAAAATAGACCCACAGATCAATGGCACAAAATTGAAGACCCAAATATGAGTAAATGCAATTTCAGCCACCTGATAGTTGACAAAGGGGCCAAGACTATTTATTGGAGGAAAGACAGAATGTTCAGCAAATGGTGCTGGCAAAACTGGATCTCTACCTGTTGAAGAATGAAACTAAACCCCTATCTTTCACCTTGCACAAAAGTCAATTCCAAATGGATCAAAGACCTCAATGTAAAACCTGAAACTCTGAAACTATTAGAAAAAAAACATTGGCAAAAACCTAAGAGATATAGGTGTAGGAAAGGATTTTCTAAACCAGACCTCAATTGCTCAGGAAACAAGGTCAATAATCAACAAATGGGACCTCATTAAACTAAAAGGTTCTGTACATCAAAGGAGGCAACCAGGGAAGCGAAAAGAAAACCCACAGAATGGGAGAAAATCTTCTGCAGAGACACAGCCAACAGAGGTTTAATATCCAGAATATATAACAAACTCAAGAAACAGAGAACCAAGACAAGAAGCAACCCAATTAAAAGATGGGCTAAGGAGTTGAACAGAGAGTTCTCAAAAGAAGAACTAA
>NW_008343385.1:9277635-9278082 GCF_000622305.1 Nannospalax galili | reverse complement strand
GACCATAGGAGAAGGGTATTAGTAAGGGAGAAAGGGGGGAAATGGGGACACTTTAATTGGGGAAACCATCATGGAGGGGTTAGACAATGCAAGAAATAAATAATGCCTAGCTAGTTTTAAAAACCAGAGGGAACCATATTAGTCCAACAACATACTAATAAATTATACATTCCAGATCAAGAAATATATGTCTAGGTAAGGTTACTACCTGAGAACAACTGGTCTTTGCCCAAGATTTATCTACATGACACACAGTAATTAAAAGCACCAGACTGGTAGAACTAACCCTCTTTGATGTTTAACAGAATACTTTGAAGCCTATAGGAATTTGGTCAGAGGGACATAAAGAACGGTTTTTGCTCCTTGCCCTCCTAGGTCGACTAGTTCCAGGGGACTATGAGCATCTCTCAAAATATCCTGTAATTGTGGTGGGTCACCTGTCCTCTT
>NW_008343385.1:9263639-9277311 GCF_000622305.1 Nannospalax galili | reverse complement strand
TTTAATAAGAGTCCATATGTATAGCTAAAGGCTACATAACAAGCAACAATGACGGATAGGAGATACCTTCTTTTGAGTTGTTTGCCAGGATGGCCCAAGGGACTTCCAGAGAGTAAACCAGCATAGAACTGGGAAAATGAACAGCAGACCCCAATCTTATCTAAAGGAATATTGACAACTGATTGCTGCTAGATGAGGAACAGCTGACCTTCCTAAAACAAAGACATCTAGATAGGCTGACTAGATTCACTAGATGGACAAGTAGTGGGGAACAGATGGGGGTGCCAACAACACAGCAGACAGTAACAGGGATATCAGAGTATAAGGGCTCTAGTGGTGGGAGGGAGGCTATGGGAGAGTCCCATCTGGGAATTGGGTGTATAGTTGAATAAGATGGTTTGGGATGTTCTGTGTGATACACACACACACACACACACACACACACACACAAATCAGCAAATTTAAAAAGATGTATTATATTTGAGGAGGAAGCATAAAAGTTTACATCATGTTAATTAGTAGAGGTGATGAACATTACCACTGAAATCTACCCGATGACTTTATAGACATACACAGGTGCCAAGGATCCGAGTATAAATGATTATGACTAGTAATAATCAGATACATTCAGATTAGAGACGCCACCAACATCTCAGTGTTATCAACATCTCAGTAGCAAAAACGAGTCTTTCTGTAAGAACCAGTATATTTTAGAATGAAATGGAGATCTCTTTTGAGGGTTAAAAACTCATTCAATTTTATGTCTTACAGAGCTTATACTGAGGTTGATATTGTATAACTTTATTGATTCAACAGTGAACCTAGAAATTTTATATCCACTTTTGAAGGAGCTGTGTCTTTGCCCTGGAAACTGTTATTGGGCATGTTAAAAGTATAATGACATGCTTCTAAAAAAGAATAAAAATAATATTAAAAAATAATAGGAAACAGCAAATAAATAAATAAATAAATAATAAATAAAATTGGCAATATTAATACTTATACAGTCATAAATATTCCAGAAAACATTTTATTTATTCAGATTCATTCCATCCCACTTTGAACTCAATCCTGTGTAATGGAATAAAAAAATCATTTGATTCTCACAAATAACACTTAAATAACACCTAAGAGGTAGGCACAATTACTTTTCCCATCTTACAGACCAGGAAACTGAGGTCAAATTAACTTGTCCAAGTCACATCTCAGTAACTGGTGAGCAGGGAGCCTAACCTAGGCAGTCTGGCTCTAGAGTTCTACCATATTGAGCTGTTAATTTAAAGAAAGAAATAGTAAAGATGCTCTAAATTTGTTTTCAATATTAAGATGTGTTCTATTTGAAGTACTTCAACGTAATTCACACACGTGCTGACAGCAAAGGTTAAGGAAAAGTTTGTAATACCTGGTGTTCCAATGGCTTTTACGTAAGAGAAGACCATATTTGCTTTTCTTTTCAGAGTATTTTCTATGCTCTGGAGGTCTTCCAGGGTGGTAATGTATTTTACTTCATTAAAAAGAAGAGCACTAGAATAAACACAAATAAAATCCATTATACAACCCATGCATGTTGTGACTAGAGGACACAATTTTTTTTGTCTTTTCTGAGACAGAATCTCCTTGTAGCCCCAGCTGTCCTGGAACTGAACACAATTTTTAAAAAAACTAACTCCTCTGAACAAATTATGAGTAATGAGGACCTAAGCACTTTAATGACACTGGATTAAAATCAATCTCTTGGTCATTAGTCTTTCTCTGAGAACATCAACTAAGACCAAATCTGCTGTACAACCAACCTGATGTAATATCATACATCACAAGGTCTCTGGAAACCCTGTTTATGAGAACATAATACCAAAAAAGGCAAAGAATGCTTAGCATTATTATAAGACTATTTTGACTTAGTAATCACTCTGACAGTGCTGTTTCAAATTACATTAGCTTAAACACCTATTCTATATTTCTTCTACTTTTTCAAAGAAATCTAAAAACTTGATCTTCTGGAGCTAGAGAGATGGCTCAGCACTGGCTGCTCCTTCAGAGGACCAGTTTTGATTTCCAGCACACGCATCTTAGCTACTGACCATCTGTAACTCCAATTCCAGAGGAATCCGACACCCTGTTCTGACCTCCACAGGCACCGCACAATACAGGTGCACTTATAAAACACTTATCCACATAAAATAAAAATTAAAATAAAATAAAAAATAGTAATTTTTTAAAAATTGGTCTCAAAAAGACTATATATATATATATATCTTCTATTCCCAGAACAGACTCACGTTTGTTTTTTTGTTTCTCTTTGGTCATTTTGAGACAGGATCTCCCTGTGGCCCCAGCTGGCCTAGAGTTTGCTATGTAGACCAAGTTGGCCTCAATCTCAGAGATACGCCTGCCTCTGCCTTGGGAGTGCTGGGACCAAGGTGTGTATCACCACACCTAGCAGTTTGTTTTTTAAAATATATTTACTGAGCAGTAGTCACTATGTGCTAGATATTTTTGTATGCTTTCACGCACATCCTCAACAATATTCCTGAAGCATCATTTCTTTATATGGAAATGGGATGGGGTCTCAGGAACTAAGTGACTTTACCCCTGATCACTACTAGTTGCTGGCAGAGCTGAGATTGAAATCCAGGTTTTCTGACACTAAACAAGAGCTTTCTAATCTGGTACCATCCACTGTTTGGGAGAGGGTGAGACACAGTCTTGCTATTTAGCCCAGGCTGGTCTCAAACTTGCAGTAATCCTCCTACCTCAGTCTCAACTGCTAGGATTACAGGCATTTACCACCACAGTGAACCATCACTGACCACTCATATAAACTGGAAACCAAGCAGAAAGAGTGACAACTAATGAAGAGCCAGGGGCAATCTGGACTTTTACCTTTAGGCTAACATCTCAGAATTACCCTTACACTACTTCAAAACCAACTGAGTATCATCTAGTGCGCTTAAAAGGATTCCTGGAAAAAGTCTCACTTTGGGAACTACATTCACCATTCTATTTACTTCAAAAAAAAAAAATCAAATCTTGGGGGAGAAAGCGCCCCAACCTTTTTTCCCAATAAAGACTGGCTACTATAAATAAAAGCTAACACTTATTAGACACTTAGTACATGTGAGGCATAGTGCTAAGCACTTTTTAAGTAGTAGGAATTCATCAGTTTTTGAGCTGCCCCGTATTCTTGTGAGAATTCCCAGTTTTCTAAGTGTCTTCATGGTGAACACAGCCCAAGTTCCCTCATAAATGCTGATAATATTGCAAAATTCCTTTTCCAGGCTCCCTGCTGTAAGCTCCCTAGCTAAATGACCCAGAATCACTTGCCTGAGATCCCAGATCAGGAACAAGTGATACAAAGAACCAGGGACAGTATAGAAGTATTTTTGAGAAGCAGTGGCAGTAACAGCTTCAAAGGCGGCCGTTATAACAGTATTCCTACAAGCCCCAGCGCAGGCAACACAAACAGCAACCTATGTGCAGCAATGCAACAGTCTTCCCCACAGTAGCTGTGTGTCATGACTCTGCCTATAATTCAAGGCTATATGACCTCTGTCCAGTTCTCCAGCCCCTCAAATGAGGCTGAGATTTCCTATATCCACTCCAAATCCTACTGTTCAAGCCAGTCAGACCCAGATTCTAGAGCTTATAACTAAGAACCTTTGGCAATGCACTCACTTTGTCTTGTTTAATTTTCATAGCCAACATCTGAGAACGGTACCATCATTAACCCTGTTTTAAAAATAAGGTTATAGGGTTTAGAGAGGTTACCTTGTCTAATGTTCCAAAGCTCATTAAGCAATAAACCAAACTGTATCACCAAACTAATGACATTCATAATCTAGTGATCTCTAATTTCTCCCAGTGGCTTCCTAGTTTTAAAACATTCCAGTTACAGGAATCCAACACCCTCTTCTGGCCTCTGCGGGCACTGTATGTACATGTTACACATATGTGCAGGCAAAAGAGTCATACACATAAAACAAAAAATAGTAAAATAGTTTTTAAAACTCCATCATCAAATGGTACATTTTTAATTAATGGTATTTTAGTGAAATTTTAATTATTCTTTTAAAAATCTACATAACTAGGCTATAGCAGTTCTAAAAAAGATAATTTTAAAATAATTAATGTAAATATCCTAACTTTATACTTTTTTCAGTCTCAGATTTTCTAGCTTCATTCTTCTCCAAATTCATTTTTCTGTATCTTGAAAACAAAATTTTATCAAAACCTTGTTAGATTCTATTGATGAAGATCAGAGGTGAAGAACTATGGATCATTGTTCTCAAATCAAAACATACTACGTAAGTAGCAAATTCAAATGCTCCAAAAAGAGCATGGCTTATACATTCTTGAAGTAAACAAAGACTAATATTCTTAAATACAAGCTTTCAGCTCATGAACAAGTGTTTTAAGAACAATATAGGAGAGCTGGAGAGATGACTTGGCAGTTAAGAGCACTTGCAGAGGACCAGAGTTCAGTTCCCAGCACCCACATGATGGCTAACAACTATCTACAACTCCAGTTCCAGGGGATCCAATGCCCTCTCTGGCCTCTGCTGGCATTGTACAGATGGGGACACTTACATATATGCAGGCAAAACACTAATACAAATTTTTTTTAAATCAAGAAAATGAGAAGGCAAGCTACAGACAGGGAGGAAATATTTGTAAAAGACACATCTAATAAAGGACCCTTATCCAAAAATACACAAATCTGCAAATAATATGAGACGAAGACTTTAACAGATATTTCTCCTAAGACACCAGTAAGAAACAAGGTTAGGAAAAAATGCTCTATATCTGATACATTGAAGAAGCACAAATTATAACACTGGATACCACTATACACCTATTACAACAGTCAGAATACAGAACACTGAGAACATCAAGTGTTGGCAAGGATGTGGAACAATGGGAACTCTGATTCCTTACTGGTGGGAACCAAGATATAATAGTTTGAAAGTCAGTTTGCTGGTTTCCAACAAAAATAAACATCCTCTTGTCATACATACCAGCAATCACACTGATATTTACCTGCAGGAGCTAAAAATATACATCCACAAAAACACTTACATAGCGATGTTATTCCTAGTTGTCAAAACTTGGCAGTAACCAAAGCAACCTTCAGGAGGTGAATTAATAAATTGTGGTACATCCAAGTGATGGACTATTGTTCAGTGCTGGACAGAAAAGAGCTGTCACTCCATGAAAGGACATGGAGAAAATGCAAATGAAAGTCAGAAAAGGCTACATATTGCATGAGTCCAAACATATGATATTATAAAAAAGGCAAAACTATAGAGATTCTAAAAAGATCAGTGATTTCCTGGGGTGGAGAGAAGATGGTTAGGAGCTGAATCAGTGGAACAGACTTTTTAGGGCAGTGAAAATACTCTGTATGATACTATGGTGATGAATTCATGTCATTGTACATGAATACACAGCACTAAATGAATCCTAAGTATCCTATGGACTTTGGGCCACTGGGATGTGTCAGCAGGGCTGGCCTGGACCTCAGGGGTATAGCATCTGCCTAGCCTGTGTAGGCCTGGGTCAGATCCTCAGCACCACCCAATGGGGGAGGGCAGTGTATCAGTATAGGCTGATTCGCTGTAACAAATGATGTGCACCCCTCTGGTGAGGAGGGATGTTGGTAATGTAGGAATTTATGCATGTGTTGGCACAGGATAAATGGGAAATCTCTGTGATTTCATCAATTTTTTTGCTATGAACCTAAAAGTGTCCTTTAAAGAAAATGTCTTTAAAAGCAAACATTCCCTATTGGAAGGCACAGGAGATACTTGAACAAATGAAAAAATATCATGTTCTAGGATGAGAAAAATTCATTCTTAAGCTGTCAACTGTCCCTAAGATAACAAAGACTTACTATTAGAAGTATAGACAGGGAAGGGAAAGAACTGGACAAGCTCATTTTAAATAGCATATGGAAACAAACAAGCAATTCTGAAAATAAAAATATTAAAGGGCTAGACCTTTTCAGATGTTATACTACAAAGCCTCAATAAATGAAACCAATGGTACTGGCACACAAAAAGATAAATAAAACATAGTTCAGAAACAGAAACCAATACATAATGAGTTTAGTATAAACCATGACACAGCAAGTTCTGAAGAAATCTATTACTTCAGCCATGTTGGAGCACCTAAGTAGCCACCGGGATAATACATAGTCAAATGCATTCCTCATATCATTCACCATGTCAAGTTCCAGACGTATTAAAGACTTTAATGTAAAATAAAAACAAGAAACACATGCATACAAATATAGTCTACTGATATTTGCCAAGGGAGCAAAGGCAATTCAATAGAGAAAGGGTAGTCTTATTAACAAAAGATGCTGGATAAACTGGCCATCCACCTGCAAAAACTGTGAAATAACATAGTGACTCTACAACTTACACAAAAATTAAGTCAAATGAACCTAAATGGACAACATCAAACTTTGGAGTGCTTGCCTAGCATGCACAAAGCCCTGGCTTCACTCTCTGGTACCACATATCACTGAATGTGGTGGCACACACGTGCAATCCCAGTATTAAGGTAAAGGCAAGAGGATCAGGAGTTCAAGGTCATCTTTGGCTACATAGTAAGTTCGGGGCCAGCCTGAACTACATAAGACCCTGCCTTGGGTAACCTTGAATTCATTTTAAGATACAGTATCAAAATTACAATCCTTAAAAGAAAAACTGTCAAGTTGAACTTTATCATTATTTTTTAAAATCCTGTGCTCTACATAAGAAACCATTAAGGGAATGGGGTGAAATGCCACAACTGGGAGAAATTATCCACAAAGCACATATCTGATAAAACACTTAGATCCAAACCTACAAAAGAACTTTTAAAACAAAAATAAACCCAATTTAAAAAGCAGGCAAAATATCTGCATACCACAACAAATAACAGATGGCAAGTCAGTATATGGAAAGATGTCCAACATGAGATACCACTACACACCTATTACAGTAGCAACAAACAAAACAAAACACCAAATGCTGGCAAGGATACTGAGGAACAAGAAGCCTCACTCACTGCTTGTGGGGATTCAAAACGGTACAGCCACTTTGGAAGGCAGTTTGGCAGTTCTTATATAATCTACAATATGATCCACAAAGTACTGCTCCAAAGTAATTATAAACAAATGAGCTGAAAACATATCCATACAAAAACCTACACGTGAATGTTTACAGCAGCTTTATTCGTAACTGCCAAGTCTAAGAAGGAGCCAATATGCCTAGCAGGTGAGTGCATAAACAAACACTGGTGCATACTGACAACAGAAGCCACACAACAGACTTAGCAATAAAAAGAAATGCACATCAAACCATGAAAAAAACATGGTATCATTTATATATTGCTAAGCAAAAGAAGCCATTATGAAAAAGCTACATGATATGTCAATCATGACATTACAGAAAAGACAAAATTACAGGGACAGCAAAGATAAGAGTGGTGGGGAGGAGGAGGAGAAGAAAGAAGAAAATACATGAAGTTATCAGAAAAAAGTGATGGGGAGATATGGGAAGAGCTGGAGGGGAGGGAGTGGGCATGGATTTGATCAAAACACCTTATATGCCTGTTTGAAATTCTCAATAGATTATTTTTTAAAAATTCTCAGACACTGGGGCTGGAGAGATGCCTCAGTGGTTAAGAACACTCACTGGTTGTTCTTGCAGAAGACCTGGGCTCGAATCCCAGCACCCACATAGCAGCTAACAACTGGCCATAACTCCAGTCCCAGGGGATCCGACAGCCTCTTCTGACCTCCGTGGGCATTGCACAACATGGGTGCACTTACCTACATGCAGGCAATACACGCACACACATAATAAAAATAATAAAATTTTTTAAAACATTCTCAGACAAAAAGGGGTCTTGAGTGGAAAAAGTTTAAGGAGTCCTAGTGTAAAAGATGGAGGGCAGAGATCCTAGTCCTTGAGCTCAATTATCTACAAAACCTGCACTGCACTGGTGATGCACCAAGACTGCCAAAGTAGGGAAGCTTTCCCCCATGAAGAAAGCCTGGCAAAGCCTCGTTTCTATCCTAGGTTAGACCTAACAGTGTACATCACGGTTCTGGCCTAGAACTGAAGCCCTCACCTTACTGAGTTGACACTGAAGGTAACTCACATAAACAGCAAACAAATCTCCCCTACCTGACCTGCCTACTCTTCTACTTTCATCTCCTGCTTCACGTTTTATATTCATCAAAACTACCTTCCCCAAACTATTTCCAACCTCCATACCATTGTCACATTTCCCCTTGCTTTCTCTCTTCACCAAGCACTTACTCATTAAGACTCACCCCAACTGCCACCTTCTTCCAGAAGCCTACTTAGTAAATAACCACCCTCCCTCCCTTCTCTATACAGCTATTGGCCTTCTGCATAGACGTCTACCATTTTACTTACCACACAGTATCATCTACATCTACTGCCACAAGATATGAAATGTCTCAAGAATAGAAGTCACAGCTATTCTGTTCTAAATCCCCAATGCCAACAAGTATCTGGCACACAGTAGGAACAAGGGTAAAATCTATGTGTAGTTTGTGTTCTATAAATTGGCATTAGTATAGCACTAGGAATGTAGAACTACCACAGCAGGAATGGATGCAGCACAACCTGCAGGCTGATCACTTCCGATAACAGGCTCCTCAGAGCACTGACAGTCTCTTCCAAAGATCCTGGGCCCAAATGTTTCAAAACACCTGGTCATGAGGCTTCCAATCTGGCGTCAAACCTGGACTCAGGCTTTAAAAAAAAAGGCAATGTTAGTACCCCCATCCCTCAACCTTTCTCTCATTTTCTTCACCCTCTTCTGGGTCAAAGCCTGTTATCAGTACACACTGGGAAAAAAAGCAGCAAAACTCCTAAGTTTCCTAAGAACAATAACTATCTACCACTTTGGTTTTTTGCTAAGCTTCGTATAACTCCTAGGAAAGGGATTCTAGGGCAGTGTAACAGCCCTTCGGAATTTCTTCTTCAGAAGGCCATCTTTCAGGACCACCACAACAGACTATAGACTATAGACTGTAAGACCCCTTTATATTAAATGCCAAGAATTGGAAAATCTAGAGACATAGTATACAAGGGGTTGCTTAGAAGTAGGGCATAGGAAGATTAGAGCTACAGAGGCAGGGATCTTTTTAAGGTAAGAAAAACCATGATAATAATGGCATACATCAATAAATATACTAAAAACTACTGAATTATATACTTTAAATAGTAAATTGAATGATATATGAATTGTATCTCAATAAAGCATTTCTTCTTTTTTTTTTTTTGTCTTTTTGAGACAGGGTCTCTCTGTAGCTCCCACTGTCCTGGAACTCACTATGTAGACCAGGCTGGCCTTGAACTCACAGAGATCCACCTGCCTCTGCCTCCTGAGTGCTGGGATTAAAGGTATGAGCCACCATGCCTGGCAATAAAGCATTTCTTTTAAAAAAAAAGTAAAAGGTCATCACTCACCCATCAACTGCCCTTGGGACTCATGATTGTCAGAAATGTCTAAAGATCTTCCCCATTTCACATTTTAATATATTATTAGGACTGGAACAATTAAACATGTCCATTTGTAAAGTGACAGCCACAACTTTTCACCTATATTTTCAATTTCCTGTAACCTAACTTTCATCTACATGTTGTGGATTAAGAGAAAAGCGGAAGTGGGAAGCCAAGCAGAAAACCTTAAGGGATAACAGACCTGTAACATTTAACTGGAAAGGCCTACGTAAGCTTGTATATTTAACAAGTCCTATCTTCTAGCTTTGTCACAAAAAAAGCACCAGATTTTACTCAGAGTTAGACTGCAGGCTTGAATCCAAGGCCCAAAAGTTCCAGACCAGGGAACTTAAGATTCATTCTTAGTAATCACGCACAGGGACTCTTTCTGAGCTGGCACACAACTACAGATCCAGAAAGAAAAAAAAAAACATGATAGTACACAAAGGAAATAAAGTACTTTTTTTGGTCTTTTTGGTCTCCCTGTAACCCCAGCTGGCCCAGAACAAACTGTGTAGACTAGGCTGGCCTCCAACTCACGGAGAATCACCTGACTCTGCCTCCCGAGTGCTGGGATAAAAGGTGTGCGCCACCAAACCCAGCCTGGAAACAGGAAGTACTTTAAAAATCCTAACACAATTAACAAAGATAAGTTTCTTACCTGAGCTACCCTCTGAAAGCTTGTGTCCTTTAAATTCATATACTGCCACCTTAGTCCCCAAAATGATGGGTTATTCAGAGGTAGGACTTTAGGGAGTGATTAGCTCATGGGGTACACCCTTTATGGATGAGATTAGTAGTCTCATAAGAGAAACTTCAGACATCCAGTTCCTTCCTGTCACTTGGAACACAGGAAAAACACACCATGCTGGCCCTCATCTTATATCAGATCTGCCAATACTTTGACCCTGGACTTCTAGCCTCAGAACTGTGAAAAATAAATTTCTGGTTTAATGTCACCTAGTCTGTGGAATGTGTTATAGCAGCCCAAACAGACTAAGACACCAAGTAGAGCCTCACTCCACTAGTACAATCTAAAGCAACTGTATGATGATAGGGCCTTACACTAAGCTATCTACTTTCATACAGAGTAGGTTTTCTGTACTCTTTGTCATGAAATAAATTTTAGATCCTTGATATGAGAAGATGAAGCAGTGATTTGTATAAAATTGATGCCTCCAAGTGCAATATTAAAACTGTAAAATATTCCCAAGGACTATGATTCTCTAAAATGAAATCATGGATAAATAAGTGAATGAGTACCCTCTGTACTTACAAGAGAACATGAGCAACGATGGCATTCACATCAAACAAGGTGTCAGTAGGGAATTCTCTGAGCAGTATGTTGCCTCTATAAAAGTTCAAAAACATGTTACAGTAATGTTTCCTTAGAATCCAATTTGCTCGACCAATACATTAGGTTAAGTTCTTTGAATACAAATACCTGAGTGCTGGTACACAATATACTCAAATATATATTGAATGTACACTCAAAAAGTATACTGATTTTGAAAAGTTTAGGACCTGTACCTGGCAAAAAGACTGGAAACAAACAAACATGAGTCCAAAGAAGTTTCATAACAACATCCCCATTACACACAGATTCTCAAACTGAGCTGGGAAGGAAACAAACAGGGGAGAGAAGAGTTTCCGGAGCAAACAGAATGTCTCTCCACTTCCTAGACCACATCTCAAGGGCTTGAGGAACAGACTTGTGACACCTCAGAAGATAGCACAGCCAAGGGCAGAGGAATCAACTCCTAGGCACTGGCAGATCCAAGAATAAAGGATACCCAAACATGGAGCCAGAGCCAACCAGAACACTAAACCTGCTAAGGGCATTCTTACCATTTATAATGGGAATTTACATAAGAATCTCGGGCAATATTCAAAGCAACCCTGTGAAGTAGTTATTACTCTCCTACAGAAGGAAGCTAAAGTTCAGAGGTTAGCTAACAAGTCTATTACTTAGACTTTTTACTAAACTTCCTGTGATCCCTAATAAATACAACTTTATTCCAGTTTAGTGATATTTTATGTACTTAAATACATAGAACTACAGCTTAATATTTGTATATCACTCTCCAAAAATAATTTACCTGAATAAATATGCTTTCATCAAATCCTCTTCTTTACCACAGTACCTTGATGTTTCTTCTTTGACACAATTAACCTTTAAAAGATTAAAGTTTAAGGTATATATCAAAAGGTCAAGTTTCATGGTTAGGAAAACAAGAGAATTAAACATCACTGCCTCTCCAAGTTAAATTTTGTACTTTTACCTATTTACCTGATTTATAACATTAGTGCTCACTTATTCAAGTGCCTGAGGAAACCCATAGAAAGGAATAGTTTTTCACAACTCAAAATTATATTTAATTTTACCTGGATTTACATTTAATTCAATCTTGCAAAACAAGCAGCACAAGGCCAGGTAAAAAAGGGAGGTAAGGCAAGATAAACAACCATGTAATAAAGCCAAAGAGCAGAGGCTGAGGGTGAAGCTCAGAGATAAAGTAAGCACAAGTGAGGCCCAGTTCATTCCCCAGGAGTTTAAAAAACAAACAACACTGAGTGTTAAGTGGGGTCCAAGGGCGAGGCTCAGGGGCTGAACACAGGTGTGGGAGGCAGGTACTCATGGTTCCCTAACCGATGTACATCCTTCCTTTAACAAAACTTTAAGTAAAAATAAAATTTTTAAAGGCCACATTAAAAAAAAAAAAAGCTTTTCTAGAGCCTTGCATGGCAGAACATAACTATAATCCTACCACTCAGGAGGCAGAGGCAGGTGGAGCCCTGTAACATTGAGGCCAGCCTGGTCTACATACTGAGTTCCAGGCCAGCTAAGGCTACAGGGAAACCCTATCTAAAAAATAAAATTTTTGGCCCTCACCTCCCTCTATTTCCCTGGGCTTGTAGGACCCGCAGGCCTCTCTCCAGGGTAAGCCGATCGCGCCCTCCACTCTTTGACTTCGCCTCCCCTTGACTCCCCCAGCCTCACTCACCCTCCCATCTCCCCTGTTGGTCTCTTCTCCTAGCCTGGGTCCTGTCCCATTCCTTGTCTTGGCGCCCCAGACACCTGGGGAACCACCACTGCTTCCTGATCCTTTGCATCCAGACCAACTCAGTTCCTTCTTGGGTCCCCAGGAACACTGCTTCCGGGCCTGGCGCCGCCCTCACCTCCCTCTTCTTCCCTGGGACCCACAGGCCTTTCTCCTACCTGCAGGCCTCTCTCCTGGGTAAGTAGATCAAGCCTTTGGTGCCTTGACTCCCCCAGCCTCACTCACCCTCCCATCTCCCCTGCCTGTCTCTCCTCCTAGCCTAGGTCCTGTCCCATTCCTTCTCTTGAAGCCCTAGACACCTTAGGAACCACCACTGCTTCCTGATCCTTTGCATCCAGAGCAACTCAGTTCCTTCTCCGGTCTCCAGGAGGACTCTGGGCCTGGACCCGCCCCACCTCCCTCTACTTCCCTGGGCTTGCAGGACCACCAGCCTCTTTCCTGGACACTGGAGCTGACCTTCCCTCTTCCTGATCCTTTGCATCCAGACCAACCCAGCTCCTCAGTGCAGTCCCCAGGAGCCCTTGGGGCTGCTTCCCGACCCCATCTTCCTTTGCATCTCTGGGTAGCACGGCCACCAGCTGCCCTAGAGACCAGCATCTTTCCTGAGCCCGGCTCCCAGGCCAATCCAACCGCCAAATTCCTGAGGCTAAAATCTTTCTTGGAGGGATCCAGACCTTAGGAGAAAGCCTGAGAGCATCTGATTCTCATCTGACTTGGGCCTCTGTGGGAACTTCTGAAGACAAAAGCAATCTGGCCACTCCAATATAAAATCAAAAGAGAGAACCAGAAGCTTAGAGGAACCAGCTTTTCATACCCAAAAAGTAAAGCACAAAGACACATAAAGTTCACAAAAAGACGCAGACCAAAACTTGAAGGCCTGAGTCTCACACAAGAATCAGAAACTACAAAGGAAATTCACAAGTCAAAATCACAGAGAAAAAATAATAACATGAAAAACCAAAATAAGATATCCCCACCAAATGCCAATAGTCCTCTAGAGGAGTACAAAGAAAACCCCCTAGAGATAGTGCAGGACTTGGAACTCAAAAGAACAATTATAAACAAGATAAAAGAATTCAGTGG
>NW_008343385.1:9261624-9263532 GCF_000622305.1 Nannospalax galili | reverse complement strand
AAAAAAAGAAGCAGAACTAAACTTGAAGGCCCGAGTATCACACAAGAGTCAGAAACTACAAAAGAAATTCACATGTCAAAATCACACAGAAAAAATAATAACATGAAAAACCGAAATAACATATCCTCACCAAATACCAGTAATCCTCTAGAGGAGCACAATGAGAATCCCCTAGAGACAATGCAGGACTTGGAACTCAAAAGAACAATGATGAATATGATAAAAGAATTCAGTGAATTTAAAGAACACACAAACAAGGTAATCATAGAGCTGAAGGAAGATAGGGATAAACTTCTGAATGAATTCAGAAAAGAGCTAGAAATATTGAAGAATACTCAGGCTGAAATAAAGAATGAAGTGAAACACTCCATAAGCCAATTAGAAATGACAAGAGAAAGCCTCAACAATAGGATGAATGAAATGGAAAACAGAGTATCAACTGGAAGATAAAGTGGATGAACTAGACAACTCAAGCAAAGATTATGAAAAAGTTAAGAAAGCACAAGAATGGAATAT
Organism: Nannospalax galili; assembly: GCF_000622305.1. Classification (NCBI taxonomy): domain Eukaryota; kingdom Metazoa; phylum Chordata; class Mammalia; order Rodentia; family Spalacidae; genus Nannospalax; species Nannospalax galili. The sequence goes on along the minus strand of NW_008343385.1, from coordinate 9,263,016 downwards.
GCAGGAATTGTGTGACACCATAAAAAGACCAAACTTACAAATCATAGGTGTACAGGAAGGAGAAGAGTCCCAGGATAATGGCATGGATCACATCTTCAACAGAATCGTGGAAGAAAATTTCCCAAAATTAAAGAAAGACATGCCCATACAAATAGGAGAAGCACAAAGAACACCAAACAGACAGGACCAGAAAAGAAACTCTCCACGGCACATCATAGTAAAAACACTAAACGTACAGAACAAAGAGACAATACTGAAAGCTGCAAAAGAGAAACAACAAGTCACATATAAAGGAAAACCCATTAGGATTGCAGCTGACTTTTCAATGCAAACTATAAAAGGCAGAAGAGCATGGACAAAAGCATTCCCAGTTTTAAATGACCACAGATGCCAAGCCAGATTACTATACCCAGCCAAAATGTCTATTATAGTCAAAGGGGGAAAGAAAAATCTTCCATGACATAAATAGGCTGAAGGAATTCACGTCCACAAAACCAGCCCTTCAGAGAGTTCTGGAAGCAATACAAAGAGCTGAGGAAAGGAACGACTATACCCATACCCTATTATAATTTGGTCAGAGGGACATAAAGGACAGTTTTTGCTCCTTGCCCTCCTAGATCGACTAGTTCCAGAGGACTATGAGCATCTCTCAAAATGTCCTGTAATTGTGGTGGGTCACCTGTCCTCTTGATCAAGGAGGCCGAGGAGACCCCACCAAATGGACTTGAACCTTATATAACAGAGTATAAGGGCTTTAGTGGGGGGAGGGAGGCTATGGGAGGGTGCCATCTGGGAAATGGGTGTATAGTTGAATAAGATGGTTTGCGATGTTCTGTGCGATACACACACACACACACACACACACACACACAATCAACTTTTTTTAATGTTTTATATTTGAGGAGGAAGCATGGAAATTACATCATGTTAATTAGAAGAGATGATAAACAAATCTACCCAATGACTTCACAGACATGCACAGGCGCCAAGGATCCAAGTGCAACCGATTATGACTAGTAATAATCAGATACATACAGATTAGAGATGCATGTGCCAACATCTCAGTGTTAGTAGCAAAAACAATGAGTCTTTCTGCAAGGAACAATATATTCTACAATGAAATGGAGATCTTTTTTAAATGTTAAAAACTCATTTAATTTTATGTCTTATAGAGTCTATAATGAGTAAAAGATTGTACAAGCCTAATAATTCATCTGTAAACCTAAAAATATACAGCCAATTTTGAGAGATGTACCCTAGCTCAGAAAAATGTTATTGAATAGGTTAATGCTGTTGTAATGAAATGCTTCTTCTAATAAACAAACAAACAAACAAAAATTTCCAAAGTGGGGAAAACATCATTCTTTTACCTTAATGTGTTACCGATGATGG
>NW_008343385.1:9260941-9261458 GCF_000622305.1 Nannospalax galili | reverse complement strand
TATTTATACACCCACTTCCCAGGTAGCACCCTCCCACAGCTTCCCTCCCCCAACTAGAGCCCTTATATTCTGATATCCCTACTACTGTCTGCTGTGTTGTTGGCACCCTCAGCCATTCCCCACTATTTGCCCTTCTGGTGAATCTAGTCAGCCTATCTAGAGGTCTTTGTTTTAGGAGGGTCAGCTGGTCCTCATCTAGAAGTAATTAGTTGTCAATAGTCCTTTGGATAAGATTGGGGTCTGGTCAATTTCCCAGTTCTATGCTGGGTTACTATCTGGGAATCCCTTTTGTCACCCTGGCCAACAACTCAATCTCCTATCTGGCATTGTTGCTTGTTATGTAGCCTTTAGCTATGCATATGGACTCTTAAAAAATTATATTGGCCCCTTTAATCTTTGGTTATACTTTCATTTTGGGTATACTTCAAGGCCATACAGTTGGCCCAGATAAACCAATTTATTTTTACTCTTAAAGGTCATTTGAGGATCTGTTCCTCAGGGGTCACATGGGCTTGGG
>NW_008343385.1:9194973-9260133 GCF_000622305.1 Nannospalax galili | reverse complement strand
TTCCAGGGGAATCCGACACCCTCTTCTGACCTCCACAGCATTGCATGACACAGGTGCACTCACATACATGTAGGCGATACACTCATACACATAAAAAATAAAAATATTTTTTTAAAAATGTTATGTCTAACAGAGTTTATACTGAGTACAATATTGTATAAATGTAATAATTCAACTGTAAACCTAAAAATTTACAGCCAATTTTGAAAGAGATGCATCTTAGCTCAGGAAATTGTTTTTGAATATGGCAATGTTGTTGTAATGAAATGCTTCTTCCAACTATGTGGCTACTAAATAAATAATTTTTTAAAAAAACCAAAAAATAAATAAATACATTTTTTTAAAAAAGCTTTTCTAGCCTCCACAACAGGTCCAAATGGCCTCGTGGTGTTAAAAAAACATCATTGGTTTGGAATTCCTTGAAGGCTCTCAAAAGGATAGTCTATCTTGTCACTAATTCTGGCCAAAGCCAACAAGACAGGTACAGTACCAGTAGAATCAAGACCACAAGGCATCTTTAAAGAAATCACTTGCTAAGATGGTACAAAACAAAGAATACAATGGAGTCTCTGATGTTCGAACAGCCACACCAGCTCTGGAGCTTATAATGTGGGCTTCATGTGAAAAAAAATCTAAGATCAATCATGAATATAAAATAGAAGGTGAGAGGGCACAAAATACACGAGTGCAAGCCAAGGATGACTGAGACCTGAAGAGAAGTCATGAAGACTTAGAGACTGCCCATAACTGCAGGAAGGAAAACCATGAAGTTAGTGTGTACAGGTAACACAAGAGAGAAGAAAGCAATCAAGAATGTAGGGGTTTCTAGCTAGGAAAGGTGAACGGTCACCACGCTAACTAAAAATAAAGCTGGACAGGCAAGTATTGTGAATTTAGAAAGGTTTTTGTCTACTTTAAGATGCAGTAGTTTAGGGGCTAGAAAGATGGTGCAGCAGTTTAGAGTAAATGATGCTCTTGAAGAGGACCTGGGTTTAGCTCGCAACACCCACATGGCGACTCACAACCATCTGTAACTCCAGTTCCAGGGGATCTGATGTCCTCTTCTGGTCTTCTCTGGCACCAGGCAGGCAAGTAGTATATATACATATATGTTGGTGAACACTCATACACATAAAATTATAAATACGTCTTTTTTTAAAAGGGGGCTAGAGAAGGCTGGTATGGTGGTATGTGCCTTTAATCCTAGCACTCAGGAGGCAGAGGTTCAAGGCCTTGTGAGTTCAAGGCCAGGCTAGTCTACACAGTGAGTTCCATACCAGCTGGGGCTACAGGGAGACCCTGTCTCAAAAAGACCAAAAAGAAGGGGAGTGCCAGAGAGATGGCTCAGTGCTTAAAAGCACTGGCTGCACTTACAGCGAACGCAAGTTCAATTCCCAGCACCTACATAGTGACTAACAACTGTCTGTAACTCCAGTTCTAGGGGATCCTATGTCCTCTTTTGACCTCCGTGGGCACTGCACAATGCAGGTGCACTTACACACATACAGGCAATATACACATACACATAAAATAAAGATAATAAATAAAGATAAGTTTTTTAAAAAATTTGTAATTTGTCTGGAGAGATGGCTCAATAGTTAAGAGCACTGGATGCTCTTGCAGAAGACCTAAGTACAGTTCCCAGCACCCACATGGTGACTAACAACCATCCATAACTCAAGTTCCAAGGGATCTGACGCTCTCTTCTGGCCTCTGCTGGCATTACATGTACATGGCGTACTTACATACGTACAGGCAAAACACTCATACATGTAAAATAAAAATAAAAATTTTTAATTTTAGAAAGGAAGGGGTTTTCAAATGTTGGAGAAGATGTGGGGAAAGGGGAACACTCATCCACTGCTGCTGGGGCTGCAAACTTGTTCAACCTCTATGGAAAGCGCTGTGGAAAACCTTAAAAAACTAAAAATGAACCTACCATTTGACTCAGTTATACCACTCGTTGGCATATACACAGAGAATCCATCCTATTGCAGAGATACTTGTACATCCATGTTTGTTGCTGCTCTTTTCAAAATAGCTTAAGGATGGATACAGAAAGTGTGGTTCATTTATATGTCAGAGTTCTACTGAGCAGTAAAGAAAGATAACAATGAAATTTGCAGGTGAATGGATAGAACTAGAAACTGTTATACTAAGTAACACAGACCCAGGAAAACAAATGGCATATGTTCTCCCTCATATGTGGATCCTAGTAGCAAATCCTTTTAAGTGAGTATGTATCTAGACATAACTATAGGTACCAGGATAATGAAAAGGAACCAGGGAGGTAAAGGAAAAGAAAGAACCTGAAAGAGAAGAACAGTAGGAAACAGGTGTTACGAAGGGATATAGGAATAAAAATGGGGTTATTTTAATGGGAGGGGAGAAGGAGGGTTATATAAGGAATCTTGGGTACAAAGAAAGAGAAGGAGCTCGAGAGAGGTGGGACCATAGGAGAAGGGTATTATTAAGGGAGAAATGGGAAAAATGGGGGCACTTTAAATGGAGAAACCATGGTGGAAGGGTTAGACAATGAGAGAGATAAATAACGCCAAGATAGTTTAAAAAAAAAAAAAAAAAAAAACCACAGAGGGAACCATATTAGTCCAACAACCTACTGACATACAACTAGTTCATGGAACAAAACATATGTCTAGTCAAGGTTTATCTGAGAACTTTTGTTTTTACCCAAGCATTATCTACATAGCACATGGTAATTAAAAGTACCAGACTAGTGGACCTAACCTTCCTGGTTCTTTAACAGTCATACTTTGAGGCTTATACTAATCTAGTCAGAGAGACTTAAAGGACAGTTTCTGCTCCTCGCCCTACAAGGTCAACTAAGTTCCAGGGGACTATGGATCATCTTTCAAAATGTCCTGTAACTGTGGTGAGTCACCTGTCCTCTTGGTCAAGGAAGCCATGGAGACCCCACCAGATGGACCTGAACCAGTGTCCAGTCTACAAAGAAGAGGGTCAACAGAGAGGGACATTTCCTCCATGCTTCCAAGTGAAGCCAGCCATGGTCAAGCAGGACCTTTGACTTATCTTCACACAGATGGAACTGGTAAAAGAAAGGAGCCAGGGGGCAGACTGCCAGAGAGTGCCAAGGTCTGGCCTCCCTCTGACAGAGGGCTGAGAATGCAAGGGACTGCCTAAGAGCCCCTTATCCTGCCTCCACATGGTAGTGAGCTTCCTCTAATTGTGCCATACCCCTCCCCCAACCTGGGATTTTGTGAGGCCCCAGGGCAGATCTGATTTTCTTAGGCTAAGGCTGAGATCCTAGCAGATAGCCTGAGAGGGTGGGTTTCAACCTCCAATGGTATAGCTGCTCTGATCTCAGCACACCACCAGAGACTGCTGAGTTGTGGCTTCCCTCTGGCCTCTCTCTGGAATAAGGGCTGAGAACACAGGGGACTGCATGAGAGTGCCCAGATCCTGCCACCACATGGTGAAGGAAGCCTGAGTGTACCTGACTAGGACCTGAATTGAGCTTCTGTGGGTACTGCTGAATAGGTGATCTGAAGCCATCAGTTCCCTCCAAATTAAACCTAAGAGAACCTGAACCCTATACCCACCAGCTTTACATTATCAATAAGGAAAGGATCTAGGCACCCCAATAATACAAACAGAAGCATACTTCAACTTAATTCTCATATTAGAATCATAAACAAAAGAAATTCACATGCCAAAATCACAACGAAAGAATAACAAAATGGAAAGCCAAAACACTATGTCCCCACCAAACTCACCCAGACCTGTAAAGAGTTCTACAGGACAGCCCCCTAGAGATAATCCAGGACACTGAATTTAAAAGAACAATCATAAACGTGATCAAGGAATTCAATGAATTTAAAGAACACACAAACCAACAAATCAAAAAATGATAAATTTTAAATAAACTTACTAAAATGGGTCTATTTTATTATTATTTATTATATTGAAGAAAACTCAAGAAGAAATGAAGACAGAAGTGCAAAACTCAATAAACCAACTTGAAACAAGAGGGGAAAGCCTCACTGCTAGAATGAATGAAATGGAAAACAGAATATCAATACTGGAGGATAAAGTTGAAGAAGTGGACCACTCAAGCAAAGATTACGGAAAATTTTTTAAAACACAGGAATGGAATATGCAAGAGGTGTGGGACACCATGAAAAGACCAAATCTATGGATCATAGGAATAGAGGAAGGAGGAGAATTTCAAGTTAATGGTGTTGACCAGATCTTAAACAGGATTATAGAAGAGAATTTCCCTAAATTAAGGAAAGACATCCCCATACAAATACAGGAAGCACATAGAACACCAAATAGACAGGATCAGAAAAGAAACTCCCCACAACATATCAGAGTAAAAACACTAAATGTACAGAATAAAGAGAGTAATACTGAAAGCAGCAAAAGAAAAACAGCAAGTCACATAAAAAGGAAAGCTCATCAGAATTACAGCTGACTTACTGCTTACAATGCAAACTATGAAAGCCAGAAGAGCCTGTACCAAGGTATTTCCAGTTCTACATGACAATAGATGCCATCCCAGAATACTTTACCCAGCAAAAATGTCTATGGTAGTTGAGGGGGAAAGAAAAATATACCATGACACAAATAGCCTGAAAGAATATATCTCCACAAAACCAGCCCTTCAAAGAATACTTGAAGCAATACAGAGAGCAGAGAGAGAAACAACTATACCCCAGGGGCAGTGAAAGAAAATAAAGGTATAATCAAGGAAACACAAAATTAGATGGAGAACACAAAGAGCAATCAAAATGATGGCAACCAATAGACATCTTTCAATAATAACCTTAAATATCAATGGACTAAACTCCCTAGTCAAAAAAAAAAAATGAATGGATTAAGAAACAAAATTCATCTCTTTGCTGTCTGCAAGAAACCCATCTCACCTTCAACGACACACACTACCTTAAGGTAAAAGGATGGAAAAGAATATACCAAGCAAATGGTATTAAGAAACAAGCAGGGGTTGCATTTCTACTATCTGATAAAATAGACTTCAAAGTGAAACTAATCAGAAGAGATAAGGAGGGTCACTACATTCTGATCAAAGGAACAGTTAACCAAGAAGGTATTACAATCCTTAACATATATGCACCAAACTCTGATGCACCCAAATTCATAAAAACATTACAGGGCTTTAAGACACAGATTAACCCCAACTCAGTAACAGTACAGGATTTCAATACCCCACTGTCTCCATTAGACAGGTCAACTGGACAAAGGATAAACAGAGAGACATCTGAATTAAATGAAACCATACTTCAAATGGACCTAACAGACATCTTTTGATTATTTCACCCAAACACCAAAGAATACACTTTCTACTCAGCACCTCATGGAACTTTTTCAAAACTTGATCACATACTGGGCCAAAAAACAAACCTCAACAAATACAAAAATACTGAACTATGCATTCTATTGGACCACAAAGCAACATAAGGCTCAAAATCAACACTGGACAAAGCTCTAGTCACTGCACGAACTCATGGCGACTGAACAACACACTCCTAAACAATGAGTGGGTCAAAGGAGAAATTAAAGAAATAAAAGAATTTCTGGAATTCAACAAAAAGGACAATACAACACAACACAACCTCTGGGATACATTAAAAGCAGTCCTAAGAGGGAAGTTTATAGCTCTAAGTGCTTACATTACAAAGTTAGAAAGGAGCCCAAATAAATGACCTAACACTCAACTCAAGACACTGGAGAGGCAAGAACAAATGAAACCCAAACCCAGCAGAAGAGAAGAAATAACAAAAATCAGAGCATAAATTAATGAAATAGAAACAAAGAAAACAATACAAACAATCAATGAATCTAAGAGCTGGTTCTTTGAAAACCTAAACAAGATAGACAGACCCTTAGCCCAGTTAACCAAAAGAAAGGAAGAATGAATCCAAATCAACAAAATCAGAGATGAAAGGGGAAACACCACAACAGACACCCAAAAGATCCAGACCATTATAAAGGAATATTCTTTTAAACCTATAACTACTAAATCTGAAAATCTAAAAGAAATGGATGGATATCTGAAATCATGGGAACCACCAATGATTTAAACCAAGAAGAGATCAACAGTTTAAACAGACCCATAACATACAAGAAAATTAAAATAGTAACACAAAGTCTCCCAACTAAAAAAAAAAGTCCAGGCCCAGGTAGATTTACAGAATTCTACCAGACATTTAAAGAAGACTGCCAACCAATACTACTTAAATTATTCAAAATGAGAGAAAAAGAGGGAGAACTCCTAAATTCCTTCTATGAAGCCAGCATCACTCTAATACCCAAAACCGGTATCAAGACATGACCAAAAAAGAAAACTATAGAGCCGTATCCGTAATGAATGTAGATGCTAAAATTCTCAACAAAATACTTGCAAACTGCATACACACATCGAAGAGATCATTCACCATGATCAAGTAGGCTTTATCCCAGAGATGCAGGGATGGTTCAATACACCCAAGTCAGTAACTGTCATTAATCATATAAATAAGGACTCAAAGGCAAAACCATATTGTCATCTCAATAAATGCAGAAAAGTCTTTTGACAAAATTCAGCATGCATTTATATTCAAAGTCCTAGAGACAATTGGACTGGAGGGAACATACCTCAACATAATTAAAGCTATATAAAACAAACCCACAGCCAACATCATTCTAAATGGAGAAAAACTGGAAGCATTCCTATTAAAATCATGAACCAGACAAGGATGTCCACTAACTATATAAGACAAGAAAAGGAAATTAAAGTAGTACTAATTGGAAAAGATGAGGTCAAGCTATCACTTTTTGCAGAAGATATGATACTATACCTAAGAGATCCCAAAAGTTCCACCAGAAAAGTCCTAGAACTGATCAATACTTTCAGTATAGTGTCAGGTTATAAAATCAATCTACAAAAATTAGTAGCCTTTCTATATACCAATAACAAGCAATTGTAGAAATACAGGGAAATGCTCCCATTCACAATTGCTGCAAAAAAAAGAAAAATATTTTGAAATAAATCTGACCAAAGACACCAAAGACCTCTACAATAAGAATTTTAAATCGTTAAAGAAAGACCAAGGAAGACACCAGGAGATGGAAGCACCAGGAGATGCTCACTGACTGGAAGAATTAATATTGTGAAAAATGACCATCCTACCAAAAGCAATATATAGATTGACTGCATTCCCAATCAAAATCCCCATGAAATACTTTACGTTTGTTGTTGCTCTTTTCACAATAGCTAAGAGATGGAAGCAACCTAAGTGCCCCTCAACTGACAAGTAGTTAACAAAAATGTGGTCTATTTACACAATGGAGTTCTATTCATCAGTAAAGAAAGATGAAATAATGAAATTTTCAGGTAAATGGATGGACCTAGAAACTGTTATACTAAGTGCAGTAACACAGGCTCAGAAAAACAAACGATGCATGTTTTCCTTCATATGTGGATCCTAGCACCAAATCCTTTTAAATTCCAGGTCCTTTTAATAAGATGATGCTATACAGCAGTCTCTTCTGCATGTAATAACTACCATCATCACGACTTTAGCTGAGCCTGATCACTAAACATTGTCACAACTGGGTTTGTTGAGGGTTGTGCTCATTCATTCAAGGAGGGCCAAGCAGGGTCACTGGACCCTCAGACCTGAGTATCCAGCCACTCTTCCAAGCCAACTCTATGTAATTTCACCCTAATCACACAAGGCCTCCTGGATTTGGGGAGGGCTAAACTATAAGATCTGGGGAAGGCTAGGAAGAGAAGGCATGACCCATGCTGAGTGAAGTCTTTCCAGTGTGCGTACCCTCAGGTCATACATACACCTCAGCCACCCCTCAGTTATCTGGAAGCCTTTGAGAGAGAACTGACACTGATTCTAACCACTCCAACTGCTATCAAAGTACCTGAAAGCAAATCCTGAATCCATCACTCTAGAGTCCAGCCTTGGAAGACAAGAAAAATGAGGAGGAACCCAAGAGAAGGATGCTTTTGGAAGCCCTTGTCAAGAAATTACAATGGACTCTCACATGAACATTTGAAATTTGCCCTGTTGTGTCTTTTTTCTAGTTCCCTGTCTAGAACTTGTAATGCGAATTACTCTTGCCTTTACTTCTCCTGAAATCTTCTATTCACAATTCAAGGACTTTATTCCCCCCTAGAGATAAGAGATATGCAATTTGGGAGTCTTTTAGATAGACCCACTGAAGGGGTACCCCAATTGCCTCATCCTACATCCCAGTTCAGCATGGAAGCAGCCAGAGCAGTCTGCATCCCAATTCCCTATCCACAAGCTGGGTAACCTCTGCAGAGGATGGCATGATAAGAATAGGAGGTAGGAACTGGCTAAGCAGTTAGGGTAAAAAGAACCCAAAGAAAAGTAGCCAGTTTCTTGGCTAAAACTCACAATGTCCTTGGGCCTCTTAGCAACATACTCTGTTCCAAAGGCCAAAAATGTCAAAAGTATTTGGGAGCTTTTAGATAATCCTTAAAAGATTTTAGAGTTACCTCTTCAGAGGGGGGGTAATGTCAGAGTAGCCAAAAAGCCCCATAAAAAATAATAAAGAGTGCATGAAGTTATCAGAAAAAAAGCGATGGATATGAGAGGAGTTGGAGGGGAGGGAGTGGGCATGAATTTGATCAAAACACCTTATATGCACGTATGAAATTCTCAATAATTTATTTATTAAAAAACAAAAACAATATGTGAGATGCTCAGGCCTTGGTAGTTTTTGTACCACAGAGTCAGAAAACCACAGTCTTTTTGTTGTGAATAAAGGTTTTTTTATCTTATTTTATTTTTTAAAAATTCCCTTGGCAGCAGCAAAGTGTTCAGTGCACTGAATATGTTTGGCGTGGCCTTATTAAGTAAGTTAGACTCTGGGACAGTCACATTATGGGCTGCCATGTCAATGAGGTGAGCTGATAGAGCCACATCCCATCTAATGCTCTGCAGCTAAAACTGCACTTCATTCTCTCCTTGGGTCAATATTAGAAAATGAATGCAACTGATTAACAGAAAAGGTACAGATTCTGCTGGTAAGGTACAAGTGTTCCCACTAATGAAGCATTAACTGTCTCCTCTGCCTCATCAACTGCTAAGCTTAATCATAATGAGATCAAAAGCCCAACCTACTTTGAATTTGCCACTCCTCTGGTAAATGTATGAATAACTTTAAAAAAAATTTCCGGACTATTTTGCAGTATGACAGCAAAACCTTCCATTCTCATGAGAAATACATGTAAGTTCTTTCAGCTCCATGATTTCTGCAAGCAATTGGGATAGTCAGATTTTTAATATTAGTGATTCCAATGGCTGCTATACTTGCCTATTGTTGTTTCCTGTAGTTTCCTAATGGATAACAATGTCATTCCCCGTTTCAGAGGTGCTTGTCTTTATGTCATCTGCATTACCTTCTGTGGTGGTTTGAATGAGAATGTCCCTAGTTCTTTCAGCTCCATGATTTCTGCAAGCAATTGGGATAGTCAGATTTTTAATATTAGTGATTCCAATGGCTGCTATACTTGCCTATTGTTGTTTCCTGTAGTTTCCTAATGGATAACAATGTCATTCCCCGTTTCAGAGGTGCTTGTCTTTATGTCATCTGTATTACCTTCTGTGGTGGTTTGAATGAGAATGTCCCCCACAGGCTCCAAGTATTTGAACATTTTGTCCCTAGTTGGTGATGCTGTTTTGAGAGGTCTTAGAAGGTGCCACATGGCCGTGCTGGAGGAAGCACATCACTGGGGGTGGCTTAGACAGTTCTTAAGCCTTGTCAGATTTCCAGATTTTCCTTATTTCCTGTGCCTGCTTAAAGATTAATAGCTTAGCTTCTGCTCCTACTCCAGCCACCTCTGCCACCATGCCTCCCTACCATGAAGGACTCTTAACCCTTTGGAACCATAAGCTAAATAAACTCTTCCTTTTATGGGAGGGAGGGAGGGGTCAGGGGCTCCTCCCAAGCCCATGTGACCCCTGAGGAACAGATCCTCAAGCAACCTTAAGAGTAAAATGAAATTGGTTTATCTGAGCCAAGTGCTATGGTCTTAAACACCCAAAAGGAAAGTATAACCAAAGATTAAAGTGATCAATATAATTACGAGTCCATATGTATATCTAAAGGCTACATAACAAGAAACAGTGCCAGACAGGAGATACCTTCCTTTGAGTTGTTGGCCAGGGTGGCCCAAGAGACTCCCAGACAGTAACCCAGCATAGAACTGGGAAAATGAATAGCAGACCCCAATCTTATCTAAAGGAATGTTGGTGACTGATTGCTGCTAGATGAGGTAGAGCTGATCTTCCTAAAACAAGGAACTCTAGATAGACTGACTAGACTAAGGGGATGGACTAGCACTGGGGAATAGCTGGGGGCACTGATAACACAGTGGATGGTAACAGGGATGACAGAGTATATGGGCTCCAGTGGGGGGAGGGGTGGCTATGGGAGAGTGACATTTGGGATGTGGGTATAAAGATGAAATATTGTGATGTTCTGTATGAAATACACACAAAAAATTTTTTCTTAAATGGAGGGGGTTTTTTGGCTAGTTTATTTACATAGAATTTGAGGAAACAGAATTAACAGCTGGGGAAAATGACATTCATTTAAAAGGGGGAACTGACAGGCAAGATATCAGGAACAGAGAAAAGTCAAAGTATAACTATAACCAAAAGAATTCAAGTGTATTTTTTGAAGAAATTTAAAAGTCCAGAGTATAGGAATACTCAATATTATGAAAAGAGATCCATCCATTCAGCACAGTTTGAATGCTTACCATTATGTTAGTTACTGTTTTAATCATTAGGGATACAGCTAAATCCCAAAGAAAAATCTTTATTTTTTTAAAAAAATTTTATTTATTGAATGTACAAGTTAATGCATGGCAGCGCATGCCTTTAATCCCAGCACTTGAGAGGCAGAGGTAGGCGGATCTTTGTGAGTTCGAGGCCAGCCTGGTCTACATAGTGAGTTCCAGGACAGCTGGAGCTACAGGGAGACCCTGTCTCAAAAAGACCAAAAGAAAAAAAAAAAGGAAAAGGAAAAAAGCCAATTACTCAGGCACAGCTATGGTGTCAGGTGAGAAGTGAGGACATGGAGAGGAGGAGTGAAGGTACGAGCAACAGCAGGACTTGGGCTGTTTTGGTGGAAGAACCTAGCAGTCCAGACTGGTTACGAGAGAAAGAAGCCAAAGATGACTGAAGGGCTGTTTGTTTCATGTCGGCTTTGATACAGTCATAAAGCTGCATCAGCTTTCTCATGGTTATCATTTGCATCTTTTTTCTCTTTCACTTACTTGGAAGATTTCTGAAGCCTTTAGACACATTTCAAAATAGCACAGAGTTGGATTTGGTTACTGTCTCCAAGTTGAGAATATGTGTCTTAGATAGAGCAATTAGGCCACTTATATTTTAGTCCCAACCCTCCCAGAGGAATAATTGGAACCAACAGTTGCTGGGGATGAGGGAGCCATTTTCCTCAGTGATGTGGCCACTGAGGTGTATACCATGCTCCAATAAGCAAACCTTGACCCACACTTATGCAAGCAACCCTAATTAAACTCAGCAGGCCACAAAAAAAGGAGGCATTTATATTTTAGCATTTTCGTCATTCTCTTCTGTCTCTGTCAATCTTAGTTTTTAAAGACATTCTCAAAAGCTACTTTTCTTGACATCTTCTCCAACACCACTGGGACTTTCCACATCAGCAGTCAGAAACAGACCTCTCTTTACAATTGCTATGGTACTTTGTGTATCTCTCACTACAATGATCACGCTATTCTAATCATTAGGATGATTTGTGAATGTGTTTTACCCCTCTTTTTACAATATGTCTTTCCAAAGAAGAGGACTAGGTCTTAGTCATCTTTCTGCCCAAAGAACACTCAATATAGTAAGCTCATTTCACTCTCATAAATATTTAGTATTCTTTATGTGACAAGGACTGAGCTAAATATTCAACATGGGTCCGTGAATCACCACTGCCTTCTTTCCAGATAGCTCAGCATTCTCCATCACAAAATCAAAATTTTAAGTTATGTCAGTTAATAAAGGCAACAGCCTAGGCACAGACTTTTATATTCTGCTCTGCTCACTAGATACACAATTCTAGGCTCTTGTCTACCAGTTACTAGAAAACCAGCACAATTATGCCTTTGCATATCATGAAATTATTATTTCATTACTAAATTTTATTTATTTTGCATATATGAGTGCTTGCCTGCATGTATATATGTGCACCACATGCATGCCTGGTGCCTACGGAGATCAGAAGAGGGTGTTGGAATCCCTGGAACTGGAGTTACAGGTGGTTATGAGCTACCATGTGGGTGCTGGGAATCTAAACCAGGTCATCTGAAGAGCACCCTTAACCATTATATCATCTCTCCAGCCCCATGATTTCTAAATTTTAGTTTAAATTTTTATTCAGAGCTTCTGGAGATGAGTACGGTTATCATTCTAGAGTGGATTAAGTTGTTCTAAGTTAACTAAGGCCTTTGAACATACAGAATTGACACATGAAGAAAGAGGGGCTTGATTTTGAGGGGGGTCGTTTTGGTTTGGTTTTTGGTTATTTGGGGTTTTTTTGTTTTGTTTGTTTGTTTGTTTGTTTGTTTATATAGCCAACATTAGTGAACTGTTCTATGCTTCCTGCCTCCAGAAGTCTAGCTACAGTCACTAAGAGGGACAGCAGCAACCTCTGGGAAGAGGGCAGCTGAAATGAGAGAAGAGCACATACACACAGAATGTCAGAAGGTGTTCATCTGAAAGAAATTTTCACTAGGCTACTGAGGTATGAACTGTAAGTTTAAATTAAACAAAAGTTTAAATTAAATTAAATGAATTACACAGTTATCTAATTCAAGATGCATGTGGAAAATTTCTATAATATTCCACGGCAAATCCCAACATTTTTGAGAAAAATAATTTTGAAATTTACTTTCAAATCGAGTTGTTTTCATTTGCTCTAAAAATAAATATGAGGGGCTAAAGAGACAGCTCAGTGGTTAAGAGCACTGGCTGCTCTTGCAGAGGATCTCAGTTCAGTTCCATGTGGTGGCCAGCAACCATCTGTAACTCCAGTTCCAGGGCATCCGATACCCTCTTCTGGCCTCCATGGACAGCATACCCATGGTATTCTTATATACATGCAGGCAAAACACTAATACACATAAAATAAAAATTAAAAATAAATGTGAGAAACTATAGTATAGTTATAAAGACAAAAATAAAAGGGAGAAGAATTCTTATATTACCTTCATTTTGTTCCCTCCATTTATGCTAATAGAAATTTAATAAACAGCTGAACTGTGGCTATTAGGAAATATTTGTCAGGAAAAAAAAAAAACAGGACAAAAGAACCTAACCATGGGCTTTAGAAACATCCTAAGAGAATAGTTTATGAAATAAAGTTAAATTCTTGGCTAGTGAATTTTAAACCACTTCTTTTCTCTCTATGCACTGTTACACAATAATGTGAATAATCTGTGCTTCTCTTTATTCTTGTGTAAAAGAGGAAGTTTAAAAAAAAAAAACATTTTTCCAGTTTGAGAAAAGATATGAAACTAAAGTATTTTAAGATATGCATTCTTAGGTCATACAGTTGTAAAATGTTTGTCACTAATATGTTTTAACATAGGTATCTTTCTACCTTTGCAACTGAAATCCCATAGTCCTGGAGAGGTCTAATGGCCTCTTTCAGTTCTTCAAGAAATATAGAGTTACTTGGAGAATCTAAAGCAAGAAATGGTAAATGAATGTTAATGAATTTACTCATTTAAAAAGATGAATATTTAAAATAAACAAAATCTGCAAACACACAAAATATAATTATTTTTCCAAGTAGCTTTCAACAACAAATACTTAAGCATACCCAGTCACTTATTTTCCTGTTGTCTCATTCCTATTTATAGTGTTATTATCTTAATATAGTCTAACTTTATAAATTACCTTTAAGACAGCATCATAATAAAAAAAATAACATCTGGCAAGATTCTTCCATGCTTAATACTATGCAGCATATGTAAACACATATGAAACTTTCAAAATGATTTTAAAATTCCAGATGACAACTGTAATAAAGGAATGAACAGAGCTGTGAATGTACTTCACTGATTCAATGATAAAATTGTACTACTGATGGCATGAAGACTTAAATGTAATCACTGCAATTATGTTCTATAATCATACTAGTTAACAGCATAATTAATGATATAGCTAAAGTAGAATATTAAACTAGAGCATCACTAATACTACATTTCCAGTTTTTTTAAAAAACCACTAAAATATTTACATAAGGAATAAAAAAGTATAGTTTCAGAAATGACTACATGAAATTGAGATGGCATACTCTTAACCAATAGTTTCTGTGAACTAAGCATATGTGTAAACTTATTTAATCCTCATAAGAAACTTAAGAGGGCAATTACTGTATCATCACAATAGATGATGAAGGACAGAGAGAAGCTAAGTGGCTCCAGACTCCTCCATGCAGGCATATCAGAGAAATGGCTTTAGAACACAGTTACCCTCAAAAGAGAGTTCCCATTGCATGTACTGTCTAGGCAACATATAAACATTGCAGAATCATATAAGAATTTTCTTTAAAAAATGCTTACCAGTTTGACAAAAATAAGCTAAAGAAGCTTTTCCTGGTTGCAGCGTGCTGAAATATTGCTGGGGACTCAGCTCTGACAGAGAGGCTTCAGTCAGCTTGCTAAAAATGGACATCAGAAGCAGCAAGCCCTCAACTCTAACCAGACCACAGGTGGAAGACATCATGGGCTGTGACTGGAATGAGCTCCAGAAGATGTGTCGCTTTCCTCACTGCTGTGTCTACTGCCTGGGACAATACCTGGCACAGAGTGGGGTTCAACAGAGCACTGTGAGAAGAATTTGGTAAATGAAGTTAATAGTTGTCATTACATTATTTGATTTTGCTAGAAATTTATTTTCTTCTAGTAAAAATCTGCAGGGAAATGATACTATAATAATACTGATTTGCTAACACTTTTATTTCATTGTATTTTGGTATTTCTGCACTGCTATAGATCATATGGGCTGATCAAGTCCTGTACATCACTGAGCCAGCTACATTCTGTTGAAGAGGCGGGGGGGGGTGTTATTTTTTGTTTTTGTTTAATTTTTTGAGAAAGGGCTCTTGTATGTACCCTAGGCTGGCCTCAAACTCACAATCCCTAATCATCTAATATTATCAATAAAGCACTTCTCCCTAGTGAGCAGGTATTCCTAAAAAGAAGATAATAATTATTCACTGATTACTTAATATTTCTGAAGTTCGATAGGCCAGGTTACTATCAGTGAACAAATCTGCCATCAATTTTTAGTTATGAGTCAAATATTCAAAAGCTCAAAGTAAAAGGAACAGCAGAAACTACAAGAGGTATATAGAAATGCAATTCTAATGACATAATTAAAGGATATCCTTGGCATTTAAATTTATTATACAGTCTATCCATTTTAAGTCAACCTATTTCAGGGCTACTTTACATTAATGGGAATATTTTAAAATAGGTCATCTACTTTTTTTTGTATTCTGGAGAAAATGCATATATTTCTGAGGCCAAGGGAATAACTATACGGCATTCATTACTATATAAAATAACTGTAACATAATTAAACTGTAAAATATTAGACAAAAGCACAATTGAAAGATTCAAGTATAAAATATAACATTTGGGGCTGGAGACAGTTAAGAGCACAGGCTGCTCTTGTAGAAGACTCAGGTTCAAATCCCAGAACCTACATGGTGGCTAACAACCATCCATAACTCCAGTTCCAGGGGATCCAATGCTTCTGTAGGCATTGCAAAACATGGGTGCACTTACACACATGCAGGCATAACACTCATACACATAAAATAAAAATAAATCAAAAAAATGTAGTAAAATATAAAATTTCTTGTGATGATGTTACAATTCAATTTCTTTAACCTAAATTGCAGATTAGTTAACACATGATTCCTTCCTCCTAGAATGTTCTCTGTAGTACCACAGGTCTAACCACATAGCCAATATTTGAAAACTTTCCCAGAGCTTCTAACTGGACCAATCAGATTACATTTGTGAAATAACTGTGCCCTTGGTCAGCTAGGGACCAGTTATTAAGTATGTAATTTTAGAGACAGAAACTCAGCAATAATCTCTGTAGTTTGTTCCACCTTTGGTAATATTTGACTGTTAAAAAATTACTTAAAGCACAAAACATAGCATGGGTCAGACAGAGTTAAAACCTAGTAACCTTGATTGACATAAGGAGCCAGAAAGCAAAGAAGCACATACAGTGAGAAAGGGGGAAAGATTTCACAACACCAAAAGACAAATTTACTGGAAATAGTGAAGTCAATGTGAAAACATACCATTACCAATCAGAAGTCAGTCTCTCTAAAGAAGAAACTGGAGGCACGGATGGGTATCAAGGAAACTCTGGTAGCCCAAAAAACTTCATTTTTTCCTCTTTTCTCATTTTTTTTCACAAACGGTCTCACTAAATAGCCCAGACTGACTCCATGGTGATCCTCCTGCCTTAGCCTCCTAAACACTGGGATTACAGGCATGAGCTGCCACATGAGCTAGAATCATATTTTTAAATAAGCCTTCTCATTTTTATCTTAAGTTATTATACTGTTTTCTCTTCATATCTTACACATTTTTCACCTTTTACCTGTATATAACCAAATCTTCCAGAGTTTCTATGCATATTAATAATCCAAGTGACCCTGTCCAGCCACAGAAGAATAGGCAAGTCACATGCATGGAAAATAAAATAATTTCCACAGAGGCATGCCCTCCTCACACAAAGACCTTAAAAGACAGAGATGGTGGATGGGGACAGATTTATCAGCACACACAAAGTAAAAACAGAGATACAGAGATACTCAGAGGCTTTTTTCTGCAGTAACTAGAAAAGAAAGAAGAAAACAATACTCAATGCTTAAAAAATCTACACACCTATACAACATGATGGGAACCACAGGAAAATTCGACTTCATTCCCTGGGTGTGGCAGATCACCAGCTCAGTTCCCTTCACAGGTATAAGTCAGGTTTCCCAAGCAGCCTCATTCCACTTCCCCTGAAGTTGTTTCTGTCTACCAGGTGACTTCACTATGACCAAAAACATGAAAAGAGGACTGTCTCTTTCCCACAACAATTTCAACAGCTAATGTGTGGTACAAGGCTTTATTTCCTTCTGTTGCACAGAGCAGAAATACTCAAAATGGTAGCTTTGTCAGCATGACCAAAACACAGAGAATGAGCTTATTAAATAAATAAACCCTGTTTGAAGTCACCGAGATTAAGGAGTTACTACTGCAGCCTAAGACAGTCTATGTTCATTGGTATACAAGCTAGAAATGAGAAGCTGCCTTAAGAAAAACTCCAAAACACTGTATAAGGGACCAAGCAGCACTCAAAGCTGGCCTAGGCCCACTCAAGAAAAGGTTTATCAGAGACCTAATCCCAGTGAATGACCCCACAGACACGTGGCAAACAGCTGGTAAAACTGTTACTACAATTATCTGTAGGTGATATGTACCTAATGAATTTATAGTGAACCTCCACCTATGTTCTTACAGCTAATGAGCTTATTTACAGCACTAACAGAAGAGTCTGGAAAACAGATTAGTTCTGTATGGTAGTTGCTGTTGGTTGTAGTTAAGAAGATATTTAAAGAGAGATTCTGAGAAGCACTGTCCAAGACAGGCACTATATAAACATAAAATACACCATTCCACAGTCAAAGCAGCAGCATGCTGACCAAACGGCTCAGCCTCAAAAACAGAAAAAATGCCATGTTCTCCAAAGCTAATTTCACATATGCCCAAGATAATAAAACTGGCAGGACTCTCACAGGGCAAAAGCAAGGACATGGAGAATGAGGCGCCAGGGCACACACAGAATGAGTACTACTTGCTACTGGTCTGTAATGACTAAGTGTACTGAGGTTCTCTGAAGCTGCATCTGTACTAAAGATCCAGCAGCACAAAGCCTAACCTTGGCTGAGTTAGAACATCATGACTCCATCATGTGAAGTGGAATGCTGTAAGACAAGAACCAAAACTATCTTGAGCTATCTTTAACCCCTTTTAATTATCCACCATTGTATCTGCCCTAACATCTTACCTGAGGCTAATGTGATAAAGACAACTTTAAAATCTATAGATGTCTCTGCCTTACTACAGTCCACCTAGCTGATGACCCTACCTTTACATCATTTTATAAACACATTATGACTTTCTTTCTAAATGTTATTATTGCTTGTGTACATGTATGATGTATATGCAGGAGTACCAATGCCATGGTGCATGTGTGAAAGTCATAGAACAACTTTGTGCAGTTGCTTCTCTCCTTCTGCCTCTACATGGATTCTGGGACTCAAACTCAGGCCACTAGGTTTGTGAGGCAAGCACCTTTACTCACTGAGCCATGTCGCCAGCCCCTGACTCTTCTCAAAAATCCATGCAAGCCTTTCCGTGGTAGAACACATCATTCAGGGTAACTTGAGTCTGTTTCTGGGCCATGGTCACTCCTATCTGGATCAGCAGTTTATATTTTTATGGTAAAAATATAGAAATTGAGTGTAGATGTTCAGAAGCTTATACAGCAATTTCAAAAAGTAATTTGGTATTGAAATGTATTAGCAACCTGACCCAAGTTACTCCATTTTTCCAAGAGCGGCTATTTTCAACAGTAACTTCTGTTCCACTTTTGGGGACTACCCAGAAGGGGGGCAACCTTGAGTACTGAGAAAATGACCTAAACACAAAACTGTGAAGTATGTTGATCTGGGACACCCTGCATCTGGCTAACTTGCTTGCTATTTCAGGTCACCCTGACATGTAGTACGAGACCACCCTGTTATTCAGTGACCATCTGGTAACTGCTGATTTTGACTTCTGTTACAATGCTTGTTATGGCTAGGTAGTTGACTAACGTTTAAATTGCCGAGTTGTACACTTGCCTCACTTGCCTACACAATACAGGCTGTTGATTGGTGAATTCAAATTCTGCTATGATATACAAACCTGATTGGCTCACAGATGTTCTGTTTAAACTATGCTTTCTGTAATCCTATAAAAACCCTAAACAGTTAAATGTTCAGGGGCTGCTTCTACTCCCGAGATAGACAGCCTGGCAGCCGTAATAAAATTTTACCTTACTACTTTCTACCGAAATGGTGTTAGTGATTTTGTGCGAACTCCAACCTGCAACAGTTATCTGTTAAATCTAATTATAATTTTATGGGGGCTTTTTGTTTGTCTTTTGTTTTCAAGACAGATTTTTCATTATGTAGTCCAGGATGGCTTTGAACGCACTATGTAGTCCTTTGCTAGCCTTGTAGCAATCCTCCTGCCTCAGCCTCTTGAGTGCTAGAACCTGTCATTTGCCATTAAGCTCAGCTGGTTTCAATCTAATAATTTTAAAGTTTGGTTTGTAATTTGATGTTTATTTCAGTCTTCCAGTACTTGTTTTTTTGTTGTTGTTGTTGTTGTTGTGTTTGCCAAAAATCAAACTAGACTGGAGTTTTTCTTTAATTGACCTATAGAATGCAAGTAACAGAAGTGCAGTCCTAGCAATCCCTCCCAGAGAGATTTCAAGAGCAGATTGCTAGAATCTGGTTATGTCTCCCATTCTTTCCCTTCCTAAATGGGGATGCCTATCTGTCCCTGCACTTCCCTATGCATCCAATAGGGTATGGAAGACAGATAGTTTATATGCAGTCACGTAAAGAAGTGATCATTTCTGTACATTATGCAGGGTCTGGATTTGGAGCTTCATGCAGTTAAATGGATGGGATTTTTTTATTTCTACCAAGTGTCAAGGATAAACTGCACAATGAACAGATAATGCATGCCGAAGGTGAGGCTAGCCAAGTATAATACTAAAATTACAGTTCCCTGCTTCTTTTGAGTTGGGTATAGCTATGATTTAATTTGGCCAATGAAGAGTGACACATGTAACTTTTGGAAACCTACAAGAGTCAATATCTATGAGTCAGGAATCAAGACAAGCTTTCTCTCAGCTATGATGATTGGTAACGTTCAAAATGAGGCCTTCCCTGTTGGCCCATGCCTTGGGAAAAGAACACCATGTACAGAGCTATAGTGATCCAGTGTAGGGCATAAATAATCCTGGCTTTCAACCCCTAAGTGTGGGAAGCTACAACAATATATATCCAGCCTAGTTCTACTGGTACAGGTGGGCTTAGTAATGGGCAATTGGTGACTTGAACATACTACATACTTACATATTTGAGATTTTATTTTTGTTTGTTTTTGGAGATAGGGTCTCCTTGTAGCCTCACTTGGCCTTGAACTCACTATATAGACCAGGCTGGCCTATCTCACAGAGATCTGTCTGCCTCTGCCTCCCAAGTGCTGGGATTAAAGACATGCGCCACCTCTCAGAGAAATAATCTCTCATTGACCCTGGAATTTGCCAATTCTGCTAGACTAGCTGGCCAGCAAGTCCTAGGGATCCTCCTGTCTCTGCCTCCCCAGTGATGGGCTTGCAGGCAAAAGCTGACTTGCCCAGGTTTTGTGTGGCAATCCAAATTCAAGGCATCTCTCCTTCAGTTCAATGCAATGCTTCTTTAAACCCTGATCAGAATTTGCAAGTTGTAACTTGTATCTCATTCACACTAAGCATGACCCAAATGTCATTTAAAAGATGAAAAGAAATAAAGAAGTTAACAAGCACTGCAAGAAAGGGTCAATGAGGCTATACTACAAAAAAGGGCAAATGCTTGCAAATAAAACGCAAATTGAAACAAAGTTTATGTTTAGTATTAAAAATATTAAGAAATCAGGGCTGGAGAGATGGCTCAGCACTTAAGAGCACTGACTGCTCTTACAGAGAGGCCCCAGGTTCGATTCCCAGCACCCAAGTGGTGGCTACAAACCATCCTTAACTCCAGTTCCAGGGGAATCCGACGCCCTCTTCTGACCTCCATGGCACTGCACGACATGGGTGCAGTCACATACATGCAGGCAATACACTCATTACATAAAATAAAAACAATAAATAATTTCTTAAAAAATTAAGAAATCTACAAAGAGTATAAAAGAGAAAGAACTGGGCTGGAGAGTCGGCTCAGCAATTAAGAGCACTGGCTGCTCTTGCAGGGGACCAGGGTTCGAATCCCAGCACTTATATGGCAGCTAAGAAACTTTCCTAACTACAGTTTCAGTGGTTCTGATGCTGTCTTCTGACCTCCATGGGCATTTCACAACATGGGTACACTTATATACATGCAGGCAATACACTTATACACATAAAATAAAAATTATAAATAAAATATTTTTGAAAAATAAAGGAGAAAGAACTTCAAAAGAAACACACTGGTCCCCAGGCAGTGCAGAAAGACCATTAGGAATTGACTTTATGTGTTCCTTAAGGTGAAGGTAAAGAGAAGTAACAGGACAGAGGGAGGGATGACAATATGGGGCAGTCCTCCTCAGCTGGACCAGTCCCATCTGGAGACTGGGTCCTGTATACAACAGTACAGAATTTTACTTTTACACGTCTGAAAAAATACTGTACTAATCCGCCCTCTTAGAACAACAATATTCAATCCTGGTGCAACTGAATGCATTTAAATTTTAGGATATTTGCTAGCAAGTTTTCTAAGAGAACCTTGAATTTCCCCCTTTATGGGTCTAGAATTCCCTTTAGATTACCCACAAAATTGTTTTCCATGTCAAGAAAGTAAAGGTTAGAAACTGTAACTACTAATAAATTGCATCAACATCTGTAAGCACCCTTCTCTGGGAAAAGGGACACTTGGTATCTTGCAACAAATGAGGTATGTAATGCTTACAAAGTTCCTGTCAGAACATTCTGTCCAAAATTAGCTTATTTACAGTTTAAAGCTGCTCCTGGAGAACAGAACCTGCTCAATGAATCAACACCAAATAAAATGTTGATTAGATCTCAACACAGCTTACTATTTAAGGCCCAAAGGAGGCAATAAAAGCTGTCACTATCTCATCGCATCAGAGTCCTTTAATGCAGTTACAAAGAGAATCTTCTGTCTGCACCATTACATGTTTACCACCACCACCACCACCCCCAAAAAAAAGGAAAAAAGGAGAGGCTATCCAGATTGGCTGAGGGAGGGGTATCCACAATAAGGCATACCACACAGTCTCACAAATATGGAAAGTTAGTGTAGTAGATACTATTCACATCTTGTTCACCATCATCTTGAACAGAGAATTCAGAAGAAAAAGGAAAGGTCTCCTCCTAACTACTCATGACTGTAACTGACAATTCACGGTCTTAGAGGCCCAAAATTGGCTCTGCCAAAGAGCTGGTACCCTGGATTTTGACCAGTGCCTAAAATCATACAAGTCTAACATTATGTGTTAAGTGCTTAAGCCTGTAACTGCAATCAATTACCTCTCTGCCCTGAAGGGCAATCTGTCCCGTTTGAAGGAACTGTGTACTGGCCTACCAGCACATTCTCAAAGAACCCAACAAGGTGATGTTCTTACATTCCAATAAAAAAGGGGTCTTTCTCCAAAGTGTTAATATTGGGTTACATCTGTTAGCTATAAGTTATATGTACTGGAAACTCAACTTTTAGACAGACTTTAAATCCCTGTACAACATGCACCTTCTGAAGAAAGGGAGCATCAACACTCTTCTTAGGCAAAGCATAAGAAAGGGGTAGAAAGAAAAGGCTGGTTCTTGGATGCTCCGGTAAACAGCCATTTTTCACAAGGATGTTAAATTTGTGGTTAACTGTTCATTCTGAGAACACAGGATTCCTTCTTAATCGCGCGCGATTTTGCTCGCTTTATTACCAAATACCAAAAAATCCATGCACTAATCCAATAGACAGTTGTTTCTGGTTTATTTAAAGCAGGAACGTAGCATTTACTTAGTGTGCCTCAGTCTCAGGCCATGAATAGCGCCACCATCGCCTACGTACAAGACTAGGGCTAACAAGTGGAATTTGAGGAATTATTAAATAAATCTTCCTCTCTGAACACTCATCAGACAATTCTGTTGCTGCTTTCTCCCGAAACTGTTACGCTCAGAACATCTTTCCAAATTCTGCCTTCCCCTCAGAGATCGCTTTAACATCCATCTATTCCTAGTATCACCCAAACCTTCAGGGACCTTTCCCAGAATGGGACGGGTCATTTATTTAGATTACTTACAGCTTCTGCTCACGCGTCACCTCATTCAATCTTCTCCCGTGTCTTCCTGCTCACAAAAAAAAAAAAAAAAAAAAAAGGAAGTAAAATGAAAGCCCTTGGGTGCCCCAGAAACAGGTATACTAAGTCACAAGCCAGAGCGCCACATGCAGCCTTGCTAGAAGGGTTCGGAGGCGCATGCATTCCTGCAGGCACAAACCACAGACGCACGCGCTTCCACCTTCCCCAGACCTGCGGGCAGGACCAGCGTGCAGCGGCCAGGTCCCGCCACCAGAGACCGAGAAGAGGCGAGAAGGCAAGACAGACGCTGGTCCCGGCTGCCAGTAAGCGGCGACGCCTACCTGAAAAAGCTCGCCGCCCACGGCCTGCACCACCCACGGCCTGCACCGCCCCCGCCAAATCCGTCTCCTGGGCAAAAAAAACAACCCGCGAGGCTCCGCCTTCTCCTCGTGCTCCTTACGTAAGAGAGTCTCCAACCAATGGGACGCTCAAAGGGCGGAGCGAGAGCCGCCCCAGGTGACAGAGTACTAAGTCCTCCCGCCGGCGCGAGCCGGCCGTGCAGTTGCTGGGCCAATCAGCAGAGTGGGTGGGGCGTGAGGCGAGGGGGAGGAAGCGAAGAGAGGAGATTGCCCAATCAGATATCAGAAACCTAGAGTGACGGATCCTGTGGCCCGTGGCCTTCCGAGCGCGGCGCTCAGGGGGCGTGCCCTCCCGGGCCAATCAGCGGCAGCCCACGGTGCGGAGCGAGCGCCTCAAATGCTCCGGTTTCTCAGCTGATTGTCTCCAGCCGAGAGTTGTTTTCTGCTGGTACTGAGCGGAGCCGCAGCAGGAGGAGCCGAGCCCCCCCGGGGGGAGGGGAAAGGAGGCGGGGTCCGAGGACCGCGGCGGCCCGGGCGCGCCGGGCTGCGAGTCCTGTCGCGGCGTTCCGCGGGGCTGAAGGCTGGGGCGGGTGGGGGGGTCCGGGGCCGCTCCTCCTCCCCCTCGACGGCGGCCCACGGTCCGGCCGCTTCCTTCCCGCGCTCCCTCGCCGCCCGTCGGGTGCACTCATGAGGGCGTCGGTGTCTGGACCGGCGGCCGCCGCGGTCCCCACCGCTGGCCGCGAACCCTCGACGCCGGGCGCAGCGGGCGGGGGCGCCGTCGCCGTGGCCTCAGTGCCCGGCTCGGTGCAGCTGGCGCTGAGCGTGCTGCACGCCCTGCTGTACGCCGCGCTCTTCGCCTTCGCCTACCTGCAGCTGTGGCGGCTGCTGCTGTACCGGGAGCGGCGGCTCAGCTACCAGAGCCTCTGCCTCTTCGTGTGTCTCGTGTGGGCAGCGCTCAGGACCACACTCTTCTCGGCCGCCTTCTCGCTCAGCGGCTCGCTGCCCCTGCTGCGGCCGCCCGCCCGCCTGCACTTCTTCCCGCACTGGCTGCTCTACTGCTTCCCCTCCTGCCTCCAGTTCTCCACGCTCTGTCTGCTCAACCTCTACCTGGCGGAGGTAAGGCGGGAGGACCGGCGAGCGGGGGAACGGGGCCGCCGGGATCAACTCCCGCCGAGGAGCGACGAGGGTATGGGGAAGGAGGTGCGCCGCGGGCTGGGGAAACGGAGGCAGTCCCGGGCTCTCCTCCCTCAACTTAAGCCGCTTGTTGGAGCGGGTGCCTGAGGGGGGTTAAAGGAGTGGGAGAATGAGGGTGGGCGCTCCGATAACTCAAGACGGTGGGACAGCCTTTTCTCCGGTGTCCTGGCCCTCTACAGTAAGGCGTTTGTGGCACCCACAAAGTGGCATCGTGAGGAGTCCCAGCCCGGGTGAGTTCCGCCTAAGCAGGACCGGGTTGAGGGAGGTTGGATGCTGAGGTAGCAGCAGCAGCTCTGCTGAAGCTGGACCACTGCCAGCCATTACGTCACCAGGCAGAGCTGCTCCTCCGCTATTGTTGCTGCGTTTCTTTTATTAGAAGCTTATATTCCCTCCTGCATCTCCTTTCCCGGGGCTTGATACATCGCACGCAAATTCTGTTCTGTCGGTCCCCAGCAAGGTGAAGGATCAATAACCAATGTCGCGGGACAGTACCTGGACCTCCATAAAGCCCTGAGCCTTGCCCCAGTTGCTTCCGGCTTCGGTGATTTAGCCTACCTCCTAGACCATATATAGCCTTCCCCCCTCCCCAAACTAATTAGGAGAGAAAATAGTAGCCTAACCTAAGCCTGTTGCAGAAACAAACCACCCAACTGTTTTTTTCAATAACTTGCTTGCTAGGGAATCTAATCACACCCCCTTTCTCCTTTTATGGGGAATTGCTGGTCGGGTTGCATTGTTCTGCAGCGCTTAGGTATTTGACCCATTTCAGACAGTTTTGGAGTGTAAGGTTGTCAATCATGTATTTCAGTTAGTGATATGTAAGCCTCGATGTTTTGAGACTTGCACCCCTAAGTCTTCCTTTCCCTCAAAATTATAGCTTGAGGAGGGGAGGAAACAAGGTGACATCATATGTTTAATCCTGACTAATATAGAACAATATTGGTCTATGCAGCTAATCCTCTCAAGGCTTTTGGAGGTGATGAGAATTAACAGTTCTGAGGAAAGCTAAAAAACGTTTGAATCAGATTTTTATGCTTTCCTACATAAACCAACCCTTTTTTTCTTCCCTAATAAATAGGAAACAAAATGCATCGTTTTGAAGTCACAATCATAACTTCAGCTATTTAGCACGCTAAAAACAATAGTTAAGTAACAAAACCAAACTTTTCTTCTTCAGTCTTTGAAAGACCAAGCAATATGACAAAATCCAAACCAAACCTTAAGAAGCAAAAGTAAACCACGTGAGTAATTTTATGTCAAATAAACATGTGATGGTGTCCTTTATTTGAGGATGTTCTGACCATCCAGTTGCTTAAGCTGATGTAACACTAATAAACTGATGTATTGAGTTCTTCCTGCCACCATTTCTGATAGAATATTAGTAACATCTCATCATTAAAGCCTTATTTTAGCTTCAGATAGTTAATTTACCTGAAAGTGATTAGCCGTCCATTTGCTAGGCGCATCAGATAATTTGTTTTCCCCTGTATGTCTTGACTTATAAAATCATATAAATGGTTCACTGTAAAATAATTGCTAGGAATTTCATAAAGTGGCTAGTTCACTCGAGGTGTAACACATAACCATAAAGTGTACAATCTTAAGCATGCAGCTAGATAAAATTTTATATATGTATACACTCGAGTTTCCAACACCCTGAATAAGATATCTCTGATGTGCTGCGGTTCACATGCATCCTCTGCCAGCCAGTGCCTCTCACTGCAAGGTAAATAGAGTGGCGCCACATTATCACAATAGGAAAAAATCAGCTGCATTTAAGCTCAACATTCTAAAAATAAAAATAAAAAACAGAGTACCTAGATTGGGTTTTTGATTGCTAATATTCCAAGTACTAAAGAATTTAAAGTCTTCCTATTAAATCAGTCTCTTGTTTGTGTGATGTACTTTTTTGAAAGAAAAATACTAAACCTCTGTTACCCTAGAAAATATAATTTGCAAAATGCTGGACTACAGCATTTTTCTTTAGTCTCCTAAAAAAAAGGTATGTGTTCTTTAGCTGTCCTTTTTAAGACATATAAAAATAATTAAAATAAATTTTCAATTTTTTGGAAAACCAGCTTTAAAATAGGCATCTTGATATTAACTCCTCAGTTCATTACAAACAAAAACCCTCTTACTTAAAAGGATATAAATCCCAGCACTCATGAAGCAGAGGCAGGTGGAACTTTCTGAAATCAAGGCCAGCCTGGTGGTCTACATAGTTCCAGACCAGCTGGAGCTACAGGGAAATAAATCTGTCTCAAAAAAACTAAAAAAGCTGGAGAGATGGCTCAGTGGGTAAGAGCACTGACTGCTCTTGCAGAGGACCTGGGTTCGATTCCCAGCACCCACATGGCTGCTACAAACCGTCCTTAACTCCAGTTCCAGGGGAATCCGAAGCCCTCATCTGACCTCTGCGGCATTGCACGACACAGGTGCATTCACATACATGTAGCCAATATACTCATACACATAAAATAAAAATAATAAAATTTTTTAAAGTATTTTTTAAAAACCCTAGAAAAGAAAAAAAATACATTAGTTGAAGTCAGGTATAGTGGTACACACCTGTAATCCCAGCACTCAGGAGGCTGAGGCAGGAGGAATGCTATGAGTTTGAGGCCAGCCTCGGATACATAGTTCTAAGACAGCACGGCCTACCTGGCAAAAGCATTTGAAAGGTGAATTGGTGGCACATGCCTATAATCCCATGCAGATGGTAGAGGGAGCTATCCTGTACCACACTATAGAACCCTGCCTAAGAAAAAGCAAACAATAAGAAAGGAGTGAATTTGTTTTTCTTGGTTTTGTTGTTGTTGCTGTCTTTGTTTCTTTAAGGCAGGCTTTCTATACACCCCAGACTGGCCCAGAACTCTCCATCCTGCTGATTCAGCCATATGAGTACTGGGATCATAAACATGAATCTCCATGTCCAGCTCTGAGTTGAGTTTCTTTAATTTTTGAGGGGGAGGAGTTTTTTGTTTGTGTTTTGTTTTATATGTATGAGTATTTTGCCTGCATGTATATGTGTACCACATGCATGCAGTGACCACAGAGGCCAACAGAGGGCATCAGATCCACTGGAACTGGAGTTAAGGATATTTGTTAACTGCCATGTGGTTGCTGGGAACTGAGGCTTACTCTGCAAGAGCAACCAGTCCTAATAACCACTGAGCCATCTTTCCAGCTCCTGAATTCAATTTTTAAATAAAAATTCCAAGTAACTGGAAGCAGACTACCCCATTGATTATTCTGAATTAGTGGCTTTTCTCTGTGAGGTTTTGTTTGGTTGTTTTTGTTTTGGGAATTTTTTTTCAGATGGACTTTCTGTGTAGCTCAGCTGACCTGGTATTTGCTATGTAGCCCAAGATGGCATCAAACTCAAAATCCTCAAGCCTCAGCTTCCCCAGTGTCAGTTATAGGCGTATGCCACCATACTGAGCTTGTGAATTCTTCATATTACAGCATAGTTGTAAGGAAAGTATGTTGACATAAACTAATATTCAATTATTTTTAACCCAAAGTAATTTTCTTCATTATTACTCATATTAAATACTAATGTATTTTGCTTTTAATTTAAAGCATTTGTCATATTCATTTCTGACAAATTAAAAACATTCCAAGTTTAGGGATTTCATTATAAAGAACCATGGCTCAGTGCTGGAGTTCATCAGCCAAGAGCGCTTGTTGCTCTTGCAGAGGACTGGAGTTCGGTTCCCAGCGCCCACCTAGAATGGCTCACAACCACCTGTAACCCCAGTTTCAGGGAATGAATACCCTCTTCTAGCCTTGCCAGGCACCGACACTCAAGTGTACATACCTATACACAAATACTACACATGATTTAAAAGTAAAATACTTATGAGCTGAAGGGATGGCTTCATGGTTAAGAGCACTGGCTGCTCTTACAGAGGACCCAGGTTCAGTTCCCAGTACCCACATGGTGGCTAACACCCATCTCTAACTCCAGTTCCAGGGTATCCAACACCTTTTTCTTATCTCCAAGGACATTGCACACACATGGTACACTTACATACATGCAGGAAAAATAGACACACAAAAATAAAAAATTTAAACTAAGAGCTATGGATCACTATAAATATATAGAAAGTAACCATTACTATTTTGAACAAATTTTGTGGTGGGGCTTCCGGAGTTCGTGGTTTTGAACAGTTAGGAACTGCCTGAAGTACTCTTTCTTTTGATAACTCTGCTTGAGTGGAATTGAGCTAAAAGTTGTCCATTCTAAAATAATTGAGCTTTTTGACTTCTCATAGTTAACCTCTTAGAAATAGTTCATTGAAGGAAATTAATCTGAAAACATACATTGAACTTTTTCTGGCAGGATCAGCAGAACATGACCTTTGTCAAAGTTTCTCACTCTTGTGTTTTCACCAGTGGAGATTTAAGTATTTAAATAGATAATCTTACACTGCTGTCCCCCATTTGGACATGTGAGAGTTAGTGTACTGTCTTTGGAGCTCTTACCATGCATGCCAAAGTCAACGAGTTCATCTTTCAGCCCCATATTGACATTTTTTTCCAGTTTTCTAATATAAATGCCACTTGCTTAATCAGGATAAAATGCAGCGACTTAATCACAATGTCAAAACAGCTGGGAAAATTATATTTAAAATATTAACTCTTACATTCATAAGTGATATTTATTGTCCCTGCCAATGAATGTGCTCTTCAAATATTGATAACACTTTAAAGAAAATGTACCTCAACTTACAGGTATCTTGATTTTGTTATGTGACTTCCCACAAATGTATTTTTGCCACCTAAAATGGAAATTCCCAAAGATAACTGATCATATTTTGCCTCACATCAACTAGAACAACTGTAAATATGATGATCTAAAACTCAAATCCTAGAAAATATCAATCTAATATGTGCAGTGATGTTATTTTAATGAATATTTTTATGGAATGTCTAGTGTCTAGTATATGAGTGTAGTATTTGTATGTGTGTCTAAAGAGTCTACATGTTTTAAATGCTTAGAATATCTTGGTTTAAATAGAGAAAAAGTAAATTTGATCATTATTGGTAAAATCTTACTAACAAAGCTACTTTAAGATAGAGTAGGGAAAAAAGTGTGTGAAACAAATGTCTCAGATCACAAGTTACTATTTACTGGAAATAGTTTAGTTCAGCATTTACTTTTATGTGCAAGTGATAATAAACTTTTGTCTGAATCTTATCTGCATTTTATCCACTAACTTGATCCTGTTTTTCTTGAGACTGACTGTATGAGTTTAGAGTTTCAGATGCATACATATATCTCAGAAGGCATGTTTAGAATGCCTTACATTTTATGGATTTAATATTTTCAAAGCATTTATAACATCTTCACAACCCCTATGAAATAAGTAGAAAATAGGTATGATTTGTGAGGGTTGTGTGGCTGATATGTATCAGATGTGAGAGTACTACATCTCTCAGATGCCATCACGGCTTACTAAATAAGTAAATCTTCCTGTACCATGAACTTTCCTGAACACCATTTCTTCTTTGCTTATAATTTACTGCTTCTCTAATATATTTTCCCATTTTCATAGTTTCAACCCTCTTTCATTGTCAACCAAACCCAATTCGTCCCTCTTCATCCCCAGCCTGTGACCTTACCTTCTAGTTAAGGAAGTAGGAGTCAGAGCTGGATGACTGGCTGGCTGACTCAATTCAGAAAATTCCTTAGCATGGTGCAGAGTAATCTTTTTCAGTGCGTGATTGAGCTTTGTAAGTAAGGAAATTATACTAAGCTAGAAGCCTCTAAAAGGGGGTATGTGTGCAGAATGATAAAATTTCACACACACGTATTTGTCTTGGGGGTGAAAATTCTTATTAACTACTTCCTAATAGCTCAGCCCAGATTTTAATTTTATATATCGGGGATATATGGAGGTGACATGGAAAGCCATACCTTGTAATAAGGTCTCTAGACTTCATCCTCTATATCATAAAGCCCAAATCCTCAGAGTACACACTTACAGTGAGTCACTGAGGAATAAAGAGGTCTTTGGTGGCTGGTAGTAATATTTGTGCCTGTCTGTGCCTTGGTCTTGAGTGAAAGGAGTACAGATTTGCAAAGTCTTCCATGAAAATGCATAAAAAATTGTTCTCACCAAGTTTGAAGCTAGAGTTCACATCATTTCTGTGCTCTTAGGGGTGTGTAGGGAGACCCAACCTGAAAACACAGTTATCCTTGCATCTGGAAGGAACAAATGCAATCATCTTTGGAGGAATGTGCTTTTTTTTTTCTGTCTTTTTGAAGCAGTGTCTCCCTATAGCCCCAGCTGTCCTGGAACTCACTATGTAGACCAGGCTGGCCTTGAACTCACAGAGGTCCGCCTGCCTCTGCCTCCCAAGTGCTGGGACTACAGGCATGCGCCACCATGCCCAGCTAGGAATGTGCTTTTTAAGCCCAGAATCCTGACAAAATCCCAGAAACCACAACCTTGAAAATCACTGAGGAATCATACCAACAAAAATTATACATATCAAAATTACCAGCTGCAGAAAGGTTGAGCATCCCTTATCAGAAAACTCTGAAATACAAAATTATTTCCAAATCCAAAATTTTATGAGTAGCAACCTGACAACATAAGTTAAAAAAAAAAACTCCATGGATAACCTTATGTGATCATGAGGGGCTCAAGTCAAAAAGCAGGTGCACAAGATACTTTACATAAAATCACCTTTAAGCTATGTGTATAAAGTATACATGAATTTCATGTTTAGACTTGGGTCCTATTCCTAAGACAGTATATAAATGCAAGTATTCAAAAATATCCAAAAGAGAAATCTGAAATACATCTTAGCTATTTCAGATAAAGGAAGTCAACATATGAAATAATTTTTCACTTAAATGAATTATTGAAATATAAAGCTACCAAAATTCATATATTTGGAAATCATTTCAAAAATGAAAAATTGGAAATATATGGTTAAGTGATAGATTAAGCAAAAAGATATTAGTGACCTGAAGATCTGAGAAAACCACTCACAGTAGCCTAGAGAACAACAAATGAAGATACAAGCAAGTAGTTAAGAGAATGAAAATATAATAAACATCTTACATATGTCTCATTGAGATTTTAGAGCATTCCAGACACTGAAAGTTTAACACATCAGATTCAGAAAACCCACTAAATTCTAGGCAGGATGAATGAATAATTAAAATAACACTTAAAACCACCAATGACAAAATGTTTCTAAAGCAACCAAACAGAAAAGCCTACTGAAAATGAAGAATAGCATCTACCCACAGTGCAACAGTAAGGGAAAAGTGAAAGCAGGTCGGGATAACAACAGTGTTTGCCACTTATCCTGAGTAAAAGCTACCCTAAAGAACACAAGGCACAAAGGTCTAAAATGTAGGAAAAAATGGTAAACAAATAACAGTGGTATCTATATGAGTATATGTAAGTACAATAGATGTATCAAAGATTTTTCTAATATAGATTAAAAAGAATTGACAGAACACTAAAACCCTGTATAATAGCATATAAATCAGGATGCTGTAGTAATGGGGTTAAGGCACTGTAAAGGTTCCAGGGTGGTTTGGAGGGATGTAAACATAGTTACTGTAAATTTTAGGTTGAACATACCTTTCAAATAAAAACAAAGTATATAACTTTGAAACTATAGATAAAAAATGAGACTATGTAAAATGATAATCAGCCAGGTATGGGGGTGAATGCCAGAGGCTGAGGCAGGAAGGTCTCAAGTTCAAAGCCAACCTAGGCTAGTAGTAATACATAGCAAGGCCCTCTCACACAAGAAAAGACAAAAAACCTTGCGAAATATCAAATTAATATACTGTAAAAGCTTAAAATTAAATGTTTTTGTTGGGAACATGACTCAGTGGTTTGACTCCTAGCACCAAAGCAGAGGAACTCGGTTTCATAAATTTAATGCTCCAAATAATGAAAGTGTGTCATTCTTCATTCTAAAACTAATTCTGTTATAAGCTATTAAAAAGAAACACTCCATCCAGCTATAGGCACAGGTCTATAATCCCAGCATTTGGGAGACTGAAGCAGGAGGATTGCCATGAGTTCTAGGCCAGCCTGAAGTATGCAGCAAGACCTTGTCTCAACAAGCTAGAAAAGTAAACAAATAGATAAACAGATTTCAGTGCTGTTTACTGTGCTATACATGGTTTGCTGTCCTTTGTCATCAAGAGACAGAGTTACAAATTAGAGCTTCAAACAGGCCTTGCTCAATTTGGCAAGATTGAAAAATAAATCATTAGTAATTAAAACACTCCAAATATGAGTGTATAAAGTAAGAGTAAAAGCATAGAAAATATGACATACTAGTGAAAAGAAAGCAAAAATTAACAGAAAGGAATCAAGAAATCGAATGTCGCCAGGTGTGGTGACACACACCTTTAATCCCAGCACTTGGGAGGCAGTGGCAGGAGGATATTTGTGAGTTTGAGGCCAGGCTGGTCTACATAGTGAGTTCCAGGACAGCTGGGGCTACAAGGAGACTTTTTTTCCCAAAAAAGAAAAAAAAAAAAAAAAAAAAAAAAAAAGCGAATGTCTTATTGGAAGATTAACATACCTCACTGACCAAATGGACAAAATTAATAAGGAAATACTCCCCCAAAAGGCCATTTATTGAACAATGATTCTAAAATGGTGTCTGCTGTCTTTTTATAAACACTGGACATTTTAGAAATTGACTACATACTAAAACATTGAAGCAATGTTCAACATATTAGAAGTAATGCAGACTGAGAATACATCTGAACCAACTTCCAGCTGTGAGATCATGTACAAGTTGCTGAACTTTGTTCCTCTTTGAAACTGGCTAACAATGACTCTCCATACGTTTACTGTGTAAACCTAATCACAAAAGCAAAGGCAATATGCAAAACTATAGCAAATATCTTTTATGAGCATAAATGCAAAAGTCCTTAGCAAATTTAATCAAACAATATATTTAAAAGATACTACATCATAACCAAATAAGGCTTTTTTTACTCCAAGAGTGCAACATGGGTTTAGCATTCAAAACTTAGTATAAGTTTGAATGGGGTGGTGGCACATCCCTTTAATACTAGCACTTGGGAGGCAGAGGCAGGTGGATCTCTGTGAGTTTGAGGCCAGCTTGGTCTACATAGAGAGTGCCAGGCCAGTTGGGGCTACAGGAAGATCCTGTCTCAAAAAAAGACACACACAGCCGGGCGTGGTGATGCACGCCTTTTATCCCAGCACTTGGGAGGCAGAGGCAGGCAGATCTTTGTGAGCTCGAGGCCAGCCTGGTCTACATAGTGAGTTCCAGGACATCTGGGGCTACAGAGAGACCCTGTCTCAAAAAGATTAAAAAAAAAAAAAAAGACACACACACAACAGTATAGTCAACCATATTTGCAGTATAAAGAAGAAAATCATATCTTAATAGATGTAGAACAAAATTCAACCACACATGATTTTTTTTAGTTTTAGCAAAGTAGTGAAAATAAATTGCTGAATCTAATAACATTTATCAAAAAAACCTATAGCTGATGTTATATTTTATCAAAGACTACAAGCTTGCACCTTATAGTAAGAGCAAAGATGTTAAGGCTATGCTTGGGCTAGTTGGCTCAGTGGTTAAGAGTGCATGCTGACCTGCCAGAGGACCCTGGTTCCCAGTTTGATTCCCAGCACCCACATCAGACAGCTCAAAACCACCTGTAACTCCAGCTCCAGGGAATTCAATGCCCTCTTCTGGTTTCATGGGCCCCCACACACGTGCACATATATTTACACCTACACATAAACATAAAAACTCAAAAATTTTTCCTTTAATGTTAATTTTTATTTTATGTGCATGAGTATTTTGCCTGCATGTATGTAAGTGCACCACATGCATGCAGTGCCTAGGGAGGCCAAAAGAGAGTGTCAGATTTCCTGGAACTAGAATTACAGATGGTTGGTAGCTAAGAGCTGGGTGCTGAGAACTGAACCTGGGTCCTCTTCAAAAGTAGTCAGACCTCTTAACCACTGAGTCATCTTTCCATCCCCATAAAATCTTTACCCACAAAAATTTGCTTTATTTTCTGTATATGTGTGTCCTTCAGTGCTTGTATACACACCATGTGCATGTGTGTACCCTTGCAAGCCAGAAGAAGGTATCAGAGCCCCTGGAGCTGGAGTTACAGGCAATTGTGAGTCACCCAATGTGGGTGCTAGGAACCAAACCTAGGTCCTTGTAAGATCAACAAGAGCTCTTAACAGCTGAACCATCTCTTCAGCACCATAAAATGAAATCTTAAAAAAAAAAAAAAAAAAAAAACTAAGTACCCACATGGCAGTTAATCATCTGCAACCCCAGTTCCAAGGGAATCTTGACACCCTCTTTTGACCTCCGGGGTCACTGCATGACACAGGAGCACTTACATGCAGGCAATACACTCATGCACATAAAATAAAAATAATTAAACACTATCGGGGCTGGAGAGATGGCTCAGCAGTTAAGAACACTGGTTGTTCTTGCAGAAGACCCAGTTCGAATCCCAGCACCCACATGGCAGCTAACAACTGTCTGTAACTCCAATCCCAGGGGTCCAACAGCCTCTTCTGACCTCTGTGGGCATTTCATGACACAGGTGCACTTACCTACATGCAGGCAATACACGCATACACATAAAATAAAAAATAAAATTTATAAAACCACTATCATAACTAGCCATTACGATAAATCAAAGAGGAAAAATAAGCTTATTATATTGGTGGGGGCAGTAAAATTATGTTTGTAGATTACATATTGCTGAGGCAAAAAATATTCTAATGAATCTTCAAACACTACTAGAGATAATAGGGCTTAGATAATTATCCAAGAGAAAGAAAAGCATGTCCATACAGAGCCTTACATCATATGAAAGTTTTTAAGTAGCCTTATTCACAAGAGACCCAAATTGAAATTAACCCAAATGTCCATCAAAAGGGAATGGATAATACGTATGTCATACAAAAGAATACTGGTACAGTTAGTAAAAAATACTTGCACAACAGTGTAAGTAAATCTCAGAGTCAGTATACTGAAAGAGGCCAGACCAAAAAATTATTATTACATTTATATTAATTTTTAATGCAGAGTAACCTATAGTCACAAGTCAGTCGCTCGTTGCCTCGGGTCTGGAACAGAAGGGAGGACGTACAAGAAAGAGACTGAAGTTTAGCAGCTATGGGAACATGATGTATTTACAGATGGTTTCATGATTTGTATGCATCTTTCAAAACTCAGAATTCTGTGCCCTAACAATGTATGGTATGTTTTTGCTTTAATAATACATCAGTGAAATTTATCTCTCCCTGAAAAACACAAGATTCTCTTCATTCCAGGAATAAAAGCTGAAATGGTAAATGGAAAGTGTAGCTCCAACTTAATAGTTCTCTGTAATTGGATAAAGTTATTTCAGTAAATTAACTTCTACCACCTTGTTTATAAAAATAAAAGGAGTGATAGTACCTGATCGTAGGATTGTGGAATTAAATTACATATTATAAAATATTTAGAATCATGCATGGCATTTAATACACCGCGGTCATTAAATGGTCATCTGCTATTACTAAATTTCAAAAAATTGGAATTCTATATTCTACATACTCTTGTCCAAAAGACTTTAGGCTTTAGAAACAAAAGTGTGTGTTTAGGGGCTGGAGAGATGGTTCAGCCGTTAAGAGCACTGGCTGTCTTGCACAGAACCTGGGTTTGGGTCCCAGAACCCACATGATGGCTAACAACCCAGTTCTGAGGGATTCTTCTGGCCTCTGTGGGCATTGCAAGTACATGGTGCACTTAAGTATATGCTAGTGAAGTATTCATGCAAAATAAAAATAAAAGTATTCATGAGGGCTGGGGGTATGGCTCAGTAATTCAGTGTTTGACGTACGTAGCATGTGTGACAAATCCACATTCCTCCTTCCTCAGCTTCTTGAGTGCTGGAATTATGCTGTACACCCCCAGACCCTGCCATGCCTTTCTTTATAATCACTCTTTAGAAGTGGCCCTGTACAACATAGTTTTCCCACTTCTCTAACCATTCTAATCTGCTTTTGCCCCATTACTCTACAAAACAACTGTTGTCTATGATTCACAGTAACCTTCATGTCAGCAAGTTATTAGACATTTTTCAATGCTCACTCAAATTAAAAAGTAGCAAATGACCCCTATCTTCCTCAACAGTTTTCCATTGCATACCATACTATGATTCTTTTACTATGTTGCTAGCTTCTCTTCAAGCTCTTTTGCATGTGTCGTGTCATCAGAGGTTAACTTTTCTAAAGTCTTGAGCCTAGCTCCCCTTTCCCAAATAATCACATCTACACTCATGGCATAATGTCACTGAAAAATACATAGTTTTCTGATTCACCCAGACTGTACCTCTGAGCCCTAGATTTCAAGATTTTGTGCTTATTTGACATCTCCAAGGTACCTGAAGCATTCAGGTTTAGCATATCACAGTCTTTCTTCCTCTGTCCCACCCTACATCTTTCTCCAACAAAACCTGGTTCTCCACTTTCATTTTCCATTTCAGTGACTGCCACTGTTCTCCCAATTTTTTGCATAATTCAAAGAGACCATGAGTTACATTTGATACTGCCTTTCCCCACATACCCACATTTACTGCATCACCAAATCCAAACATCTCTCAAATCCATTATACATCACAGCACCTGGTCCAAGCTGCTGGCCACCTAACTACTGGGTCTGTAGTTAGGAATGACCCCTTCCACAGGTTCAGTCTCTAAGTTGTTGCCAGTGTTATCCTTCTCAAACATAAATCTAAATATCTAATTTTACATGTTCTCTCCCTGGAGCTCTAGTTCCTCTTTGAGAGAAAGACAATTTTATACATAACTGCAAGGCACTTCACCTTACAGTGTACACCTTGTTCTGTCTCCAGCCACAGTAAATGTTCTTCTTTCAGTCCTTTGCACTTCCTCATTTCCTTCAGTTATAGAGCTTTCTGATGCCTAGAATGTTCTTTAATCCTTCTTTGCTTAGTTAATCCTCTCATTTCTTGGGTATCACTTCTTCAGGGATTCCTGCACTCAACTATCCAAGTAGGAGAGATTCCATAATTATAGACCAGCAGAGCAGCATGCTTTTCTTCCTCACGTCATTTGCGCAGTTGGAATTCCCTTTTACTAGATTTTAGCATTGTAAGAGTAGGAACTAAGTCTTACTGTATCCCCTATACCCAATTTAAAATCCATCATGCATTAGATGCTCTGTAAATATTTATTGAATCATGTTTTGTTCTATATCTCTCATATTTACAGAAGAATTTTACCCCTTTTTCTCATTTTTGCTTCTCTTTTCTCACTTATTTGCTTTAAAACAAGTATTCTAAACTCAAATGCCTATAAGGGCTTTGATACTATCTTAGGGAATAGTAGTGATTGTGAATCACACACCACAAGTCTTAAGACAGTCATATTAACTCAGCTCCAATGAAAAACATAGGAAATCGTGATTTTTCAAGAGAATTCAGGAATTTCTAATTTTACATTTATTCATTTTATGTGTGTGCATGCACGTGAAGGTCTAAGAACAATTTGTATCAGTCAGTTCTCTTCTTCCACCATGTGGATTCCAGGGATAAAACTTAGGTCAGCAGGCTTGGAACACTTTTACTCACTGAGCCATCTTGATGGCCCAGAAGTTTATATTTCTTAAAATGTGAAATCTGGTAACCCTAACACATGGGAAGTAGATGCAGGAGGATCAAGAGTTCAAGGTAAGTCTCAGTCAAATAGTGAGTTCCAGGCTAGCTTGGACTACATGAGATGGTCTCAAAAGTTAAATAAGAAATCTACTTTGTAAACAATGGGATTCAAATATTATTTAAATATTGTACCCTAATACTGAATAAGCTGGACAAAATATTTGTGTGGGTCAACCCCAACCCTCCTCTCTTTTCTGTCGAATCTGTATTATCTTTCTTAAAGGAATAAGACAAGCAAGTAAAGTATTTATGATTTTCATATAACAAACTGTAGTAGTTTCATTTCCTGTTTCTCTAATAAAATACTCTGGCGAAAGCAATTTAAGGTAGGAAGTGTTTATTTTAGCTCACAGCTCCAATGTTCCCATCCCTCTCAGCAAGGAAGTCACAGCCGCAGGAGCGTAGGGGAGTTGGCCACATCACATCCGTAATCAGGAACACAGAGCGATGAATGTGTGCATGCTTTAATCAGCTCTCTCCGCCTTCCACTCAAGGCCCAGCCCATGGAATGGTGCTGCCCACTTTCAGGGAAGGTCTTGCCACCTCGATTAACCCAATTTAGAAAATCCCTCATGGCCAACCTAATCTAAACAATTCCTCATTGAAACTCTCTTCCAGGTGATTCTAGATTGTGTCCAGTTGACAAGAAAAACTAATCATCACATAAACCTTAATTACATTCAATACTTGTCAGTGTTAGTTAAAACAAAGCCTGAGCACTTTATAGATTTCATCCCAAATCTGACCGGAAATAAAGGAAGTACCATAGAGCATGGTATATACCATCAACATCTGCCTTCTGCTACACTGTAGATTATGTCAGACACCATTTCACATTTATTTTAGGGAAATTTTGCATGTCCCTCATCTACTTTCTGGAATAAAATGTGGTTGGTATTTTAAGTCTATATGTTCTCACTTTTTATAATTCAGTTGAATTATGGCTGTCATGTTTATTAGCATATTAACCACACTATACAATTTGGTTTTCCAGACTTCAGTCCCTCACAGTGTAAAAATACTTAAGTAGTATTTTCTTATGATCTTTGCTAGTTCCTCTACTACTGTGTATGGCTTCCCAACTGCTAATTCAATCATTTGAACTGCTTTGAGATGATATAGTATATTTAAGCAGCATATGAATTTTTCTTCCTTTGCAGCCTCATTTTAAGTTCTTTTGTTGGTCAGGAACTGCCTTATTTCCTTCCATTTTCTGAGACTTTCTACAGAACAGAAAGTTCAAGACTTAGTTTCTAATTGGTATTTTTGAAAGATATGTTTTGAAAGAAATAGAACATTTAATAGCAGAACTGATAGAATAACTCAAGTCTGAGTAGACAGACATGAATGCTTAGTAGCAGTGAGTAGAAAAACAGGAACGGTGGTATGAACACCTGGGAGCAGTATGTCTCTTGAGATGAGTAAACAGGATAGAGTCATTTGCAGTTAAAGGTACCTACTTCCAAAGTAAGTTGTGGATTTTCCAGATTTGTCAAGTAGAGACTGTCAGAATACAGTTAGAACATTGATACAGAGGAGTGGTGTGGTTAAGAACTTAACAGTAAGTCCTATTCCTTAGACCCTTGCTAACTGACCTGGAAACGTTTACTTAATCTTTGCATC
Source organism: Nannospalax galili (assembly GCF_000622305.1). Lineage (NCBI taxonomy): Eukaryota > Metazoa > Chordata > Mammalia > Rodentia > Spalacidae > Nannospalax > Nannospalax galili. The sequence goes on along the minus strand of NW_008343385.1, from coordinate 9,220,034 downwards.
ATTAGTCTCCCATGTATAAAGTGGAGCTAATTGTATCTGTCTCATAGGGTTATAAAGATTAAGTAAAATACTGTTTTGAAAATACTGAAAGTATGCCAGGCATGATGGTACATATCTGTAATTCCAGTACTCAGGAGGCAGAGGCAGGCAGAACTCATCTACATAGGGAGTTCCAGGCCAGCTGAGGCTATAGCTACCTGAAACCCTGTCTCAAAAAATAAAAAATAATACAATACTGAAAGTAGTAAGTAACAGAATGTAGTCATTCTCAAATGCTACCCACTGGTATTTTAGCTAAAGGGAAAAATCGTAGGTGGTAGGGAGGCCGTTGAAGAAGAGAGCATCGCTAAAATTAACATTTCTTTCTATCTGGCTTCTTTCTTGCAGTAAACTTTGAACAGCAGTCACTTTTCCAATCAATGATAATGTTTGTGTTGCCATTTTTTCCTTACTGTATGATCAAGATAGGTTTGTAGGTAACCCCATTTTTCAGATGATGAACTTAAGGTAATAAATTTACAGCAAACCATATTAGAAATTGGAAGAGTTGGAAATCAGGTCTTTTGACTACACTAATGCTTTTTTATCGACTATGGCATTATCAGGTTTTAAGCTAATGTTAGTAATTATTAGTATTCATATCCTAATCATATTTCCCTTGAGAAATCAAAAAGAGGACAAGAGAGATGGCTTAGCAGGTCAGGATACCTTGCTGCCAAGGCCATTGAGTTCAGTCCCCAAGACCCACATGGAAGAAGGAGAGAACCGGTTTCCACAAATTGTCCACCACATAATGTTGATAATGTGTGTCTGTGTATATGTGTACATGCACACACCCACAAATGCATATATAGAATAAAAAAATTCTGAAGAGAGATAAATAAACAGCACTCCTTCTTCACTCTATTCCAGGAAACCCATTACTATTTCTGATACATTCTGCCCCCTTTTTCCCACTTTTATCATTCAGACTGATGTCATGTAATGAATATAGCTCTGTGTCTTTACAAAAAAGTAATTCTACCATCTTTTTACTTTAAAAGTGTGAAGAACTTTTGGTTTTTTTAGTATAGTAGGATCATCCATGATCCTTTAAAACAAATTTTTTTAAATTTATGTGTATGAATGTTTTGCATGTATGTATGTAAATGCAGGACATGCATGCCTGCAGAGGCCAGAAGAGGGAACTGGAGTCAGGGGCAGTTGTTAGCTACCATGTGGGTACTGGGAACCATATCCAGGTCCTCTGCAAGAACAGCAACTGCTCCCAACTGCTAAGCCATCTCTCCAGCCACTGAAGAACCTGTAAAGCAATAATACACTGTGGAATATTTGACATTGGAAAACTTTTTAAAGGACAAAAGAGTTCCAGCAAAATTTTATTTAAAAAGTGTATGTGTATATATACATATATAGACCAGGCTGGCCTTGAACTCACAGAGATCCACCTGCCTCTGCCTCCTGAGTGCTGGGATTAAAGATGTGCACCACCACGCCCAGTTTAGAAGTATAAATCTTTAATCTTGGTTCAGAAATAAATTTGGAGTATTCCTTAAGTATAGGACACATTTACATCTTCAGTAAACTTTCTATTTATAGCAGAGGTGCTTAATTATTTGTTGAGTGATTAAATTTGTAAACTAGAGTGGATTGTGAATAGAAAGTGGTGAATGTTTATGAGAAGGAGGGGTTGGATTGCAGGGTATTTTAAGTATTTTATTTTATTTTTGGTCTTTTTGAAACAAGGTCTCCCTGTAGCTCTAGCTGGCCTGGAATTCATTACGTAGACCAGGCTGGCCTTGAACTGACAGAGATCCACCTGCCTCTGCATCCCAAGTGCTGGGACCACAGGCGCACGCCACCACACTTGGCTTTTTTTTTTACTTATTTTTATTTTATGTATATGAGTGTATTGCCCGCGTGTGTATAAGTGCACCCGTGTTGTGTAATGCCGCGGAGGTCAAAAGAAGGCTTCAGACTCCCCTGGAACTGGAATTAAGGACAGTTCTTAGTCACCGTGTGGGTCCTGGGACTCAAACCCAGGTCTTCTGCAAGAGCAATCAGTGCTCTTAACTGCCAAGCCATCTCTCCAGCCCCCCTCCATTTGTTTGTTCCTTTGTTTCTTTTTTTTTTTTTTTTTTTTTTTTTTTTGCTTCACTTGGACTCAAAGTTATCAACAGTCACTAGGTGGTAAACTCTGTTGAGGAAAAATCTTAACATCATTGTAGTTGCTTATTATGCCTGCCTCTACCTCCCAAGTGCTGGGACTAAAAACATGCGCCACCACGCCCTGCTGTAGTTGCTTATTCTTTAATGACATAAAAAGTCTAAAGCAATACACAAGGTGCTAAACTGTTTCTGGGTCATTACATTTTACTAAATGATATGATTTCCACTATATTTTCTTGGGCATGTTAATTGTGCAGATCTGAAATGACTAATAGCTAGTAGCTGTCACTGATGACATTAGCATTAACGAAACAGTATTTGTCACATTGGAAAACTAATTAGGAAATTGGCTTTGCTTTTTCTCTTATTTCTGTTCTTTCCTAGAACACCTAACATCGAGATTTTGGACCTCCTATATATTGATATCTCTCTCTCTCTCTCTCTCTCTCTCTCTCTCTCTCTCTCGTTTTCCCATCTGTCTTTTTGCTCTACTTTTAGGGAGAAATTTCCTTGCCTTCCAGACCTTCTCGACGTTTTCATTTCTCCCAGAATACTTTGTTTTCATGAGTTCTTTTTTCTTTTTGATTCTTTTTTTAGTAGCAACTTGTATTTAATGAATGAAATATCTCTCTGAGACTAATGATAGTTTTTGTTTGCTTGGTGTTTGCTTTCAGTATTGTTTTCTTTTTTTTCTCCTCAATATCCATCTTTTTTTTAATTTTTATTTTATGTATATTCCCTGCATGTGTGTAAGTGCACTAGTGTCGTTCAGTGCCCACAGAGATCAGAAGGTGGCATCAGATTCCCCTGGAACTGGAGTTACAGATGACTGTTAGCTGCCATGTGGGTGCTGGGAATCAAACCCAGGTCCTCTGTAAGAGCAGTCAGTACTTTTAACCACTGAGCCATGTCTCCAGCCCTTGATGTACATCTTATTAAAGACTTTGGTGCTCTCTGGTTCTATAGCTGGCTATTCATAATAGGGAAACAGCATGTGGGTAAGGCATGTCCACTTACAGCTGTGTGAGGGAAGCTGAATGAGTCACCTGTAAGGGAATCCCTGATGCAGGGCTTAGGAGCTTAGAACTTGCCTTTTCCAGTTGATCAGATTCCTCAGAGAAAATACAGTGTAATCATTCAGATAATCAGTAAGTCTCCTCAAGCATTTTGAGAACAGTGAAGCAGGAAAGCTAGAGTAGGGGAGAATACCTCTGCCTGGTGTACAATCTTAATCTTCCTGTTTCCAGTCAGTGCGCAAAAGTCAGCTGTGCCTAGTACTTAACTTTGATACATCAAGACAGAAGCTTTTGGTAACTTCTTCAGAGAACAAATACCCAGATATCTCTCGGGTTGAAGAAGGTGTTTTCCTAAGAGTATGGACTAGAGAGTAAGACCTGGATTAAACTCTCAACCCAGTGTTGTTTCTCCTGTTTTATCAGTGTTACCTGGTTCTTGTGGTTCCTGTACCTTTTGAAAATTTTGAAACTTTCATCATGCCGGTTCTTAACCTCCTCACCCCTAGCTTGACATTAATCCGTCTTGGGTAGTCATACAGGAATCTCCAAGACCACTCTAAGCCTTAGTGTTTTCTAGAAAGACCCACAGTTTTTGCTCCTGGTTATAGTTTATGCAGTAAAAGGATACAGAGTAAAATCAGTCAAGGAGAAAGTTATTTGTAAAGTCTTGAGTGAACTCCACAAAGCATTGCAGTTCTTTCCTAGTGGAGTTTGAGAAGGTGTGCTTGAATTCATTCAGCAATAAGTTGTGATACCTGTGAAGTGCTGTGTAGCAAGGGACATCAGTAGAAACACCATGCCCCTTTTTTGTTTTGTTTTTTTGTTTTCATTTTTTTTTTGTTTATTTGTTCATTTGTTTTGCTAGGGATTGGTCATGTAGGCAGCTTCTACCTAACATGCACTAAAATTCCAGGCTCTCAGAAAGAAATTGGGTATTAAATATAAATCGTATTGTTTGTACAATTTAAATACAGTGAAACACCCTGATCTTATAGGAAATGGTAGGGATTTGGAAATCTCAGTTTCCAAATGCTAGCATGAGCCAAATTTACAAACAAACTTTCTAAGGATAGCAGTGTATAACTCTATACATGCACACAGGCACTCATGCACCTGCTTTCTGGACTCCAGCATTTTGTTGGGTTCTTCCCCATTCTTCTCAAACTCATGGGTTTATGCTTCTTATGAAGCCCCTTTGACTGTTGTTTTAGTAGCATTTTCAAGTAGGAACAATATAAATATATTCAGTGTTCGTCTGTTCATTGTTAACACCTTAATTTGATTATATAAAATGATTTTAAGCAACTTTGAAGAAAACCAAAGCAGAGAAAGGAAACTTTAAGAAAAACAACTCGTATAAACTCAAAACAAGTGTGACAGCATGCACAAAAACCTATGCAACCTCAAGTCAGACAAAACTCTTGCCTTGAGGAGGGGAGGTGGGCAAGAAGCCCCCAACCCTAGCCGAGGAACTATTGGCAACTGACAGCTGCTGGTAGAGGAACAGTCAGCTTTCTTTAAGGATATGACACTGAGTAGGATGAGTGAAGAGTCTAGGGGATGGACCCACACTGAAGCAAAGAACATTTGACACAAATTAGATTTGATAGGCCTTAAAAAAATAATAGAGGACATGAAATGGAGCAGGGGTTAGTAAGGTTAGGGGATCTGAAGATGATCAAAATATATGAAATTCTTCAAAAAATTAATAAAATTGTTTTTAAAGGAAAACAGTTGAGTATTATCCCAGATTCCTAAAAGAGATGCAAGAAGACATTATATCCTAGAAACAGGAAAAAATACTTAAAGATGAAAGCTCTTAGAAATTAAATATATGATAGACTTTGAAAGAGAACATCTAAGGGAAAGTATTCAAACTATAGCTAAAGCAGCTAAAACCTCACATTTCAATGTAGCCAGCAGCATAGGTAAGCTTGGGATTGATGCCTCATTCTTCACAGGAACCAAAGAAGTTGAGGTAGAATCTGTAGGTAACAGCTTCTGTGAAAGTAATCTACATAGTTGGCTATGTATGCCTAGTTATTCACCATGGAGAAAACGATATGTTTATTTGATTCATTTTAGTATGAATTCTAAATTTTGTACAGAAAGTTTTCTCCAGTAAATTTTCTCTTTCAAATCAACAAAAATGAAAAATTCATTTCACAAAAATTATCCCCACAGAAAACTGCTTGTTCTATAAGTATTTCAACACTTACCATCTTAAAAGCAACATGGTCTACATGCCATGAAGGTCTATAAATAATATGAACTTGCAGTGTAAATTCTCCTAGACCGTGCAGCAGGGTAAAACAGAATACCCTAAATTTGGTGTGAACGAGCTTATAAATAACAAAGCCCCTCCCCCATTTCAGGCTTCTCCCTTGTAGCATACCTTGCTGCATGTACAGAAAACACCTGACCCCTCACAGTGTAGCCCTATGGATTGGAGCCTGGAGATGATGTAAGGCCCTGCCGGTGAGGCTGCTTTTGCCATGAGTATTAAGGGACTTTCTGCTATGACCCAGGAGTCTTAAATGATATAAAATTGTTAGGCATTTTTGATATTACTGTATTTTGACTCAGGTTATGTCCTACTAGATGTCTTGTTATAGTCATCTAGTAAATGACTGAAATCTACTAATATCAGATTGTTTATAATCTTCCTACCACAGAAATAGGATTTAAGCACCTGGTTATATTTATATAATGCAAGGGAACATATTCTGCAAGTACAGGTTGGTAACTGACCTGTAATTCTTTTTTTATCCAACTCAACTCCCTCTTAACACCCATTATTCCATGGCCTGTAATATTACAAATTACCCTTCTCACCCTGTCCCCAGTTTCTTGAAATGATCCTTTTAAATGCCTACACTGAAAATATGGCTGTTCCCAGCTGGCACTTCATGCCTTTTGTGGAAGGAAGACAGTCAACCCATTTTATGCCTCCCAGTATTCTTTACTGATGTTATGCCAGCATCTCGTTTCTGAAGTCTGTGCTATTTGATTAAATCATCATTGAATATAACAACTGTACCTCCCTGGATGAATCAGCACTTTCTTGTCTCCTGTGATGTATGACCATTTCCAAAGTCCATATTGATAACCTACCCAAAGTCTTACTGAGCGGTTTCCTAGAACTCTGAAGTCCTCCATTTCTACATGAGCTATCCATTAGCATGGCCACATCTCAAAGCAGTTCTTTAAAATGGAGCTTTCCTTTCTGACCAATGTCTTTTCTCCTAGATATTGTCAACTCACCCTTTTGTCTGTTTTTCACCCTTATCCTTTCGGTCATTTTACCCTTTCTCTCCCCACTTCATTTTATTTCTCATCTCTTGACATTTTGCTATGTCAAACTAGTTCACTCAGCAGAATAAATTCTTACTCTAAAATAGTTTCCACATTTTACAGTTCTGAATTAATACATGAAAAAATGCAGTCTCATTAAATTTAAGCTTTCTAGAACATCTATTTTTCCCTATTAGATTATCTGTTTTTTAAAATATTTTATTTATTTTTATTTTATGTGTATGAGTATATTGTCTGCATGTATGTGAGTGCACCCATGTCGTGCAATGCTAGCGGAGGTCAGAAGAGAGCTTCGGATTCCCCTGGAACTGGAGTTTAGGGCAGTTCACAGCCACCAAGTAGGTGCTGGGACTCAAACCCCAGTCCTCTGCAAGAGCAGTCATTGCTCTTAACCGCTGAGCCATCTCTCCAGCCCCAGATTATCTCAGTTTTAAAATCAACCAACCTGGGGCTGGAGAGATGGCTCAGTAGTTAAGAGCACTGGCTGCTCTTGCAGAGGACCCAGCACCCATATGTCAGCTAAGAACCATTTGTAACTCCAGTTCCAGGGGTATCTGATGCCCTCTTTTGACATCCAAGGGCATTGCACAACAGGGTGCACTTACATACATGCAAGCAATATATTCATACACATAAAATAATTTTTTAAATCAACAAACCTTACTGGCTGTATCAACTATCGACTGCATCTTAATATATTATTTTATAATACTTCTATTTGTGCTTTCCATGTTCTATGTGCTTAAATCGCCTATCTTTTCCCAGAAGATGACCTTGCCTGATACTTTAGTAGAAAAATAAAGTGGAATTCACTTGCCAAATTGTCTGATCCACAGTATCATTTTTTTCTTTTTAAATTACATTTACTAATTTATTTGTATGTGGATGTGTGTATGTATATATATGGATGCTCGTGTGTGGAAGTCAAACAACAAGTTGTGTAAGTTTGTTCTCTTCTTCCACTATGTAGGTCCTGGGGATGGGACTCAGGTCATCAAACTTAGCAACAAGCACCTTTACCTACCGAGCCATCTGGCCCTTTCCAGCCCCAAATTTTCTTACTAAAGAGATGGTTTGTAAATTAAATGTTCCGTGTAGACCTTCAAGTTTTTCTTCCCTCTTAACACAAAACTCTATGTGTTGCTTCCCACAGCCGATTTGTTTTTGCCAGAGCCAGTTTCTTTAAAGGTTGATTTTTTTTTCCCCTTTCTTCTCCCTCTCCTCCATGCCTCACCCTTTCTATTTAGTCCGTTTCTAGACAGTACAAAAACTGTTAAGGGCCTTTTTTTTAATGTGTATGCATTTATTGTCTGCATGTAAGTGCACCCATGTCATGCAATGCCTGCAGAGGACAGAAGGAGGTGTCAGATCCCCTAGAACTGGAGTTATGAATGGTTGTTAGCCGCCTTATGGGTGCTGGGATTGGAACCCAAATCTTCTGCAAGAGCAGCCAGTGCTCTTAACCGCTGAGCCATCTCTCCAGCCCCAGGGTCTTTTTACTTGAAATTGAACAGGTTATCCTGTCAGTTCTGTATGCTATGCCCAAAGGAAACATAAGACTCCTGGTTCATAGCAGAAAGTCCCTTAATACTCATGGCAAAAGCAGCCTCACTGGCAGGGCCTTACACCAGTCTCCAGGCTCCAATCTGTAGGGCTACACTGTGAGGGTCATGTGTTTTCTGCACATGCAGCAAGGTAATACTACAAGGGAGAAGGCTGAAATGGGGGAGGGGGCGGGCAAAGAGACATATTTTCTCTTGAATGGAAGCAGAATGCCATCAGAGAGAGATTGGAAAAGAATATTCTACCAGTCAGGAAATAAATCTTCCCTGACCTTAAGGTTAAACACTCTGTCTGCCTTTCTAAGGTGTTTACTATGCAGATTCATTACTCAGAATTCCAGACCATGAAAAAAGTGTGAGATCTTCATGGAGAATTATCTCCTGGCACAAGTTATCCTGATTCTTTCAACTTCAGATATCCGTTCTCCCTGCCTCTGTTGTGCTTCATGTAAATCCTTGACTCCTGCTTATCGTCCTACTGAAAACTTTTCTTTGCGAGGTATAGGTGGCATACCAGTCACCCAGCCAAATGATATTAATCATCTTTTTATTTGTGGAATTTTACAAGGGCTCTACATCCCAATAGCGCTAAACTACCAGGCTGTTTTCCACAAGTGTTCTAACTCCACTTCCTCCTTGGTTTTGCTTCTCTTCTTGTGCTTTCTGAATCCCGACTGTTAAATGTGAAGATACACAGACTGATGTCTCATCTTTGTTCTTCAAACACCTGCTACTAGAATTTCAGTTGTCACCTCTGCCGTGTCTGTACTTTCCTTTTTTTTTTTTCTTTTTGAGACAAAGTTTCCCTGTAGCCCCAGCTGGCCTGGAACTTGTTATGTAGACCAGGCTGACCTTGAAATCACAGAGATCCACCTGTCTCTGCCTCCCGTGTGCCACCACACTCGGCTTGTACTTGTCTTTTTTAAAAAGATTTTATTTTTGATTATGTGTATATGTATGGGTATGTACATGTGAGTCCAGGTGCCCACAGAGGCCAGGGGGTATTGGAACCCCCTGGAGCTGGAGTTATAAGCAGTTGTGAGGTGCCTGACATGATTGTTGGGAATGGAATTGGGTCCTCTGGAAGGAGGACAGCTGAACCATCTCTCCAGCCCTGTACTTCCCCCTTACATTCCAAAACTCACCTTCCATCTTTGTTTCTAATTGTAATAAACTTTTAAAAATAAGAATTAACCTCATAATCTGATTTTTACATTTTTCATTGGGAGACATTTCTTCTAATAGTTTTACATTCAAAACATGGGAATAGGGCCAGTGAGATAACTCAGAGTAGGCACTTGCTGCCAAGCCTGATGACCTGAATTCAGTCCCCAAAACCCACATAGTAGAACAAGAGAACTGACTCCCAAAAATTGTCCTCTGACATCCACACATATCCACACAAAAGAAATAAATGTAATTTTTAAAGTTAATTTTTCTTTTAACCTGGAAGTATAGTTTAGTAGATACACTCAAATTCAACTGTCTTTAATGGAATTCTTTGCCTCACTTCAGTTCATTTTCTGTGGTCTTCTAAGGCCCACTCAAACAGAATCATGTTAGAGTTTGTAGAGTTAAGGTCTGTTCCTCTAACATTTTATACAGAGCCTCTATGATTGGCTGATGGCTGGCCCTTCCAGGTTCAGTTTCTTCCGTCTTTCTTAACTCCCTCCGTACTACACCGTACCACCAAAGTATTTGCTTTGACCTGAATTCATTGTCCATTTTTTTCAATAGTTCCTGAAAACCTACTATGAATTAGGCATTATGCTAGGAACTGAAGCTATAAATCTAAATTATGGCTCTTCTTAAGAGTCAAGTAAATATGTAAAAGAATCCAAGGAGTGTGATTAATAATTTAAAGATATGAAATGATTTCTCTTCCCTAAGGCACCCAACTTTACAATATTAAGGATGATATGTTGGTAGTCTTGAGGATAGTTGGAATTTGTTTATATGACCATGAAGCACATTTCAGGCAAAGTACAAATATGTACAGAGGCATGAAGGTATAAAATTGAACCCCTTATTGTAAAAGTTGTGTTTTGGAATGCCCAGATCAAGATTGAAGGCAGTATAAAACAGTACAAAGAAGTGGGGCTGCATAATAAAGACATTTCATATATTAAAGCTTGTGGACTTATTCTTGCAATGGTATAATCAGATTTTAAAAGTTTTTTACCATAATTCAGACAGGAATCATTTGTAGATATTAAAACTGTGGAAGTTTGAAGAATAAAATATTTTTACATAGTTTAAAAGTATGATTCTTATTGGTGACAATGTAGAAAGTAGTAAACAACAGTAGAAAAACACTACAGATACTACCTCAACCAGTTGATCAGAGATAACAACACAGTAATAGGACGAATCACAATCATGAGCCTACTGATGACCAGGATGCTCCATCATTTCTTGTGTTTTGTTTTGTTTTTAGACAGTCTCACCATGTAGTCCAGGCTAACCTGACCTCAGTCATTCTGCCTCTGCCTCCCAAATGTTAGGATTACAGGCATGTACCACCACACCAGTAAATGTGGATTGTTATTAAGTAGTCAAGAAATACTTAAATGAAATCAACAGGACACTGAGTTCCTACAATATTTTTATGCATAACATTTTGTATTTTCTTTCCATACCCTATTTCAATAGCCTTGTAACTGGTCTTCCCACTTACATTCTGTATTCTTCTTTATGTTAATACCAGATTAGTAAATCCCATACTTTGGAATATCTGAATAAGTAACTTCAATATCAATATCAAAGAAGCAGTCTTTAGCGAATACAGCCATAGTGAAGTAACAAATTCTACTTTAGGATAAAATATGAGCAATAAAACTTTAAGAGAGATGGCAAGCCACCCAGCATAGTATCTGGTTTGTAACAAAAGTTCGATACATATTGAAGCTAAAATAATTCTGTTGGATACTTAGTGGTAGAAATTTAAGCCTAAACAATGTTATTAATTCAGACATTTGGAGGTCTATTTTTGTTTCACAGTAATTCAACTAAAAACATTGGAGCTTTATTTGTAGTTGCATCAGTTGAAGCATAAATTCAAAACAAATTGAAGAATTCTGTATTACACATGTTTTCAAAACTTTCTTTTTATACTCTCTTTTTAGGTTATATGTAAAGTCAGATGTGCCACTGAACTTGACAAACACAAGTAAGTTTCATGAATGTGAAAATGTCTGTCTAAAAGATATAAAGCAGTAATTCATTAATATTAATGCTTAGTATCTAAAAGATCTAAGTACATACTTTGAACAGTAGATTGATGAATGTGAAAGGAAGGAGTTGTTGAGGGTACCTTTGCAGTTTTATAGAAAATTCGGTGGTTAGATTGGTTCAAAGGAAATAAATACAGCAGCTCACATTCTTTCCCTTCAACCATGATGCCAATTCACTAATTCATTCATGTTCTCTCCCCTCTCCTTCCCTTCTCCTACTCCCCCCCTCCCTACCACCTTCTCTCCCTCCCCTCCTCTCTTCTTCCCTCCTCCTATTCTTTCCCCCTTCTCCTCTTCCGACTTTTCCGCTCCCTTCCCCTTCCCCTCTCCTTTTCCTTCTCTCTTTTCCCCTCCGCCCTGTCTCTCTCTCTCTCTCCAGCCACCTTGCTTCAGGTGTTAGCTGTAGCTTTGTAGAGTACACATATGCAAAAGCTAGCTTATGCTGTTTGGGAGAATGTATAACAGAGTTTCAGGAACTAAACAGTGTTTCTGTGCTTATATATCTCAGTAGAATGAATAGTAAATGAGTCAAGAGATCAGGATTTTAAACCTAATTCTCCTACTCACTCAGTTTTTCTATTCGTTGGTTTCCTAAAGTACTATAATTTTCTAGATACATAATTTCAAGGTCCTTTGTATATTTAAAGCTATGTAGCTATTCTTTTTATTAGTCTAAAAGAATATTAAAATTTAACATTCTCCCCAAATGTGGCAGCCCATGCTGTAATCCTAACACTGGGGAGGCTGAAGCAGGACGATGGTGGCCTGCACTCACTGTGTAGACCAGGCTAGCCTCAAACTCACAAATATTCATATGCCTCTGCCTCCTGAGTGCTGGTATTAAAGGTATTTGCCATCATACCTGGCAAAAAAATAATGCTTTTCAAAAAATTTTGTGTGTGTGTGTGTGTGTGTTGAGTGTATTGCCTGCATGTATATAAGTGCACCCATGTTGTGCAATTCCCATGGAAGTCAGAGAGGGCATTGGATCCCCTGCAACTGGAGTTAAACTAGAGTTATGGACAGTTGATAGCCACCATGTGGGTGCCGCAAATCAAACCCAGATCCTCTGCAAGAGCAGCCTGTGCTCCTAACTCCTGAGCCACCTCTCCAGCCCAAATAATGCTTTTTTAATGTAACCTTTTCAAACTAATTTTTTTATTTCACTTGTATACTTAACAAAGCTTATCACCAATTACAAATTACCTTTGATTGATCTTCTGTAAATTACTTCCAAGAGCAGGTTATTTGTGATTTCCACTGTTGAAAGCAATCCAAGATAGAAGATGCTAGAAGGCAAAATAAATTCCTGGATCATATATACTTAATTTGTGGGTACAAATGTATTTGACTTGGGATTATCTTCACACAAAGCTGCTAACCGATAGTTGGTACAAATAGCCATACCTGACCTGGAGAGTTTTTATTATAAGGTGGTCTCATTTTTCTTAAGAGGAAGATACATACCTACTCTGTGCATAATAAACATGCACCTCAGTAGAAAGTGAAGTGGTGATGAGTGCTCGGGAACTATGTGTCCTGACTATGTTCTTTAGTCAAGTTGAAAGCACATGTTTGCTGTAGATAATCAGGAGCTAATAGGCTTGAACATTGTTTAAAACACATGTCCTGTATATCTTAAAATTAATACTGAGTGATGAAATTAAATTTGAGTGTAGCATTTTAATTTTCCAGGCAAATTTTTAAATCCTGATAATTATTAGAATGAGAAGGTCAGTGAAAGTATGCTTGATAGTTATAAAAATGAAAAATTCATGATTGCCCGAAATGATGTTAAAATGGTTCAATATTTTCTTCAGGTCCACATGACATGACAGTATTTCTCTGTTCATGTGGGATTCTTTCTAAAGTAATCCTTTAAAATCTGTGCCATTTTAAGTAAGCTCATAGCATCAGATAGACCAAGTACCTCTGAGAGATTATTAACTTTATAGTTAATGAAATTATAAGCATTTGAAGCTGAAAGAATTCTTGTATCTGAAATAACACACTAATTTCTCACTAGCTTTATAAACATCAAATAAACTTTTTTTTTCTTTCAGAATTCTACTGCATCTGGGCTTCATACTGGCAAGCCTTCTCTTTTTAGTGGTGAACTTGACTTGTGCAATGCTGGTCCATAGAGATGTCCCAGAAAGTCAGTTGAAATGGACTGTGTTTGTCCGTGCAGTAATTAATGATAGCTTGTTTATTCTTTGTGCCATCTCTTTAGTTAGTTACATATGCAAAATTACAAAAATGTCATCAGCAAATGTCTACCTCGAATCAAAGGTAGGTATATTTCTTAAATTTGCCTGAAAGTTAAATTTCAAGTCCTGATCCTATGAATCATATTTTAATGGGAAATTTTTGTTGCTTTTTTAGAAAGTACTCCGAAGGACAGCCACATTTTTTTTAGCATGAAAGAATAGTCCTAGCAATAAAAGGGTATTCATATTTTAGCTCTTGGGAAACATTGATTTAAGTATTTTTCTATGACTGCTTTGGAGGCTAGTTAGAGGAAATAAACCAGAATCACAAGCCAATCACAAATAGTCTCACAGGGGCTGGAGAGATGGCTCACCAGTTAAGAGGACTGGCTGCTCTTAGAGAGAACCTGAGTTCAGTTCCCAGCACCCACATGGCAGCTAACAACTGTCCTAACTCCAAGTTCAGGGAATCTGACACCCACTTCTGGCCTCAGTAGGCATTACACACATGTGGTACACTTACATACATGCACAGAAAATACTTATGCACATAAAAATAAATTTTTTTAGGAGCTGGAGAGATGGCTTAGCGGTTAAGAGCACCGATTGCTCTTGCAGAAGACCCAGGTTCGATTTCTGGCACCCACATGGCAGCTAACCACCATTCATAACTCCAGTTTAGGGGAGCTGGTAGCTTCTTCTGACCTTGGCAGGCATTGCACGATATGGGTTATACTTACACACATGCAGGCAATACACTCATATACATAAAATAGAAATAATAAAGTTTTTAAATACTTATAAAGCTGTAATAACTTAATATTTTGTCTAGTAAGAGTGACAGTATTGCCCTGAAACAGTTTTCCAGACTGTTAGACCCATGGGTTAGCAGTATAAATAGTCATGAAGATAAAATAGTGCCTATTTGTGTGAAGGTTTAGAAGTGTTATTTTACTCTATATTATGAAGCCTGTATGATATTTGAAAAAGTTAGTCATGCCTTGCTTTTCTTTTCCTTGTTTAGAAAAATAAGGCATTGTTAACTCATCAACAGATAGCCATGGAAGTTTCTACTGTTGATAACTGACACAATCATTGCATAGGGAATGTTTCATCACAATAACTACATGACATTGAGTGTGGAGATGTAGATATGTGGATGTTGGGGGATGCATAGATACACACCCAGACTTTCACAGTCACTTGCCCAGAAGAGCCTTATTTAATTTGGCATCATTGCCTGTTCACTAAATATATAGAATAAAGTAATTTGAACAGAACACTTCTCTGAAATATTTTTAGACTTCTATGTTGTTGTTATTCTTAACATAGTTCTAGTAAAGTACTATAATTAAATATATGGTAATCAACTTGTCCTTTAAATTTAGGTGGAGATTTTAATTTTACCTTTTAAATTTATTTTCAGTAAAATGCTGGAGAAAAAAATACATATCAAGACAGGAAAGAGGAGGGCAGGGAGAGTTGGACTTTCAAATGTATTGGTCAAACCTGGAAAGTTATTTCATTCAACTTTTATTCTAAAGAGGTCTGAAAATGTATGTATTTAATTAATTCTGGCTTCCAGGTTGACTCTTAAGACCATTACTATCAGTGTTATGGTACATAATCTTTGTTGGCGTCTTAGAATAACATCACTATAGAATTTATGCCTCTTGGTTATCTGATGCTAAAACACCAATAGATGTGGTTGAATCTAAAGTACTTCTTCTCCAGCGCTCTAGTAGTTTTCTGTTTGGTTTTACTTGCTTTAGAGTCGATACTATTCCAATGGCAGTTGTTAGTCTGAAAGGTAAGGATCATCTGATAAGTCGTCCAGAATTATACTTCAAACATCTTTTCATTTCTGTCAGGTAAAAGGCATTCACTTTTTATTACATTAATTTAAAAGTCTTAAATTTAAAAGCTGTATGGATTCATGGCTACACTACAGAAAGAAATGTTCAAATACATACCTTTAAGGTAGATGAGATATCTGATTATTTGTATTATACTGTTAGCAGTTCTTAACCCCTGTATGAAGTTCTGCGTTCAAACAGCTTGTCATCTTTCACGTTCTCCTTGTAAAATCTAGACTTACTCTGTGGGGATTTTTTTTCGCTCTTGTAACAATATACAGTGATGACCATTTCTTTTATTCAGTCAATGAGTATTTATTGAACCTCCACCTTTCCAATTTCAAGTCAGCCCTCTTTTTTGCCATCCCTAAGCATGTTTCTTTAAGGCTCAGACTTTTTCATTATCCTTTTTATTCTTCCTCCTTTCCATACTTTATGGTAACAATCTCTCGGCTAAATCTTACGGACCTTATTTTCAGACGATACCCAGTGTGCCTCCCGTCTCTACATTGGTGAACTGTTACATCATCCAGAATTGCCTTTCCCCTTCTGGTGCTTTCTTCCTGGGTATCCCATCTCTTACCCACCCTTAAAGACCTAACTTAATTCCATCTCTTCTCTCAATGTCCAAAATGAAAAACAGAAAAAGTTTAATTGTCATAAAACTTTGTGTAACCCCTGGAACTCTTCTCACTTTACTAGACAGCATTTGTGTTACATAGTCCAATTTTCCCGACTAAAGTCTGAGCTCTTAGAAGGAGAGTCACTGATTATTTGAATCTTCTCAGCGCTTCATACTTGGAGGTTTGTGACTCTCATTTGAATAAGGACCTACAAGCTTGTACTTCTGTCCAACTGTCCAACTCTCACTTCAGCTGCACTGTCTTTTGGAGCTCCCCACCAGCTTGAACACTCATGTAGTCCTACATGCGACCTGGGCCTCTGTGTCTTCCATTGATTCCAACCCAAATTTGTAGTACTCTAATGTTCCTTCATTCCTTATTTCCTAAAATTAATGCCTGCCAACTTTTTGTTTAAAAAGTTCTATTTTTCTCCATTTGAGAAGCTCATTTAAAAAATGAACCTAATAAACTTAATTATCCATATCACCTCTGAACCAGGTAGTTGTTTTACACATGATCTCATTTTCTGATTGCTTTGTACATTATCTCAAAAAAATTCATCTCTGTGATATTGTCATATAATAAAACATACGTATTTGGTTTCTGCCCTGGTTCCTCGTACACAGCAATTAGAACCTTTGGAATTTTCAAGAATGTGTCTTTTGTATTAGTAAGATGGTAGGTAGCTTGGAGCCCCTAGAGGACTTCTTGGTGGGGACCAGAAAGACCAAGGCATGATTAAAAGGATTCGGACTTTCAGCCTCACTCTAACCACCAACCTTTGGGAAGGGGACAGAACTAAAGGCTGTATTGCTCACCAGTGGTCAGTGATGTCATCAGTCAGACTTGTGCAGTAAAGCTCCATAAGGATGAGTTTCAAGGAGTTTCCTATTGCGAGTGTGTAGATCTATTTGGAAGGTGGCAGGAAAGGGCGCAGAAGCACTGCAGCCCCTTTCTCTATGCCTTTCCCCTCTGCATTTCCCCATCTTGTTGCTTATCTGTATCCTTTGTTACAAACCTTTATAAATAAATCAGTAAACATACTTGCCTGAGTTCTCTGAGCTGTCCTGGAAAATTAACTCAAGAGGGAGCTGGAGAGATGACTCAGCAGTTAAGAGCACTAGCTGCTCTTGCAAAGGACCTAGGTTCAATTCCCAGCACCCATATGGCAAATAACAACCATCCTTAACTCCAGTTACAAGGGTATTCAGCACCCTCTTTTGACCTCTTCAGGCATTGCACAACACAGGTGCACTTACATACATCCAGGCAGTACACTCATACACATTAAATAAATAAATAATTTTAAAAAATGTTTTTACAGATTGAAATTAACCCAAGCAAAGGGAGTCTTTGGAAGCCCAGATTTACAGCCAGTTGTTCAGAACTGTACAGGTGACAAAACACTGCTTGTATTTGGCATCTGAAAATGCAGTCTTGTAAGACTAAGCCCTCAACCTATAGGATCTGGTGCTATTTTCAAGTACATAAAGTCATAATTGAATTATAGGGCATTTGTTGCTGTCTTGTGGAAAATTGGTTGGTGGGAAGAAATGCCAGCACACATTGACAACTAGAGGGTAAAATGCTGTGTTGAACAATGAGTGGCATCCAAGAGTTGAGAGCGAGGAAAGGACATGTTTCTAGTTTTATTCTTATTCGTGTTAAAAACAAACAAAACCCCACAAGGATACAGAGTAGACCCTAAGAGGCAGGGGCAGTGTGACTTGTAAGTCCTTGTGCGACTTGGCTCTTGCCTAGCTTTCTAATTTCTGTCACTACCACTCTCCTCTTCCTGCTTTGAGAGCATGGGCTTTTTGTGTCTCAGTCTGTCTCTTAAATTTTATATTTCTGTTATGATATTATTTGAAATGTTATTGAACCTATGGAGCTGCGGATGTAGCTCATTTGGTAGAGTGCTCAACTACCAATACTCAAAGCCCTGAGGTTGATCGCCAGCACAGCATAAAACTGGGCATGGTGGCACATGCCTGTAATCTCAGACCTCGGGAAGTGGAGGAAAGAGAAGTGGAAATTCAAGGTCTTCCTTAGAGGACAGCCTGGGCTATGTGAGACCCTGTCTTAAGAACATATAACCAAATGTTAGAGTTGAAGTAAAACTAAACAACTTCTTTCTTGTCAGGTTTTAGAATATAAACATATTTGTCTCATAAACATTGGTAACACAGTATACAGTAAAAGTAGGAATAATTCAAGCTCCAGGTTAATTCTGCCTAGGTCTAATTCAGAGCTCTGCCATCTTACTAACTCAGACTTTAACCTCTCTGTATATGTTTAAACTGGAGATAAATATAGTAACTATCTCCATAATAGTGACACAAGGATAAAATGGTAATGTGTAGAAAATCATAGCATTCTTCCCAGCACTAAAAATGTAAATGTTAGCTAGTATTATCTTTATCGTTGTATTTTGGTAATTTATAGAATAACTGTATTAGAAAATTCAGACAGATTCTTCTGATAACCATTTGGGGAAATGTAATTTTTTGGTTTGGTAATTTTTGTATTGCTTTTGTTTATTAACCAGTTTGTTTTCCATTGGATGTACAGTCCTCAGTTTTGTGGACAGTTAGCCATTTTAACCTTATTATACATTTTTTCTGACTATTAAAACTTGGCAATATCACCGGGCATGGTGGTGCATGCCTTTAATCCCAGCACTTCGGAGACAAGGCAGGTCAGTCTCATCTACATAATGAGTTCCAGGCCAACAGGGTACAGGGAGACCCTGCTCAAAAAGACCAAAAGAAAACCCCAAATCAAAAACTTGACATAATGTGAAAGATTCTGATTTTAAAATTTTATAAAAAGCAGCACTGGACTGGACATACAGCTTGGTGGCAGAATACTTGGTTAGTATACAAAGCCTTGGGTTTGATCCCCAGCAGTGGGAAAAAAACAACAGTAATATTACCATGAACACTTCAATATATTTGGAATGCAGAGTAAACATAACTTTATACCTTCCTTTCCTTTCCATATACTACTAAAGAATTTTCTCATACCATTAAAATGTTAAGGCTACCTAACATTTCAATACATACCAGATTCAGCTCTTGTCTAATAGCCCTTGAAGTGGTTTTTAAAAGAATACTTCTCTAAATTGTTACTTTTCTTTGCAATCAGTCTTATTGTGACTTTTTAAAAAGTAAAGAATAGACCCTACCAGATGGACTTGATCCAGTGTCCAGTCTACAAAGAGGAGGGTCAACACAGGAATCATTTCCTCCATTCTTCCAAGCAAAGTCAACCATGGTCTAGCAGGACCTTTGACTTATCTTCACATAGGTGGAACTGGTAAAAGAAAGGAGCCAGGGGCTCCTCCCAAACCCATGTGACCCCTGAGGAACAGATCCTCAAACAACCTTAAGAGTAAAAATAAATTGGTTTATCTGGGACAACTGTATGGCCTTAAACACCCAAAAGGAAAGTATAACCAAAGATTAAAGGGGCCAATATCATTTCTTAAGAGTCCATATGCATAGCTAAAGGCTACATAACAAGCAACAATGCCAGACAGGTGATACCTTCTTTTGAGTTGTTGGCCAGATAGTCACCCAGCATAGAGCTGGAAACATGAACAGCAGACCCCAATCTTATCTAAAGGAATATTGACAACTGATTACTGCTAGATGAGGAACAGCTGACACTCCTAAAACAAAGCCTTCTAGATAGGCTAACTAGGTTCACCAGAAGGGCAAATAGTGGGGAATGGCTGGGGGTGCCGACAACAAAGCAGACAGTAGCAGGGATATCAGAGTATAAGGGCTTTAGTGGGGGGAGGGAGGCTATGGGAGGGTGCCATCTGGGAAGTGGGTGTATAGTCAAAGGAGATGGTTTGGGATGTTCTGTGTGATACACATACACACAAATCAACAGATTTTTTAAAAATGTATTTTATTTGAGGAGGAAGCTTGGAAATTTACATCATGCTAATTAGTAGAGGTGATAAACAATACCACTGAAATCTGCCCAATGACTTTATAGACATACCCAGGCACCAAGGATCCAAGTGCCACTTATGACAGATACATAGAGATTAGAGATGCAAGCGCCAACATCTCAGTGTTAGTAGCAAAAACAATGAATCTCTCTGCAAGGAACAATATATTCTAACAATAAATGGGGATCTTTTTTAAAGGTTAAAAACTCATTCAATTTTATGTCTTACAGGGCTTATATGTAGTCCCAGCACTTGGGAGGCAGAGACAGGCAGATCTCTGATCTACTTGTGGAAGAGATGTACTGTTGCTCTGGAGTGTGTTACTGAATATGTTAAAGCTGTAGTGAAAAGCTTCTAATCATGTAGTTATTAAAAATTTTTTAAAGTATTAAAAAAAGAGGACAATTCACAGTTGATGGACAGAGAGGATCTTCTGCCTAGAATTCCTCAGTCAGTAACTAAAGCATGGCAGTTTTGTTAAACTGATTGTGCTGGAGGTTGTGAACATCAATTTGATAATGTTTAACTAGGTACCAGTTGCTTCTTTCTAAACTACATATTACTCTCTAAACTACATAAGTAAAAAAGATTTTTAACTGTTTTATATCTTCTATAAGGTTTATCTGGTAACTTATAAAGCACAGTGTGTACATGGGTAATATTAACTTATTACATTATCTTATGTATGTAATTTAGATTCCGTGTTCTTTTAATAAGATGATGCTACACACTACTTTTTTCTGAGTCAAAAACTACCATCTTCATGACTTCAGCTGTGTCCACTAGCAAAAGATCATCATAATTGGACTTGTTGACTTAAGTATCATATTCTTTAATTAAAGGAGGAGGGGTAAACAGGGTCATTAGACCCTCACCTGAGTATCCAGCTGCTCTTCCCAGACAACTGTATGTAATTTGGCCCTAACCACATATGGTCTTCTGGGTTTGGGGAGGACTAAAATATATAATCTGGGGAAGGCTAGAAAGAAGACTTGATCCATGCTTCGTAAAAGCTTTCCAGTGTACATACTCTCAGGTCACCTGTACACATCAATAACCCCTCAGTCATCTCTGTAAGTAAGCTCAGTAAATTCGTTGGTTCCCCAGATAAACTTTAATGAAATCAAACATTGGTTTGATACTACCACCTAAAAAGGTGATAAACATTGCTTAGTATCCCCGGGGGGGAGGGGAAAAAGATTGTCACAACAGATAAAAAATTTATTTGTTAATGTTACTATGTTTCATGGTTATATAAAAAGTAAAAGATATTAAAAACATAAAAATGAAGATATTTTATTTAAAACGTTTTATATGTAAAAAATAATAAAGAATAGAATAAGAATCTTAGTAATTACATCTGGAACTCCACTTGCAAAGCATGTAAGTCTTTTGTGTTCTTTTTTTTATTATTTAGTTTGTATTTTAAGCAACTATACCAGTACTGTTATTTGATTTTCCTTTTCAAAGAGGACTTTTAGCTGCTTTTAAAATAGTAATTGTTGAGAATTTGAATAGTTTACTTCTGTGCTTTCATTTATTTTACTTTCTTTTACATTTAAGGTTGTTACCTTGTGCTGTATCTGTATACTTGTATAAATACTTCGTTCTTTTATAAACTAATATAGGTAGAGCAGAATGTTTTTCTTACAAACAGTTTTGGCAGTTTTCCATAATCTTATTATGTTGTAGCAACACCCCTTATTTAACAAAAACAAGGAAAATTTATGTTTGGATTTCAGCCATGTCTCAAATATCACATACTTTTTAAATTCACATCAGTGTGAATTAAACATCTCTTATCAGCTCACCATGGAACAAAATCTGAAAATCAGACATCTGTCATCTTTGGGTCCCCTTCTATATGAAGTTGAGGGTTTTTTGGGTTTTTTTTTTTTTTTTTTTTGGTCTTTTTGAGACAGGGTCTCCCTGTAGCCCCAGCTGTCCTGGAACTCACTATGTAGACCAGGCTGGCCTTGAACTCACAGAGATCCGCCTGCCTCTGCCTCCCGGGTGTTGGGATTAAAGACGTGTGCCACCATGCCTGACCAAAGTTGAGGTTTTTAAAAATATTTATTGTTCTAGTTACTTTCAGTTGCTTGATTAAAAACACCAACCAGTAGCTGGAGAAATGACTCAGTGGTTAAGAAGACTGGCTGTTCTTGCAGAAAACCCAGGTTCGAATCCCAGCACCCACATGGCAGCTAACAACTGTCCGTAACTCCAGTTCCAGGGGATCTGACAGCCTCTCTGTCCTCTGCAGGCATTGACAACACGGGTGTACTAACCTGCATGTAGGCAATATACACATATACATAAAAATAAATAAAAAATAGAAAAACACTGCCAACTTGGGGAGGAAAGTGTTGATTTTACCTTATAACTCCTGGGTCACAGTTCATCAGGGAGCCCAAGGTAGGAACTCAGGGCAGGAACCTGGAGGCAGGAGCTGGAGTACATGCCATGGAAGAACACTGCTTACTGACTTGGTCCCCTGACTCATGCTCAGCCTGCATTATTATATAATAGAAAACAACTTGCTCAGGGGTGCCACTGCCCATAGTGAGCTGGGCCCTCCCATATCACTCAGCAATCAAAAAAAAAAAAAAATGCCTCTCAGACATGGTCACAGGCTAGTTCAATGGAGGCAATTCCCCATCAAAGCCCCCTCTACCCAGGTGTGTCAAGTTGACAACTAAAGCTATCCAGCACATCTATTATTTTTATTTTATGTGTATGAGTGTATTCCCTGCATGTGTGTAAGTGTACCCGTGTTATGCAATACCTGTGGAAGTCAGAAGAGGGCATCGAATTCCTCTAGAACTAGATTGTTAGCTGCCATGTGGGTGCTGGCAATCAAATCCAGGTCCTCTGCAAGAGCAGCCAGTGCTTTTAACTGCTGAGCCATCTCTCTAACCCCAAAGTTAAGAATTCTACCCTCTGCAACATGAATCTGACTATTGAAATAATGTGGAATTTCTATACTCCAGGATTTTGTCATAATGAACTCTCAGCTGTTAAATTCACAAGGTTGATTGTCAGAAATACACCTGAAGGGTGTTCAGTCTATTTTGCCTTTTATTCTGTATTTTATGCTCAGCCCAATCCAGATCTCTACAGTTTTGCACTAAGCCTACATAATACTGTAGATGAAGTTGTCTTTTCCATCCAAGAATGTGACACTCTGCTTTGGACTACATCAAGATATTTATAAGAATTTTCTTGTAAGAAAGGTTCGTTCTGCAGATGCTAGATGGCTGGCTCAGCAAGTAAAAGTACTTTCTGCCAAGCCTAATAACCTGAGTTTGATCCCAGGACCCACATGGTAGAAAGAGTGAACAACTCACGAAAGATGTCCTCTAACTTCCACAGCACAGACGCACATAAATACATATTATTAATAAATAAAAAACAAAGGTTCATTCTAAAATTGTCAGTGTATGTTGTATAATGGTGAGCGCATCAACTATGTGTCCCCATAAAGGATTTTTTTTTATTTTCAGCACCAAGAGAGACATCATTCAATAAAATTCTTTCCTCAGGCTACTATATCATTCAGAGGCAAATAAGTGACTTATCTCTATCAACTGTAAATGACCTTACAATAACCTGTTCTTAGACACCTACCAACATGTTTGTTTCTATCTCTATAGCTTCACATTATCTTTTGTAATGAGAGAGATGTAAATTTAAAATGGAATTAGATGTACCTCTGACTGTGTATTTCTTTCTTAGGTATGTTGATTTTTTTTTTTAACTAATACCGAAAATCCTTAGTTAGAGATAGCATGTCACAGAAATTAGAGGTTGGAAACTTGACCTTGCAAGAGAAGGTTATAAAATACCAGCTCACTACTTTGGGACTGTGTGACCTTAGGCAGCTAATAGCATCTCTAAGCTTAAGTTTCTTGAACTGATCTGATAAATTCTTCCACTAAAATATCAGGATACAAAATCAACCTAGAAAAACCAGTAGCTTTTATATATATCAACAACAGACTTGCTGAGAAAGAAATCAGTAAAACTTTGTTATTCACAATAGCCTCAAAAATAAAACCTATGAATAATCCTAACCAAGGAGGTAAAAGACCTCTACAGTGAAAACTTTAAGACACTGAAAAAAGACACTAGCAACTAAAGAGATGACTCAGTGGTTAAAAGTACTGTCTGACCAGGCATGGTGGTACACACCTTTAATTCTAGCACTCCCGAGGCAAAGGCAGGCAGATCTCTGTGAGTTCAAGGCTAGCCTGGTCTACATAGTTCCAGGCCAGCTGGGGCTACAAGGAGACCCTACCTCAAAAAGACCCCCCCCCCCAAAAAAAAACTGTCTATACTTCCAGAGGACCCAGGTTCAGTTTCTAGTACCCACACGGCAGCTAATAACCCATCAGTAACTCCAGTTTCAGGGGATCCAATGCCCTTCTGTCCTCTGAGGGCATTCAGTGCATTTACAACCATATAAACAAAAGACACATAAAATAAAAATAAAAAGGAAGATACTAGATGACAAAAAGACTTCCCAGTTCCATGGTCCTGGCTTAGCAGAATCATTATTGTAAAAATGGCTAAACTATCAAAAGCAGTCTACTGACTCAATATGTACCAGTTTTCTATATACCATTCCTTTCTGGTTTTTATAAGAATTGAAGTCTCTGGAAGATTATATTTCATCTAATATTTAAATACTTTTCCTTAATACTTATTTTAGAAATCCTGAAATACCCTCTTCTTTCTTATAAGCCTTACACCTTTGTCTTTCTTGGGAGAATGGAGGCCCCAGGATGGCAGGAGAACATCTTTGCTCAGAAATCTAAAAATATGAGCTGCTTCACAAATCTGCTTGTCACTCTTGCACTAAATGATGCTAATCTTCTCTGTATCTTTGCAGTTTTAGTATATGTGTGTTTTGTGCCAAACCAAGCACTGAAATAGCCATTTTAAAAATTGAGGATATTTTTGTTCAGAATCTACTGTGTCTTTACTAATAGTCTGTTTTCCATTTGTATTGACATTATAGACTTGTTACTATCTTGGCTTTTGCTCTTTATTATGGAGTTTGTGTTTGAATTGTTGATCGTTTTCTACCTTTAAGTTTTTTGGTTTGGTTTTT